>NW_006159824.1:1932112-1945657 GCF_000334495.1 Tupaia belangeri chinensis | reverse complement strand
CTGGAAGGATGGGTTAATCCTGAATATGGCAGGGGCCGGCTTAAATGACCTCCCTGTAGACGAGCGATTTCTGGAGGACAAGAGAATTGACTTTGAGGCATCTCTGGCCAAGGGGTAAGGAGCAGGGATCTGGGGGAGAGTAGAAACCCTGGTCTAGTGGATGCCTGTGGGTTTATGGACTGCACTTGACTGGACCAACACTGGATAGGTGCCTGTGGCTGTGATGTCTGATTGTATGATTCACTCTCAAACACTTTGCCCCATCCTTCCTGAAGGCTGGCAGAACTCGCTATCAAAGATAGTTTAAATATCTTGGCGAACTGGAATAATGTGGATGACTTCAACAGGATTTTCTGGTGTGGCCCAAGCAAGCTGGCTGGTGAGTACCCCTTACCTCCCAGTACCTCCCCGAGCACCCTTACCTCCAGACTCTTCTCTATCCTGGGGAATTGAGAGAACCAGGGCTGGGAGACTTGGTCCCTATGGTAGGCTGGGTCAAGTGGGGATGGTTTGGAGGGCATTGGGAGAACAGGGACTTTGATCCCCCAGTGTGCTCATCCCCTGCATCCCCAGTGCAGGTGCGGGACTCCTGGAAGGAGGATGCCTTATTTGGGTACCAGTTTCTCAATGGTGCCAACCCCATGCTGCTGAGACGCTCCTGTCACCTTCCCGACCGCCTAGTGTTTCCTCCAGGGATGGAGGAACTGCGGGCCCAGCTGGAGAATGAACTCAGGGTATGGACACCAGAGCTCCAAGGAGTCGAACAGTGAAAGGGGGACGAGGTCAGCATGGACTTTGCTGCTGTGGGGTCCGTTATGAGCCTGGCTTTCCCCGTACCAGCAGGAAGGGATTTTGCAGGAGAAGTTCTGAGCAGTCCTGGAGAGGTGCAGCTACAAGGCCTTCCCCCATGAGCATAGCACGCTGTGGAGGGAGGGTGTACCAGGTGGGATGATCGATAGAGACAGAGTCAAATGAGAGATGGGACTAGACCTTGTGCCA
Organism: Tupaia belangeri chinensis; assembly: GCF_000334495.1. Lineage (NCBI taxonomy): Eukaryota > Metazoa > Chordata > Mammalia > Scandentia > Tupaiidae > Tupaia > Tupaia belangeri. The sequence continues at coordinate 1,944,658 of NW_006159824.1, read as the reverse complement.
GAGATACAGGAGGGTGCCGAGTAAGAGAATCAGGGTCAGATGGGTGTGGTTGTTAGTCAGGAGTCAACATGGAACAATTGAGAGGGATAATTCATGGGAAGACAGACCTGGATTCAAATTCTGGCTCTGCCATTTGTAAACAGTGTGACCCCAAGCAAGATACTAAACCTCTATGATGATCTGTTTCCTCTTCTATAAAAGTGGGGCTAATTCAAGCATGTAAAAAAAATTATTTTTGAAGAGAAACAATTAGCATGTGACCCACTACCTCACACAAAGAAGCTGTTGAAGAGAAGTTAGTTCCTTTCTCTTTCTCTTCCTTCAGGAAACCAGGTGGGAAGAAGATACCTTATACTGACAGCATCCCATGCCCCCTCTCTCCATGTAGGCGGGCACACTGTTTGAAGCTGATTACTCTCTACTGGATGGGATCAAGGCCAATGTCATCCTGTGTAGACAGCAGTACCTGGCTGCCCCTCTGGTCATGCTGAAATTGCAGTCTGATGGGAAACTCTTGCCCATGGTCATCCAGGTAAGAGGACCCGGGAGTTCTACTCCCTCATGGTTGATTCTCTCAGCTCACTTCTTCATGAAAAATCTCTGAACACTCAGTCTCTTTAAAGGCACCGTGTTAAGTCCCTGGGGGAGACATTAATTGCCCTTGGCCCTTGATGGCTGAGGTCATTGCTGTGGCTACTGTGAGGTGCTTTCCATCAGCAAAGGGCCACGGTCTTTGATGTTAAGGGCTTTGCAGTGTAGTTGGAGTCACACAATGAGCAAATCTGAATAATCCCAGAATTGCAGATGGAGACATTCTGAAAGAGTCATTGAACATGGGATGATCATGATCCTTGGAGTCAGGAATTAGACAAGTGAGAGAGGAAAAGGAGATGTCCCCAGGGGCAAGATTTCTGGTGGACTAGACTATTAGGGAACATTAGGGACTGGAGTGTTAGGGACAAGTGGACTTGAGAGTTAGGGAATAACATGAGGTTGGAGGAGCCAGACCCATGCAAGGGAGAAGTATGGACATCGGGATTTGACAAAGGCTTTCTGAAAGATGCTGTGGACACAGTGCAGCAACTGTGTTTCAGATAGACGGGAGAAGGGAGACACTAGAGGCAGGGATTAGAGTACATGCTACAATGACTGTCCAAGGTAGAAAATTGGGCTCAGAGGGGGGAGTTGTGTAGGGGAGGAGTGGAAAAATGGATAGAAGTGCAGAGGGAGGTTCAACCAGCCTGAATCAAGGAGGGAAGAAAAGGAGAGTTGGGATGGGCATCTGAATAAACGGGACATATGAAGAGAAAAAGATGCTTAGACAGGCTGTGTCTTGCCACGTTTGAGCTAATGGGAAGACATTCAAATTGTCTAGCAGTCAGCTAAGCACTGGAAACTTAGTGGTTTGTGGGGAGGAGGTGTGAGAGATAGGGGAGAGGCTGAGATTTCTGAGGGGAGTGTGGGAGGAAGGAATTGGGGGCAGGGAATGTGAGGGGAACTGGGAGCAGGAGCAGGCAGTAGAGGAGCAGTTTCTGCAGAAGGCTGAGGGCAGAGCAGTGGGCACTGTGTTAGTGCACTGAGTGAGTAGGAAAAGGAGGGAAAGGAACAGCTGAAGGAGGTCACAGCAGTAAGATTGAGAAAGCTGAGGCCAGCAGGTGGTAGGGTAGTTCAGGCACTGGACTCCCACATGGTGAATCATGGTTCAAGTCCAGAATCTGGAGGTTTGCTTTCTCACATTCTTTCTTTCTCTGGTGAGTGCATGAGCCCTGTCACAAATTGAAAAATATTAATATGGACAAATGAAAAATTAAATAAAAATAATTATTAAAAAAAGATTAGGAAAGCTAAGAAAATGTGGAGTACAAAGAATAGAGGTTAATATAGAAGGTGGTAGGAAACATTGGACACGTGGTATTCATTGCCCCTCTTTCACACCCTTGTCCTTACTCCAGCTGCAACTGCCACAACAGGGATCCCCCCCACCCTTCCTGCCCACGGATCCTGAACTCACCTGGCTCCTGGCCAAATGCTGGGTCCGTAGCTCTGAATTCCAGATTCATGAGCTGCAGTATCATCTTCTGAGGGGACACTTGATGGCTGAGGTCATTGCCGTGGCCACCATGAGGTGCCTTCCCTCAGTACATCCTATCTTCAAGGTAATGCCTTCTTTTCCCACCTGTCTGTCTCCATGCTCTGTGGCACATTCCCACCTCTGTGGAATCTCAGAGTGTGGGGAGAACGGCCAATGGAAGACAAGAGAGAGCGGGAGTGTGAGCATGGCTTTCCATGCATATTCAATGGGTGAAATCAGCTGCTAAGGGGGGAAAAAGGAACCTCCTAGAAAGGGGAAAACAAATCTACTCTCGTTATGTAGACAGCACAGATATTCAGACAGTATGTAAACACTGCATGCAAATGACTGCAGAATTCATCCAATTAGAGGGGATGATGCAAATAATATAAAATCATTTTTTCCTGTTAGTCTTGAGTATTTCTCAAGGAGAAACAAAGGCCATTAAGATGAGCTCAGGCAAACAACCGTAGCCTTATGTAGGACAGATAATTAGTGCAAACTATTCAATGACTGAAAAAATTTGGGGATACCTCATAGGTAACAAGGATCATTCTAGATGCTACTGATAAGACCTAGATCAGGCAAGGTTCTGATCTTCTAAGATTTTCATTTCCAGTAAAGGCAAACAGACGATAAAACTTGCACTGTAACGTATCACCTATGCTAAGTACCATGCAGAGTCAAAGTAGGGAGATGTGGTGGTTTAGTCCGGGTGGTCAGGAAAGACTCCCTTGAGGAGAGGACATCGAGAAGGAGACTTGAGGAGGAGCCAGCTGTGAAATGATCAGGAGGGTGCAGGGATGCAGGCAGAGAGGACAGCTAGTGCAAAGACCTTGACACGGCAGTGGGCGGGGCTTGTCTGAAGAGGAGGAAGGAGGTGAGTGTAATGGAGGAAGGGAGAGGGAGGAGCTGAGGTTCTGGAGGGAGGCAGGGCTTAGATGATGCATCTTAATGGGTGAAAATAAAACAATCATATCATTTTTACGTATAAAGCACAGATACAAAAAAGTACACTAACAAATACACAGTTCATGTGCAGTATTAAACTTTCAAGGGGGTAGGATGAATTGAAACTAACAAAAAAATGTCTAAAGAGGCACCTTGAATGCAGTGAAAAGGATTAAAAAAATCCTTGCTTCAGACTCATGAAAATAATATGAAAAGAAAGGAGAATGATTTCTGAGAATTACCATAAAGCACTCAGTCTATGGTGTGGAATGAATCAGGCAGTGCAAGTCAAATGAAGCTCTTGGTGTCGAGGGGCCACTGAACTCAACCCTGTGCTTTCCCCAAAGACCTGGTACCTGCCTGTCACCCCCTAGTCCCTGCGCTGACCTGCCATGGCCCTGTCCTGACTTTGCCCCTCCCTGCTTTCCTCCCTCTAGCTTATAGTTCCCCACCTGCGATACACCATGGAAATTAACGTCCGGGCCAGGAATGGGCTCGTCTCTGACTATGGAGTTTTCGACCAGGTATGGGACTAGGGAGGGGAATTCAGGGCTCACCCTCTGGCTCTGGCCTCAGGGCAGCTGGATTTGCCTGACCCTGCCTGTCCGTGGTCCTAGGTGGTGAGCACAGGTGGGGGAGGCCACGTGGAGTTCCTCAAGAGAGCTAAGGACGTTCTTACGTATCGCTCGCTCTGTCCTCCTGATGACTTGGCTGACCGGGGCCTCCTGGGAGTCCAGTCTTCCTACTATGGTCAAGATGCTCTGCGGCTCTGGGAGATTCTCTATGGGTGAGGCAAGCCGCAGGCAGGGCTGCTGGGGGCGAGGAGAACAGGATCTCTCTGGTTGGGCTGGGTCTGGGGCTCCGGCCTGGCCATGGGGAAGAGGAGGGCTTGGATGTTCCCTGTTGGTTTCAGCCCCATCTCCCTGACCCTTTGGCCAGTAGGTATGTGGAGGGAATTGTGAAAATCCACTATAAGTCGGATGAGACTGTGAAAAGTGACCTTGAACTGCAGTCCTGGTGTCGAGAAATCACTGAAATTGGGCTGCTAGGGGCAGAGGATCGAGGTAAGATGAGCCCTTGCTCTGAGATCTCAGACATGAAACACAGGAGACTTCTCTAGACTCTTCTCTACTTCTACGAAATATTCCAGAAGCGTTTCCAATCCATGTGAAATCTGCCCCAAATCTTTCCAGATTCAACATCCTATCAGCTAGAATCATGTCTTCATTCTATAAACTGAGATCTTTTCATGTCCCAGAAGCAGTGGTTGCTCATAAGTATTTAATAACCAGTTATCTAGAAATAAATACATAAATAAATAAAACTTGCATTTGCTCATATTCATGGTGTAAATATTTCCAGTATGACTAACAATGTGATGTCAAACATGAAAAGTTGACATTATTGACTGTTGTGAGCCAATATGGTCTTGCACCAGCATCCGTCTGAGTCGGACCCTTCCACCAGAGCTCCCCTTTCTTCCACTCCAATGTGCTCTCATATCAATTCCCACAGAGTTACTGAGTGTCCCTGGCGCCCCTTCTCACATCTCTTGTTTTTTGTTTTTTGCTTTTTTTGGAGAGGTTTTTTGCTATAGGGTGTGTGCACTTGCCAGACGGACAGAGAGAGACAGAGAGACAGAAAGCGGGAAATCACTCCCCAGGGGGGATGGTCACGCCACAATCCCTTCTCCTCCATTCTCCTCTCGGGATCTTGGGCACGCATGCACACGTGCCCGGTGTGAGTTTTAAGCCACCGGGTCCGGGACGTGAACCACGTTCGACTACGTGGGAGTCCAGTGACATATCCAGTACACTAACTGTTGGTTCCCACACCTCCTGTTCTTTCTGTGCCTTGTCTCTGAGCTCAGTTTCTGCTCCTGGCCTCCAGGTTCTAACTCTCCTCACTGTTTTCAGGGTTTCCCCAGTCTTTGCAGTCTCTGGATCAGCTTTGCAAATTTGCCACCATGTGCATCTTCACCTGCACTGGTCAACACTCCTCCACCCACATGGGCCAGGTACTCACCAGTGGGGAAACCTGGAAATTTGTGGCCTGGAGGCTTGTGCAGCTGGACTTGAGGGTTTTCATGCAGAGCAGACCTTGACTCTAAATCCCTGCCCCTCCTTAGCTGGACTGGTATGCTTGGGTCCCTAATGCACCCTGCACCATGCGGATGCCCCCACCGACCACCCAGGATGTGACGATGGAGACAGTGATTGCATCATTGCCCAGCGTTCATCAGGCTTCTGTACAGATGTCCATCACTTGGCAGCTGGGCAGACGCCAGCCTTTTATGGTGAGAGCCAGGTGCTTGGGTTCCAACGGAAAGAGCCAAAGAGGGAGATTTGACACCCCAGGTCGATGTAATAAGGCACATCTGCCTTTTTCTCTCCATCCCAGGTGGCTCTGGGCCAGCATGAGGAGGAATATTTTTCAGACCCTGCATCCAAGGCAGTGCTGAAGACATTCAGGGAGAAGCTGGCTGCCATGGATAAGGATGTCGATGCCCGGAATGCAACACTGGCCATGCCCTACGAGTACCTGAAGCCCAGCCTGGTGGAAAACAGTGTGACCATCTGACTGTGTCCAGCCTTTGATCATTCGAGTCCCCCCCTCCACCCAAGCTTCAACCGCACTCCTTAGTTGTTTCAGCTCTGCCCTCCCAGGACCTGCCATGTCTCACCTTCCCTGAAGAGTCACCTTTCCATTTTCATTCCCCCAGGGAACCCCTTTTTACTGTAAATGCTGCACCTACATTCAGCATTCCTCCTCTCCCTTCCATTCTTTTCTGTTTTCCTCTGTCTTCCCTCGTCTTTGAGATCTTCCATAGGGAAAATGATAGTCACATTTATAGAGACTCCTTCAAGCACCGATTATTACTCCACATCTTAGAGTAAAAATACTTAAATTGATTTCAAATCTAAATTCAGTTTAATAATAATAAGAAGATATTGTAGACAAATAAGAGAAAATTTAGACTGAATTATTTAAAATAATTGGCAAAGGAATAGAAAGGGTGAAACTTTTTCTTTCTAAGTGGAGGGGATTTAACACATATCTAGTAGCCAGATACACTGCAAAGGAAACCATTGACACGGGCGTTCTCAAGATTTTTTTGACTCAAGATTTTCATTTCATGGCTCACTTTGAAAATGATAAGTAGAAGCTAACGGATTGAATTGAGAAAAACAAAAACAGGAGACTTCACGTTCTCTAACGTAGGAAGTCCTGTCCCTGTGAAGTTACAGAATAAAAGGTGAGGTCATAGAGAGTGAGGTACTGTACTTTGACATAAGTAAACTCCATTTCTTACCATAGATATATGCTACTAAATATATTTTCTTATAGTATATATGTAGTCAGTAGTGCAAATTTCAGTGAATTATTAGGAATCAGAACAAGAGCAGTCTTCACATTTATGGGTGGTAGATCACAGGAGATAACAAAAAAAAAAACATTGTCTGGGTAACTTAATGGAAATTCTTGCAAACCAACCTCCACTGCAAATTCAAGATAATAAGCCGTAGAAAAAATATATACCTGGGACCAGAAGGTGGTTGAGGCACTAGACTCCCACGTGGCTGACCTTGGTTTGAGTTGTGGACCAGATGGCTTGCTTTCTTACTTTCTCTCTTTTTCTTTCTACCTCTGTCTCTCCCTGTTGAGCCCTATTGCAAATTTTAAAATAATCATGAATAAATAAATAATTCTTAAAATTCCTGGCAGGGAAAACCTTCATTCCAACTTGGTTATTTATTATTTTGTTTTATTTTATTAAAATTTTTTTTCTTTCTTTTTTTTTTTATACATTCAAATCACACTATTATTTGGCTTACAAAATGGATATTTCAACAGGTGAACATTTCTACCTAGTGCAGTTGATAAAACTATAGAATTTCTTAAACAGATAATACCACATTTCTTTGGTTATTGTTGATACTATTATTGTCTTCAAGGTAAAAATCTGGCAAATATTCTCTGGGTTTTATCTTAATCCAGAAAAGTGTAATTTCTAACTCTTGTGCATGGTTCTCTCCAAAGTCCTGGGTTAAGCCTTAGCATTCTTTCTTTTTTCAGAGAGAAATTTTTGCTATAGGATGTATGTGCACATTGAAGACAGAGATAGAGAGACAGGGAGAGAAAAAGTAAGAAATCACCCCCAGGGGGTAACCTCACCACAATCTCCTCTTCTCCATTCTCCTCTCAGAATTTTGGGCATGCACGCGCCCAGCATGAGTTTTAAGCCACTGGATGTGGGACTCTAACCATGTTTAGCCATGTGGGAATCCAGCACCTTAACCACTATGTCACCTGCTGGCCCCCTTAGCATTCTTTCTAAGGTTTTACATTCATCAACTTTTTGAGACAGGGAGCCTCTGCAGTTTCCAGCCAAAGCTGAGTGAAAAGACAGGATTTTTACTTTCTTTTTCTTCACCTAAGAACTGCAGGATCTTTGCCCACTCTTGTTGACAAAGGATGGGTTGCAGGCCTGTGTGAGTGCAGCTGCTCAGACCCTGCTCTGTGGGCCATTTCCCAACCCAGTCTTGCGCTGGCCCTTCAAAGATGAAGGTATTAGTTTAGGGCTGGCTCAGTAATGCACTTCTCAGGTAATGCTGGATCCATTTGGAAGGTCACGGGTCTGGTTCCCTCTCTGATCTGCATATGTCAGGCATGCTCTCTATGATCCTGGCTGACTGAGAAGTGGAGAATTGCAGCATGAGACCTTGTTCAGAGTGATTGCCTCTCTCTCTCTCTCTGTTTCCATCTCTCACTCTCATGAAAAAATAAGTGATCTTGAGAAAAGAACAAAACAAAACAAAAATACAACTCAGGGCCAGCAGGTGGTGTGGAGATTAAGGCAGCTGGATCCCACATGGCTGTCTGCATGGTTTGAGTCCCAAACCTGGTCACTTAAAAATCATGCCACGTGCATGTGCATTCTCAAGGTCCTGAGAGGAGAGTGGAGAAGTGATGGCTAAGTGGACACCCCCGAGAAATGATTTCTTTTTTTTTTTTTTTCTTGGAGAGGTTTTCGCTATAGGACGCATGCGCTCGCCAGACAGACAGAGACAGAGAGATAGAAAGCGAGAAAGCACCCCCAGGGGGGATGGTCACGCCGCAATCCCTTCTCCTCCATTTTCCTCTCAGGATCTTGGGCACGCACGCACACGCGCCCGGCGTGAGTTCTAAGCCACCGGGTCCGGGACACGAACCGCAGTTGATTACGTGGGAGTCCAGCAACATAGCCATTACGCTAACTGCTGGTTCCCACCCCCAGGAAATGATTTCTAACTTTTTCTTCTTCCTCTCTCTCTGGTGAGCACAGGTACCTTAAAACAAAACTGAAAACAAAACCCCCATAGTTTTATTTAAAAAAAGAAAAAAAAAATAGAAAGAAAATGTGTTTGCTTTAAACAAGTGAAGGATTTGGTGGGAGTAATCCTGGAAGGAAACCAGACAGGCAAAGGCCAGATGTAGGAATGGGAACAGAGATGGACTAACTGAAACAGAATACAGTAAATGCATTTAAGTATTATAGTTCCTGTTTGATCAGGGGAACAAAAAGGAGTTGCATTGCAGTTGGGAAAAGGGAATCGTGTGCTAGAGAGGTCATGGCTGGAAAAGTGTTGAGATCAGCATTTTAAAGCCCAGAGCAGGCCTGATCTCCAAGAAGCCTTCCCTAACCCTACCCACTCCATGCCATAGAGCTCTGTTCCCCCTCTGTTGCTGCCTGCTCCTTCTATCAACACTATCTAAATCTTAAAAACTTTTTTTTTTTGGTCAGAGGATGAATTCACTTGTCAGAGAAAAAGAGAGAGAAAGAGGGGGAGAAAGAGCACACCTTCTTTAAAGGGGCATGGTTTTGCAGCAATCCCTTTCGCCATCCTGTCGGGATTTAGGTCATGCATGCACAGGAGCCCAGTGTGTTTTTCAAGTTGCTGGGGTTGAGATTCAAACTGCAGTTGGTCTTGTGGAATTTGGCTCCCTTAACCTCTAGGCCATGGGTCTGCCCTCTGAACTTTTCCATAGCTCCTAAAAGAAGCCACCCATTAAGCACACGTTGTTTTTGTGTCAACATGTTTTCAGTTCTCTTGGGTGTAACTTGGCAGTGAAAATGCTTAACTCTATATTTAACTGTTCTGTGTAATTTCCAAACTTTTCCACAATGGCTAGATCATATGCATTCCTATTAGCAATGCCGAAGATTTTAATTTCTCACAGCTTCAAGACTTGTTATCTCCACCTCCTTTTTGATGATTGTCATCCTAACAAGTTTGAAGTGATATTTTATTTTGGTCTTGATTTGCATTATCCTAGTGATTAGATGTTGAGAATCTTTCATGTGCTTATTGGCAACTTGTATATCTTCTTTAGGGGAAGTATACTTAAGTTATTATTATTATTTTATATATATATGATCAGTTATTTAATTAGGTTTGAAGGGCCAGAGTGACTCCACTTCTTTTGGGGCAACTCCATTTCGTTAAATCCACCTTGCTGAGAATCAGCGCCATCTCAAGGAGGCAGCTGATCACATAGGAGAGGGTCATAATGAGAAGAACAAAAGAAATTCCAGAAAGACTTTCACCTCTTCTTTTCCTATTTGAATGCCTTTTATTTTTTCCTTTTTTCCGATTGCGTTGGCCAGGACTTCCAGCACTATCTTGAAGAGGAGTGTAGAAAGTGGGCATCCTTGTCTTGTACCCATTTTTAGTGGAAAAGTTTTCAGCTATTCTCCATTGAGGATGATGTTCACTATGAGTTTTTCATAGATAGCTTTTATTGTGTTGAGAAATGACCCTTCTATGCCAATTTTGCTGAGTCTGGATCATGAAGGGGTGTTGTATCTTATCAAATGCTTTTTCTGCATCAATTGATATGACCATATGGTTTATAGCTTTCTTCCTATTAATATGGTGTATTACATTTATGGTTTTGGAGATTCCTCAAAAAATCTACAAATAGAACTACCATATGATCCAGCAATCCCACTCCTTGGTATTTACCCAAAGGACAGAAGAATACTTAATTGGAAAAGTGCTTGCACATTGATGTTTATTGAGGCACTATTCACAATTGCTAAGTCATGGAAACAACCCAAATGTCCACAAACAGATGAATGGATAGAAAAACTGTGGCACATGTACTCAATGGAATACTATTCAGCCATCAAAAACAACAAACCCTGGCTTTTGACAGGAAGTGGATGAATATGGAAGACTTACTGCTGAGCGAAGCAAGCCAAGCTATGAAGGAGAGGCATCGTATGTCCCCATTTAATATATACTGAGTGTCCGTACTCTATGACTGAAACTAATTGATTAAAGGATATAGAAACACAGTATATAGATGTAAACACCAGATATAGTGTGTGTGAAAGAGGAGGGTCTAAGGAAGGAAATTTGTGGGAGGGACAGGGAGGCAAAGCATTAATGGCACAAAGAGGTGTGGTATTATCTGTTGAAGATATTTTGTAGATTTATTAACTGTACTACGGAGTAAGGTTCACCTGTTGAAATATCCACTTTGTAAGACAAATAATAATGTGATTGAATGTATGGAAGAAAATGAAATAAAAAAATAAAAATAAAAAAGGAAAGGAAATAAAGAAGGAAATAAATAAATAAAGAAATACCAGAGAATTGAAGTAACTTTCTTGCCCAACTTAACGGTCTAAAGCCCAATCAGTAAAAGACAACTTGCTTCTTGAAATCTATAGCCAATGTATAGCTGCCTGAGTGCATTCCTCAGCACCCCTCAACCTCACCCTAACAGCCAAATATAAAACCCAGCCCGAATTACACCGGAGCTCTCAACTCTGACCTGCTGTGTCATTAAGATTGAGAGTCCTGGCTTGAGCTCGAATAAAAATGACCCTTGTGTACTTACAGCAGTAACGGCTCCTTGTGATTTTTTTTTGGAATTCCGCCACCAGGGCACTACATTTTCTTGGCAAAAAATTTAGAACACCAATTTGTGAGGATAAACTCCATTTGTAAGGGCAAACAAGGATCACAGGTAGCCCAGGAGCTGAGGAACGGCTTTGATTTTTGGTAAAATTTGAGAGTCTACAGCTTTCTAATCAATCTTGCGCTGCTCTGAAATCCTGTATTTCTCCTTCTCTGTGTCGAAGATCTCACCTTCTTGGTGTCTGGGCTTCCGCAGTTTCTTTTTTTTTGAAGTAAGCATCTGTAAGTTGCTTTGGGATTTTTACTTTGCTAATATCAATTTTCTGGCGGTGGCAATGACAAATTTCTGGTGTGCTCTACACAGTGGAACTCGATTGAGAACCAGTGGTCCAGTTACAAGTAGCAGGCCACTGCTCAGCTGCTCCAGGAAAACCACTCTCCTGCCTCTGTGGCATCCAGTGAGGATGATCAGAATGGTCCCAGGAGTGATGCTGGCTCGCAGCTTTCTCACATGCTGACTGAAGGGTTTTTTTTTTTTTTGCCTTGGCTCAACTGCTCTTGAGGCATATTTTCAGTAGGATAATACCTAGGCATTTTGCACAGTTTAACCACCCAAGTACCACCATTCTTGTCTCCACCAACTGGTTTTGGGACAGTCACAAGAACCTTCTCCTTTTTCTTTTCAATCCTGGATTTAGTGGCCGAGTATTTCCTCTTGTACGTGGCCTTCCTGGAATACATGGCAGACCGGGAGTATCTGCCGATGTCCTGGACTAGGACAGGATTTTGGCTGCAATGGGGCTTCCCCTTCTTGGGCTTTTTAGCCTTGGGGTCACCCTTTTTTCACCCTTTTTAATCTTGCCACTGGCATCAGCCTTCTTGGCTTCAGGTTTCTTTTCCTTAGTATCCTGCTTTGCAGCTTTTCCACCTGTCATCTTGTATAGTGGGAAAGTATATTCAAATTATGTGCCCATTTTTTAAAATTTAAATTTATTTATTTACATTCATTCACTGTGTATCATTACAGCATACAAAATGAGCTTTCCCATACAGAATACACCGTGTATTGGCTCAATCAAGCACATCAACATACATTTTATCATCAACAAATAATTTTCCACTTCTTGTTTCCGGTATATTTTACCTTTTTCCCCCATCCTTGATTCCCTATCTCTCACCCTCTGCCATCTCCCACCCTCCTCTCACACTGTCTCTGGTATCTATGGTTGCTTTCTATGCTCCCCCTTTTATTGATCCACTAAAGATCTTAATTAAATATTTTCAATGGCAAGCACAGCTGATATATACATATCCTTGAACACAAGTCTGACTTTAGGCATAAACCTCAGTGAGTAGAATGAACATACTATAAAGTAGCACCTAGCTGGGGCTATATAGCTTACTGCAGTCATCAAATACGCATTTTTTTTAATTTCAAGAAAAACAGTTTTTGTGTTTTTATTTTTCTCCTGAAACTTTTTTTTAATTAGTTAATTTACATTCATCCCCTAAGCATCATCACAGCATACAAATGTGGTTTCCCATCCAGAATATACTGCATAGTAGATTAATCATGCCTGTTATCATCAATAATTTTCCATTTTGAGTTTTATA
>NW_006159824.1:1915290-1931505 GCF_000334495.1 Tupaia belangeri chinensis | reverse complement strand
TTGTCTGTGGTTTTGTTCAATCTGGCTATAATGTGTCTTGGAGAAGATCTTCTTGGGTTGATTCTATTTGGAGTCCTTTGTATTTCTTGGTACCTGATCATCTAATGCCTCTCTAGTTTTGGAAAGTTTTCTTGCAGGATTTCATGGAATAGATTATCAATGCCCTTATGGGTCTCTTCACCTTCTGGAATGCCAATTATCCAGATGTTTAGACCTTTGATGGTATCTAGTATGTCTCGTATATTAGTCTCAATTTTTTGGGCCATTTTCTCAGTCTTCATGGTGGATTTTTCTAGGCCAGCAATTTTCTCTTCTACATCTGAGATTCTATTTTCTGTATGATCTAGTCTGCTTTTAATACTTCTGAGGGATATTTTTATCTATAACAGGTCCATTTGATTCTTTTTTAAAGTGTGTAATTCCTCTTTTAGATCTTGCAAAAATTTCCTCACCTCCTGGAACTCGTTATCTCCTTTCTCCTTTCTCTTCTGCAGTTCATTGTCTCTCTTCTCTTCCATCTCTGTTAGCTTCACCATTATGAATATTGTAAGTTCTTTATCAGACATTTCTATAATTTCCATTGAACTGCCTGTGGATGAAGAAGAGTTATTCTTTTCCCATATTTCTTGTAGTCCTGTGGTGAATTCTAGTCATCTGATAGATGGTGTGTTTCTTCCTAATTCTTGAAGTTCAATCTGAACATTCAGGAGCGTTCAGAAAGAGATGATCTGGAATCTCTTTGACGTTCCATTGTGATCCCTTTGTGCAGCAGATTCAGTAGATATTGAGGAATAGGTGAACCCAAATAGCATTTGGATGTTTGGCTATAGTTCCCTTAGGTCCAGCTAGAAACACAGGAAATGGAGATTGAGGAGTGGAGAGATGAGATAAAAGAAAAAGAAAAGGAAACAGAGAGAGAGCAGAAACAACAATAACAAAGAAACAGAGGAAAAAAGAAGAAAAAGAAAACTAAGAATTTTTTTTCTTTTTTTAAATATCACAAAATAAAAAACCATGTGGTGTGGAGTTCTCAGGAGTCATGAGGAATCTTCTTCTGAAGACCTGGCTTCTTCTGAATCTTCTTCTGAAGGCCTGGCTCTTGCCTCTCCAGCTAGTTCTCAGGAGCCATGAGGAGTCTGATGTGCCCATTTTTATTTATTTAGATTTATGCCTCAGAGCACATCCGAGAGAGAAAGAGAGAAAGAGAGAGAGGAAAAGTGAGAAATTATCTCCTGGGGTGATGGCCATGCTGCACTATCCTCTCCTTTATTCTCCTGTCGGGATTCTGGACACACACACACACACATGTGCCTGGAATGATCTTCAAGCCATCATGTCCAGAATTCAAACAGCACTCAGCCACATGGGCATCCAGCACCTTAGCCACCACACCCCTGCTGGCCCTAGATTTGCCAACTTTAAAATTGAGTTGTTTGGAGGGCTAGTAAGTGGTGTGATGGTTAAGGGTACTGGATTCCCACTTGGCTGACTGTGGTTTGAGTCCCAGACATGGCAGCTTGCTTTCTCACGTTCCCTCTGTGTGTGTCTCTCTCTCTGTGTTCCTTTCTGGTCAAATTAAAATAAATATATATATAAAAGTTAAATAAAATAATTATTTTTAAAAATTGAGCTGTTTGACTTTTTATTATTGAATTGTAAGAGTCTGCTATATATTCAGGATACTAGATTCTTATCAGATTTGTCATTTTTATATATTTTCTCATATTCCATAGAATGTCTTTTCACTTTCTTGATTTATCCTTGATGTAATTTTTGCTCCCAAATTTTCTATTTTATATTTTTAAATAATTTAAAAAATGATTTCTTCCATGAGTGAGAAACAGAGAGAGAAGAAATATGAGAGAGAAAGAGAGAGAGAGATAAAGAAAGGGAGAAATGAGAGAGAGAGAGAGAGAGACAGGAAACAGCAGGACCCATGGAAGTTAAGGCAACTGTGTCCCACACGGCTGACTGCACAATTCAAGTCCCAGACCTGACAGCTTGAAAATCATGCCAGACATATGTGCATGCATGCTCCAAATCCTGAGAAGATGGAGAAGAGGGGATTGTGGCATGGCCATCCTCCATAGGGGAGTGATTTCTCAGTTTTCCTCTCTCTCTCTCCCTCTGGTGGGCACACACACCCTATAGTAAAATTGAAATTAAAATGAGAGAGACAGAGAGGCAAGCCCCCCAAACAGAGTACCTACATTGTGATCACTCCCTGAACTCCTGGCATGTTCAAGGTCTTGAGAGTGTACCAAGGACTTGCCTGTGTGGAGTCCATTATGCTACCGCTGAGCCATCTTCCAGTCCCACATTTAATATTTTTAAAAGCTCTCTTGTTTTAGCAAAGAAGTTTTACTGGACATGCCCTTAAGATTCTTAGAGGCGTTGGTTGTTTAAAGCACTCATTAAATCTTCCTTTTCATGAAAGAGAGCAAGAATAAAAAGGGAGAGAGAGATAGAGAGAGATATTTTTGACAGGATTGTGACATTTTGTAGACTTCTGACTCTAACTTTCTGATCATCCAGGACCACAGGCATACACCATTGCCCCTAGCCTATTTAGGTTGGGATAGGAACAAAACCCAGGCTTCCCATGTGGCCTCAGTTACTTTGGAGCGGTGCCCTCCTGAGTGTGCCACCACAGCTGGTCTTTTCTGAGGTTTAAACAAATGACTACAGTTTTACTTTATGCCTTGGAAGTGCCTGATCAACATCCATTGGCCTTTGTTGTGCATATCCAAAGGACTGATGGGGTAAGTTCAGTGTTGCCGAAGACCATGGCGAGATTGCATCAAAAGAAAATTTTCAGTGGTGTTTTGGTCAAAGTTACTCCTCAAGGGAACCAGCAGTTAGCGTAATGGCTATGTCGCTGGACTCCCACGTAGTCGACCGCGGTTCGCGTCTCGGACCCGGTGGCTTAAATCTCACGCTGGGCGCGTGTGCGTGTGTGCCCAAGATCCCCAGAGGAGAATGGAGGAGAAGGGATTGTGGCGTGACCATCCCCCCTGGGGGGTGATTTCTCGCTTTCTGTCTCTATGTCTCTCTCTGTCTGTCTGGCAAGCGCACGCGCCCTATAGCAAAAACCTCTCCAAAAAAAAAAAAAAAAAAAAGTTACTCCTCAAAGCCTAACAACACTGCAAATAGCGGAACCTTATGTGACCTGAGGATTCCTGAATCTGAAATCTGACGAGCTCATCTTGAACCATGAGCAAGCCTAGCTCAAGAATAAGACCATCCCTCTGACAGACAACACCATGACTGAGGAGCATTTGGGGAGGTTTGGTGCCATTTGTTTAGAAGACTTCATGAAATGGCCTTCCTGGGGAAGTATTTTCAGGATATCTTGTGTTTCTTGTGCCCTTTTCACCTTTTGGTGTCCTGTCATGCCACCAAAACCAAAGTGGGCTCCCTCAAGGAGATGGCTCCCATGTGGCCTCAGCTGCTTCAGAGTGGCACCCTCCTGAGCGTCTCACCGCAGCTGGGCTTTTCTGAGGTTTAAACAAATGATTTTATAGTTTTTCCTTTGACAAAATCTTCAGACCATGGTTTCTGAAAATACCCTGGATTTGATCTCTGCCCACAAGCCATTTCTTCATTTTGGCATTGTTAGTCATCTGAATTGACTGAGATTAAGAAACAATTTTAGTTTGAACTTAACAAGTCCTAGATCCTCCCCCCCCCCCTTTTTTTTTTTTTTTATGCATTATTTTTCTGTAGCAATATTTTGAAGTTAATGCACATTTTTTCATAATATGCATTTTTATGAGCTTTTAAAATATAGTTTTGATTCCAATATTTTATGGTTCTTTTGATTCCTACCATAAAGTATGTACTCCCATATAATGCAAAAATACTAATTTCTTTAAAAAGGAAAGGTATTGGGACCAGCAGTTGGCATAATGGCTATGTCGCTGAACTCCCATGTAGTCGACCATGGTTGGAGTTTGGACCTGATGACTTAAACTCACGCCGGGCGCATGTGCATGTGTGCCCAAGATCCCAAGAGCAGAATGGAGGAGAAGGGATTGTGACATGGCCATCCCCCCTGGGGAGTGTTTTCTCGCTTTCTGTCTCTGTCTCTGTCTTTCTGGCAGGCGCACGCGCCCCATAGCAAAAAAACCCCCAAAAAAAAAAAAAAAAAAAAAAAGTTACTCCTCAAAGCCTAACAACACTGCAAATAGCGGAACCTTATGTGACCTGAGGATTCCTGAATCTGAAATCTGACGAGCTCATCTTGAACCATGAGCAAGCCTAGCTCAAGAATAAGACCATCCCTCTGACAGACAACACCATGACTGAGGAGCATTTGGGGAGGTTTGGTGCCATTTGTTTAGAAGACTTCATGAAATGGCCTTCCTGGGGAAGTATTTTCAGGATATCTTGTGTTTCTTGTGCCCTTTTCACCTTTTGGTGTCCTGTCATGCCACCAAAACCAAAGTGGGCTCCCTCAAGGAGATGGCTCCCATGTGGCCTCAGCTGCTTCAGAGTGGCACCCTCCTGAGCGTCTCACCGCAGCTGGGCTTTTCTGAGGTTTAAACAAATGATTTTATAGTTTTTCCTTTGACAAAATCTTCAGACCATGGTTTCTGAAAATACCCTGGATTTGATCTCTGCCCACAAGCCATTTCTTCATTTTGGCATTGTTAGTCATCTGAATTGACTGAGATTAAGAAACAATTTTAGTTTGAACTTAACAAGTCCTAGATCCTCACCCCCCACCTTTTTTTTTTTTTTTGCTAGAGAGCATGTGCATTCACTAAGGAGAGACAGAGAGATGGAGAGAGAGAGAAGAGAAAGCACTGCCTGTGGGGTGTGGTTGTGTCATAATTTCTTCAACTCCATCTTTCTATGCTTTTGAGATTTGGGGCACACAGGCTCAGGTACCCAGCATTTTTCTCAAGCCACTGGGTCCAAGATTCTAACCATGTAGTTGGTCAGGTGGGATCCAGCTGCCTCAACCACCAGATAATAGAGTTGGCCATTTCTTTATATATAACATTTTGCCTTTAAATAACACTCTCACTAAACTTTCCTTGAAGTCTTTTAGGCTTTTATCCACTTTTTAGTCCTAAAGCCAATGCCACAAATTGTCAGACCAGGACTCCAACTGCAGTCAACCATGCGGCAGTCCAGCGCCTTAACCACTATGCCACCTGCTGGCCAATGTGATACATTTTAAAATCAAATCATCTTACTGATATTCACAGACATTATTAACAAAAATTCCTGCTGAGTTTCTTAATTGAGATTATATTGAATCCACAAGCAAGGTATGCGTCTCCATTTACTTAGTCTCCTTTGATTTCTTTTATTAGTATTTTATACTTTCCACTGTATGGATCATGTAATTATTTTAGATTTATACTTAAGTATTTTTTTTTTCTGGTGCAGTAGCAAATTCTATTATTTTATTTTGCATTCCATTTGTTCATTGTTACTATTTAGAGATACATTCGGCTACCTTGTGCTGCTCTAGTCTCCTGCAGTCTTGATAAGCTTGTTATTAGTTCTAGGAGCTTTCACGTAGTTCTTTTAAGTTTCTGTGTAGACAGTTATATAAAATGTAAATGGGAATAATTTTATTTCTTCTTTCTTATCTGAATACCTTTTATTTATTTTCTTGCATTATTGCACTGGATAGAATTTCCAATGTGATGTTGAATAGAAGTGGTGAGACTTCTTTTTTAAAAATGTGTAGTAATATGTATTTGAATACAAAAATGCTTGGGTACCATTATACCAGGAGACACAAGAAAGCAGTCAGGTTTCCGTGGCCACAGGTAAGCTCCCCCAGAGTGTGGCAGCTTTGGGTGCAGGCTGGTAACAGGAGTGTCACTCATGACTCAAACAGGAGAGGTATTGTCATGGCGTTGTGACTTCTTTTTAGAAATCATGGGAGGCTGGGAACCAGCAGTTAGCGTAATGGCTATGTCGCTGGACTCCCACGTAGTCGATTGTGGTTCGCGTCCTGGACCCGGTGGCTTAAAACTCATGCCGGGCGTGTGTGCGTGCGTGCCCAAGATCCCGAGAGGAGAATGGAGAAGGGATTGCGGCGTGACCATCCCCCCTGGGGGGTGATTTCTTGCTTTCTGTCTCTATGTCTCTTTCTGTCTGTCTGGCGAGCGCACGCGCCCTATAGCAAAAATCTCTCCAAAAAAAAAAAAAAAAGAAATCATGGGAGGGAAAACCAGCTCCTTTAAAAGTCCCTTAGAGGGACCAGCAGTTGGCGTAATGGCTATGTCACTGGACTCTCGTGCAGTTGATTGCAGTTCAAGTCTGGGACCCTGTGGCTTAAACTCATGCCGGGTGCGTGATCCCGAAAGGAGAATGGAGGAGAAGGGATTGCGGTGTAGCCATCTCCCCTCGGGGGTGATCTCTTGCTTTTGGTCTCTCTATCTCTCTCTGTCTTTCTGGCAAGTTCACACGCCCTATAGCAAGAACCTCTCTAGCAAGAACCTCTCAAAAAAAAAAAAAAAAAAAAAAAAGTCCCTTAGAATGCATGCTTAAGTATTTCAGACGAAGTGGTGAGACTTCTATGGTGGTGAGTGAACAACTTTCTTTTGCTCCCAATGTTAGAAAAAAGGCATTCAACATTTCAAAAGTATGCTATTAGCTGTATGTTTTCAACTTTACCACTTGAGAGGATTCTCTTCTATTCATAGTTTGCTGACAGTTATCATGAATGAAGGTTGAACTTTGTCATAAGCTTTTTCTTCATATGTTGAGATGCTGTTTTGGGCTCATCCAGCTATCAGAATGAACGCATCAATCAACTTATCCACCAGCTGAACTAGACCCAGAGTATCTGAAATCACAGTGCATTGGAAGTGTAATTTTAAAAAATTGTTATCAACAATCTTCAGAGAAGATTATCATGTGGTCCAACTTCAGAAACGAGAAGAAGAGTCTCAAAAACACAGTAGCTTATGTTCATGACAGGCACCCCTCATCACAGCCCAGTTGCAAAGAAAAATTCCAGAATTTTCCATGTTTGGTGCTACCTTTTCTGAAATCGGCCCATTTCATGGAAGAAGGATCCTTGCTTCATTGCATGTATCCTGGGCTTTAGTGTTGGTGAATGAGCAACCCAAACATGTACAAGGTTCCCAAAGACTCCCGCAGGAGTGGAAAGCCTGAGGCATACTTGAAACTGGGGGTTTATAGGGCCTTGTTTTGAAATGACTTAAAATACAGTTAAGAAGAAGCACATAAACAAAAATATGTAAAGAACTCTCAAAACTCAACAACTAGAAAACAACTCAATTTAAAATGGGCAGAAATTCAAGTAGATATACTTCACCAATATAGACATAGTGTCAAACACTTGAAAAGATACTCAGGGTAATTAGTCTTTAGCAAAATGTAAATTAATACTGTAATGACAGGGCCAGCAGGTGAAGGTGAAGGTGTTAGACTCCCACATGGCTCATTGAAGTTCAAGCCGTGGACCTGGTCACTTGAAAATCACTCCAGGTGCATGAGCGTGCATGCCCAAAATCCTGAGAGAAGAATGGAGGAGAAGGGACTGCAGCGTGGCCATCGCCCCTGGGAATGATTTTTCACTTTCTCCCTCTCTGTTTCCCTCCAGTGAGTGCATGCACCCTATGGGGAAAAAAATCATAATGACAAACAGTCACACACCTATTAACCTATTAGATGGTCCTACAACCTCTTTATAAACTAATTCTCCCTCCTGCAAGGTGACACCACCAAATCCTGGCACAGATGCAGAGTACCTGGATCTCTCATGGGGTGCCAGTGAAAGACTGCATATCTAAAAGAACAACTGCCAGAATCATATATAAAATCAGAACTCTGTCCCATAGCCTCTGTGGCTACCAGCCAGAGAAGTCAACCTACACTTCTGCACCAACCAGTCTAGGATGCCAAACCACAGCCTCTACAGTAATTGGCCCCAGGTGGTTAGGACTTGGTCAATAACAGGCAGATCTCATTTTTGACCCTGCCACCACTTAGGACCAACCAGAGAGAGCCAAATATGCCTCCCTTATTAATTGCAAGGCCTGCCCTACTTTTAGTTAACCTGCCTACATCTTTTCCTTGACGACAACCTCCAATCAGCTTATTCTTGGGAAAAATCTACTAGAAGTAGGAGACCCACTCATCTCCACTTCCTGAGATCTTTATTGTTGAGAATTTTCCCTCAGGGGATGAATCAGATTCATATATGATTTTTACCATTTATTGATTGATTGCATTCAATCACTATGTATTGTTACGGCATACCAAAATGAATTTTCCCATCATGAATGGACTGCATACTGGTCCACAGACATTGCCATACATATTGTAATCAACAGATGTCTCTCCATTTTGGGTCCCTTAAATGTTTTGCTTCTTTCTTCTTCCCTTGATGCCCTCAAGGGAATCCTCCCCCATTTTCCACCTGCTGGGACCTGCATGGCAGAGCATGAACCTGACTGAGAGCAATGGTGGATTTAGGGGAAAAAAAAAAAGACACACAGATGCACAAGTAGAGAAAAGCAGGGATGAGGTGGTCCAGACTCCTCTGATGGAGGTAGCTGCGGCACTGAGTCATTCCCAGGTTTATTCTTTTACGGGGACAAAAGAGGGAGGGAGAAGTGGAACGCAAAGCCTGTTGTTTTCTGATGTTATCAACTGAAGATGTGGACCCCCTGGTATCTTGCATCTCTATAGAAGCTTCCTCTTATCTTACCAGCCTTCTCAGGCTAACACAGAGTTCCCATTAATTTACATTGCTTTGCAGTATAAATACAAGAAAAGCAAGATTGTGTTCTCATTAAAGCCTTCACTAGCCCTGTTGTATCAGCACAAGGAGCGTGTCTCCGCTAGCATTTCAAGGTCACTGTTGTGTTGCTCAGATATTGCTACTCTCGACACCCACCCTCTCCTCTACTGTCTCCAGTTTAATCATTTCTCTCCATGCTTTTATATCTTCTAATAGTTCAGTTTCTGCCATAGAATGCCAACATTCGGTATATGCTGAGAGTGGACAATTGCCTCTCTTTCATAGCCTGGCTTGCTTTGCTTAGCTGTAAATCTTTTATATTTGTCCACTTTCTGTTAAATTCCAGGGTCTTGTTTTTTATGGCTGAGTAGTATTCTGTAGTGTATATGTGAGATACTTTTTCAATCCATTCATCCATTCGTGGATATTTGGGTTGGTTCTATGTCTTAGGAATTGTAAATAATGGTGCAATAAACATGGATGTACAAGTGTTTTTCCTACTGAGCATTTTCATATCGTTTGGGTAGATACCCAGGAGTGGAATTGCTGAGTCATATGGTAGTTCTATTTGTAGGTGTTTGAGGAACCTCCGTGTTGTTCTCCACAGTGGTTATACTAATTCACATTCCCACCAACAGTGTAGGAGAGTTTCCTTTTCTCCACAGCCTCACTAGCACTTAACTTTTTTTTTTATCTTTTATTTTCCTTTTTTTAAATACATCTAATCACATTATTTAGCTTAGAAGGTGATCATGTCAATATAAGAACATTTCTCCCCGATTGAGTTGGTAAAAATATAACAACACTACAGTCCTGTCTCAACAATGCTGTCTTCGTATCCCTCCTCCAAACGTTCTTCCCCAGGCCCCACTCCTCCACACACACCGCATCTGGCATTCCCATCCACCTCTTGTGTTTGTACATCCTTTAGCCTATCAGTTTCAGTTATAGAGTGCGGACATTCGGTATATATTAAGTGGGGACATACAGAGTCTCTCCTTCATAGCCTGGCTTGCTTCACTCAGCAGTACATCTTCCATATTTACATTCTTTAAATTTTTAATCTTAGCCATTCTGACTAGAGAAAGGTGGTATCTCATTGTAGTTTTATTTGCATCTCCTTTATGATAAGAGATGTTGAGCATTTTTTTATGCTTTTGGCCATTGTTGTTCAGCTCATTTGCCCATCTTTAAATTGGGTTTATCTTTTTTTTTTTTTTTTCAGGTAAGCTGTTTGAACTTCCTCTATAACTTGGTTATCAGTCCCTTATCTGAGGCACAGTTTGCAAATATATTCTTCCATTCCAAGGGTTGTCAGTTCACTCTGATTATTATTTCTTTTGTTGTGCGTAAGTTTAAATCTGATTTAATCCACTTGTCTATTATTATTATTATTTTTTTGATTACTGCCTGTACTTTGGGGGTCTTATTCAAGAAGTCTTTGCCTATTCCTATGTCCCTAAGAGTTTCCCCTGTGTTTTCCACGAGGAGTTTTGTAGTTTGAAGTCTTAGGTTTAGATCTTTGATCCATTTTGAGTTGGTTTTTGTTAATGGTGAGAGATAGGGGCCCCGTTTAACCTTTCTGTCAGTGGAAACCCAGTTTTTCCAGCACTTTTTGCTAAAGAGGTTTCTTTTTCTCCACTGGATTGACTGGTGCCCTTTGTCAAAACTTAGTTGACTGTGATTTGGATCTTGTTTGCTAATTGCTTGCAAACAGGAACTGTTTACGTTCTGCCTTTGTAAATTGCCTGAGGAGAAATGTTACAAGTTCAATTGCAACTGTTTTGTGGCTTTTTTGTGACTTTTCCAGTTTCATTTGTCTAACCCATTTGTGACCCAGACTATATAAATCCTGTAACTTCTGCAAGTCAGGGCCCAGACTTTGGAGTACAAGCTCCTCTGGGATTGTTAGCATTTTAAATAGGAGTTCTGCTACTCTCTGAGTGGAACTTGGTTTCTTGGTGGTCTGTTTTCGGCAACATTTCTTGTTCCCTGACCAGGAAACCAACTGCATTGGGCAGTTTGGTGCAAGAAGGCTGCAAGGATGAAGAGACCCCAGAATCTTATGAGGCAGCACCATTTGGTCTTTTCTCAGGGCCTCCTTCTTCAGGGACCCTGATGCCCCATAGCAACCAGACCCTCACTGGACTCAGTAGAGAGATGGACCAACTCACAGGCCAAAACCTCGGGGTAAGGTAGACCTGGGACTCAGGGACCCAGTCAGGCCCTCCCTGTTTGGGTGTAAGGGGGAGCACTAATTGCCTCCTGTGGTCTCCCATTGAAGCCCCATTTCTGGGTTCAGGTCACTGCCTAGGTTCCCAGCTGGGGCCGCCAACTCAGGTCGCTGTGCGGTTCCCTGAAGGACCACTAGCTCTGATCACTGCATAGGCCACTACTGGGGGCCACTAGCTCGGGTCTCTGAGTGGTCCCAGGTAGGCTGCCAGGTTGCTGAATTATCTCCTGGCCAGCAGCTGTCAGCTCAGGTCACTACGCAGGTCCCCTGCAGGGCCATCAGCTCAGGGCACTTCACAGGTCCTCTGCCAGTGCTACCAGGTGAGGGCTCTCCCAAAGGATGGAGGGCACTGCGTTAAACTCTGTGACTGTGAATGTGTGTGTGTGTCAGTTTCTGTGACCCCACAGTATTCGGGCTATGGACTGAGTGGGTCCTCACCTGTGTTTCCATTGCAGGGAGGACTACATTAGGAAGGGGATTTCTCCACAAGTCCGAGAGACCCCTGTGCCCCCTATACCTCAGTTGATTTGTTTCTGCCCCAATCTGTGGGCTCACAACTTGTCCCTTCTGTCTCAGGGAACAAAATAGGCTCTAATTAGATCCCCTCTTGTTCAGGTTATGAAAACTTCAAGCAGGAGTTCTCTGGAGCATGTGGTGTCAAAGTAACCCCAGGAAATAGGCTCTTGGAATCAATCCTGACATGTTAAAAGGATGTGCTCTTACAAATAAAGGTTTCTGATAATCTAATCATCTAACTGGATAAAAATTCCATTTTCTTGGAGAAACTGGTTTTCCTGAATGATAATTGAATCATTGGACTGGGTATGGAGAAACTGGTTTTCTGATTGACAATCTGATCATTTAACTGGATAAAAATTTCCATTGTCTATGGAGAAACTGATTGGCTTTCTGAACTAAGCCAAACCAAAGGCAAGGAAATGTTTGCCAGTATTTGCATCCTAGGTAGCTTATACCGAAACTTACTTCCGGCTTTCTGTTTAAGATCAAAAGTAAACTGTTAGTCTATATAAAAGGGGACCAGCAGATGGCATAATGGTTACATTGCTGGACTCTCAGTATGGTTTGAGTTCCAGATCCAGCTGCTTAAAACTCATACAGGGTGCATGTGTGTGTCTAAAATCCCCAGAGGAGAATGGAGGAGAAAATATTGCAGCATGGTCATCCCCCTGGGGTGTGATTTCTCACTTTCTGTCTCTTGAGCAGGAGCACATGCCCTATAACAAAAATCTCTCCAAAAAAAAAAGAAAAACAATCTGTATAAAAGGATGTACATCCAATGTTAAGCATCAATCCTCGGAGAGCATTGCTGCCTGGTTCTTCCTGAATCTTTCTTATAGGTCTCATTATTAAGTTAATATGTCTTTATTATGCCTTATTAATCTTTTAGATTTCATAAGAATGAAAGGTATTGGGTTGGTCTCTGCATTAAGAAATATGTTAAACAGTTTGTATATATTCATAAGCTACTAATATATGCTAAAAGTTAAGGTTCCTAAAAAATGAAAATTCTAATCAATATAAATATATTTAATTCTGTTAACAAGCTTAATAGCTCCCCCAGGAGAGGGGCTGGCAGGTGGCGTGGTAGTTAAAGGCGCGAGATTCCCACAAGTGCTGAACCTGGTGCCTTACTTTCTCACTTTCCTTTTCTCTCTCTGTCTCTCTCTGGTCAAATTAAAAAATAATAATAACAAATGGAATTAATTACATATTAATGTAATTAATCATTTCCACTGGAAATCCTCTCAGAAAAATCCCATTACAACCCAACTACAGGCCCGGCTAAAGGACCCCACTTTCCCCCTCTGTAAGCTTGCTTACCAAGCAGCAAAAGATCAATTTAAATAGCCATTGAACTGACTTTGAATGGTCTTCTGAATTGGGAAGAGAAAAACTGGGGAACCCTTGTCCAGGAACTTGGTACGGTGGGAATGTCAAGACAAGAGGTGGGATGAGATAAGGCTGGAGTTCCTGGCTGCGTTCTCCCTTCCTGCCTTCTTGTACTCAGAAATGAAGGTTTAAATAAAAAATTATATTACCCAGCTAGAATTTTTGTATAATCAATAAGGCAGATGTTTATTCTATTGAAGAAGATTTGATAGTATTGTTAACTGGACTGATGAGAAATGTACACATGTTGGAATATTCAGTTTGCAAGAGAAGTAACATGTGATTGAATGTATAAAAGAAATCGAAATAAAAAAATTAAAGGAGAAAAGCACCCCCTGCAAACTGGGCTCCACCCTCCTGGCTATGATAGACACAAACTAGGACAGATTGGTCTCCATACTCCTAGGTCCCAGGGATCCCACGGTGGAAATGAAGGTGGGGGTGGGGGGGCAACTAATGCCATTTCTTCAACACAACAATAATCCCTGTGGAAGGAATATATAGCATGGAGGGGTCTACTGTTCACCTTCCTAAAGTGATTGCCCTCAAGAAATACAAGACATACTGGAATCTGGATGAGGCTCACAGCATCGCCCTGGGCACTACAGGCTGAGGTGTTGTGGGTTACTTTGACCTGGATTCCAAGGTTGTGGATGTTATGGTGGGAACATTCACAAAGACCTTTGGTGTTCGTGGAGGATACATTGGAGGCAAGAAGGAGCTGCTACTTGGCAGGAAATTGAACTGATAACCCTGAGTCACTTTGACTTTGGGTGTATCCTCCAGCTTAACTCTAGTAAATGGCAGAGCCCTGATAATGACAGTAATGGTGCCAAGAGAGAATGAATGGTGTCTCTTGGCTTCTGAGGAGGAACATACCAACCTGCCAAAATTATGATTGAACTTTTCAAGTTTGGTGGAAGATGGCAAAGAACCAAGCCCTGATTGTCATTGCCCTAGTGTCACCCCTGGGAGGCAGAGGCAGTACTCGGTACCACGAGATGCACAATTGGGCATCCAAGAACACATTAAATGCCTCAAAGAAGTTGGAATTCTGGTGGAACGTCATTCTCCCTGGAACTCTCTACTACTGCTGGTTAGGAAGCCCAGAGGAGATTACCAGTCACTGCCAGATCTCTGCTCCATTAACAATGCCGCCGTAACCCTCCACTCTGTAGGGTCAAACCCCTACATGCTCCTGGGCCTCCTACCACCTCAAGTCAGTTGTTTCACATGCTTGGTCCTCAAGGATGCCATCTTCCATCATGGACTGTTTTCCAAGAGCCAGCCCCTGTCTGTCTTTGAATGGGAGGAAAGTTCCCCATGCTGTTGTGACTCTGATAGACAGTAGGGGCTAGAAGTGGTTAACTGGAAAAGAGATGGCTCAGTACCAGGGGTTACTATGCAAGAACCCACTTGTGCAGCTAGAGATGGTGGGCTTGCTAAACCCAATCACCCTCCTGCCCACCAAACCTGGATTGCTGGATCATAACTGGGTCATCAATGAAGTATATTTGAGTAGACTAGACCTGTCAGAAAAGTTCTTCCTAGACTGGATTTGACATTCTTCACAGACAGTAGCAGTTATGTACAGGATGGACAATGGAGTGCTGGGTAGTAGTAACCACTTAGTCTGGTCAGTTAAGCAGCAGAACTGTGAGCACTCATCTGGGCCCTAAAATACACCACCATTATAAATATGTCTTTGAATAAAGAAATCTTCCGGTTACTATGCAAGCAACTAGAGACCTATTGTTGCCAGAGCTCCCCTATACCAAAGAAGAAAAATCAATGGGCAACAGAAGAAGGAAGAACAAAGACTAGAGGTATTTGGTGGCAGCTACCAGATGGGCGACTATTTGTCTCACATATTTTGGTTCATATGCTGGTGCTTCAGTGCCATGAATTGACACATTGGGGACTGTTTTATGAAACCTGGTGAACAATATCAGTAGATGTGTAACCTACACTAGGAACAATGCCCATTGGAAGCTGAAATCAGTACCCTGGAGTCCAGGCTATAGATGCCTCCCCTTACGGATGAACTTTACTGAGGCCAAACCATATCGAGGCTACTAATATCTGTTACAGGCATCACCCCATGAAATCATCACACTAGAGTCAAGAGGACTGCCTCCTCAGACCCATGCTAAGCCCCTCCAGAGGACACTTCAGAAACAAAAAATCTACAGCCCTGTTCTAGACACTCTGGAGGCTGACTAGTCAAAACATGGCAAAAGCCTAAGGAATCTATGGCCTTGCTTCAATCACTCCACAGGCTGATCGATCTAAGCACGCAGAAAAATCAAGGATACACCTATCCAAGACAACACATGAACTCTTCTGAACCTTCCCAGATAAATTGTAACAATCCCTTCTGTAGACTTGGCTGCTACCACCTTGGCTGATTGGAAATCAAAGCAAGGCCATGCAGGAAGTGTTTCTATTCCACTTTTGTAAGTTGCCTGCAGGGAAATGTTACAAACTGGATTGCAATTGTTTTGCAGCTCTTTTGTGACTCTTCTGGTTTATAAAATTCGTGACCCAGGATGTATATAACTCTTGTAACTTCCTCAAGTAGGGCCAAAATTTTTTTTTAATTTACTCTTTTTTTAATTCATTTACATTCGTTTACTCTACATCATTATAGCATACAAAATGAGATTTTTCCATTCACAGTACACTGTATATTGGCTCAATCAAGCACATCAACATACGTGTTATTGTCAACACATAATTTTCCATTTCTTGTTTTCTGTATATTTTGCCTTTTTTCCCATCCTTGATTCCCTATCTCACCCTCTGCCATCTCCCCCCCTCCTCCCACATTGTGTCTGGTATCTATTGTTGCTTTCTCTGCCTCCCCCATTTTATTGTTTCACTAAATATCTTAATAAATCTAAATATTTTCAATAGCAAGCACAGCTGAAATATACATATCCATGAACACTAGTCTGATTTTAGGCATAAACCTCAGTGAATAGAATGAACATACTATAAAGTAGCACCTACCTAGGGCTATATAGCTTACTGCAGACATCAGATAGGTATTTTTAATGCCTTTTTCTTTTCTTCTGAAATTTTTTTTTAATTAATTTACATTCATTCCCTGAGCATCATCACAACATACAAAATGTGGTTTCCCATCTAGAATAAACTGCATAGTGGCTTAATAATGCATGTTATCATCCATAATATTCCATTTCTACTTTCATATATATATGTTTTTTACCCCATGTCTGACCCTCTGCCCTATTCCACTCTCTTATTACACTATCTCGGCTGTCTACCGTTGTCTTCAATTCCTTTTCCCCCAACATTTCGTTGATCA
>NW_006159824.1:1913399-1914467 GCF_000334495.1 Tupaia belangeri chinensis | reverse complement strand
AATTTTTGGGCCATTTTCTCAGACTTCGTGGTGGATTTTTCCAGGCCAGCAATTTTCTCTTCTACATCTGAGATTCTATTTTCTGTATGATCTAGTCTGCTTTTAATACTTTCAAGGGAAATTTTGACTTCTTGTATTATAGCCTTCATCTCTAACAGTTCCATCTGATTCTTTTGCAATGTGTGAAATTCCTCTTTTAGATCTTGCATGAATTTCCTCATCTCCTGTAACTCTACAACTCCTTTCTCCTTCCTCTTCAGTAGTTCCTTGTCTCTCTTCTCTTCCATCTCTGTAAGCTTTGCCATTATGAATGTTCTGAATTCTTTATCAGACATTTCCATGACTTCCATTGAACTGTGTGTGGATGAAGAGGAGTTATCCTTTTCCCTTGGAGGAGAGGTATTTTCCTGCTTCCCCATATTTCTTGTGGTCCTGCAGCAATTTCTAGTAAGTTCAATCTGAGGGTCAAGGAGTGTGTAGAAAAGGAAACAGAGAGAGGGAAACAAAAGCAACAACAGCAAAAAAAAAAACCAAAAAACAAAAACCAAAACCCAAAAAACAAACAGAAAACAGAAAAAAAATGGACAAAAAAAAAAGAAAAAGAGAAAAAAATGAAGAGAAAAACTTTTAAATAAAACTAAAAAAAAGAAAAATTGATATTCAAAAAATTTCAAAAAAACCCAAAAATTAGAAAACCGCGTGGCGCACAAGTGTACCGTGCGACATGGCTAGATCACAGGAGCCATGGAGCTGGTTCTTGAAGAAGGGCTGTTCTCAAATAGGGCCAAAATTTGAAAGTAAAAACTCTGATGGGACTGCCAGCATTATAATCCTTTCTTGGCAGCCTGTTCCCTGCAACACTTGCAGCTGCTCGATGTTCTTTAGAAACTAAAGCTTTAGGCTGCCTATTACCAACAGTTCCCCAATATTGTCCTTGGTTTCCTGATGAGAGAACTTTAGATTTTGAGATTTGGGAACAAGTGCAACAAGTACTAAAAAGAAAATATGATCAAGGACAGCCTATTCCATCTCTGTCCTTATGTCCTGGAGTTTTGTTAGAACAGCCTT
>NW_006159824.1:1879633-1913362 GCF_000334495.1 Tupaia belangeri chinensis | reverse complement strand
AGGAATTTCCATCAGATAATGTAGCTGTTTCCATTAAATTCAAAAGCAATGAAACTAAAAGAGATTTACCTTTCCCTCCTTCTAGATGGGACAATCTTCCTTGGATCAGGAGAGACTCCCCACTAAGGCACATTTCTTCTCACTAGGAATGTTTGGACCTTAAACTGTTAGAAGAGGAGGAGGTTAATTTTCCTTTACAATATTCTTGGCCCCAATATAAGTTGAAAACAAGGGAAATTTAGTCTAAAATTAGTAAGTAAATAAAACTAAAAATTCCAAGGCACACCATGGCAAATCTTTTTTTCTAACTATATTATAATTTGTTCCTTTAAAGTTTCCAGCCTTTACACTAATTACAAAAATCTGTGGTCAACTCAGTCCAGTGATATGGAGAGGCCCAGAACTCATGAATAGCTCAAGGCTGGTAATTAATGAAACTTCCCATTCCTCTGCAAACTCACTATCCTTCCCCTTTGAGTGATAAAAGCCAACTGAGACCTTGAGAAGTTAGACACCCTACTTATTTGCCACTTTTCTTTTTAGGTCAAATCCTGGGTCCCTTTCCCCAATAGGATACCCCTCATCTGCTGAGACTTCCCCTTCCCCAACTCCCCCATAAAAGACTGTGCCTAACTCCACCAGGGCTGGAGACTCAGAGTACTCCTCCGTACCTGCCAGTGCAATAAAGAGTTCTCCTTTCTCTCCAGAGTGCTGCTTTTCATTCCTCAGCATCTGTTTTTCCACAACAGTTTGGGGCCTTGGTTGGGAAACAAAATCAGACTGGCCCTTTGAGCCAGAAATCCCAGGGCATTTTCCCCCAGGACGGGTGCTACGGTGTGAAGAGATAGACATGCCCCCAATCCCAGGGCATTTTTCCCCCAGGAAAGGTGCTACGGTGTGAAGAGATAGACATGCCCCCATCTCATTTGTCAGGATCACTCAGCCAAGGTGCCCACCCTGAGGTCAAGGTCTCTGGGGTTATCAGACTCCAATTGGAGAAAAGGACCAACTCCTGGACCCTGATGCATCAACCTTGGTCAACTCTGGTAATCTGGACAGCCCCCAGGGATCTGTAGAACCCTAGTTAGTCCATTTGAGTGGAAGAGGAGACCTGTACACTCTCCTCCAGTTGCTGGACTGGCAGTCAGGGCTCATCTGGTAATTGGCTGATGTGGGGAGGGAATATATAATCTCTGAATGAAAGTGAGTGTTTGTGGAGAGTAAATTGTGGCCCCATGGCATAGTCATGCTACAGGGCATGATTGGATGTGTTTAAATCTGTTTCGGTGGTGACTTTGGAAAGACCAAATGGCAGAATTGACATCAAGGGACCCCTTCCCTCTCTCCATGTCCAATCTGGCAGAAGTTCTATATCTAACTGCTTATTGCCAAGGAGTCGCATAAAGCCCGTGAAGGACAGGGCCAGACAGACACCTGATTGGTCCCTTTGTCTGAGACATTGTTCATGGGAGAGAGGACACAGAGGTCATTGGGAGGGCTTTCCCTGTAGAGGTGGATAGGCAGAGTAGTGAATATCAGGTCACCAGTTCTGTCCCCAGAAGATGGGACATGAGTTCCTCTCTACTGTGATTAAAAAAAAAAGTCCTTCTGGAGCCCAAAAAAAAAAAAAAAAAAGTCCTTCTGGAGCCCATCCTGACTCTCTTACAAAGACTTACACTGTGGAACGAAACCTGCCCACTCTGTCTGGGAAACGAGAGGACAGGTATCGATCTCTACCTAGTCAAACTTCTCTCATCAATTAGCTCAACAGACATCCATTCCCTTATCCTCCTTCATTTCACCTGCCAACCACCATAGGAATACCCCTCTCCAGCACCAGAGTATCAACCATTGCAAGGCCAAAAAACACAGACCCCCCCCAGAGAGGGACCGCTGTGGTTCATCTGATTACAGCCTTGGTCGAGCCCCCCCTGAAAAGTTGAACAAACTTATTGTCTATGCTGCCTGGCCCTTTAAGCAGCCCCCACGGGAAGCTGCATGGCTTCTGAGCCTCTGGGCTAAGACATGGCCCCAGGAGCTGCTGTCCCTCCAGAGACTCCTCATTGATCACTTCCTTCAACCAGTGATCTCCTGAGCCTTCTGAGAAGCGCAGGCTTTTGATAACCGGATAAGTCATAGATATTTGAGATAGGATGGGAAAACCTCAGTCCAAGGTTTTTAAGCCCACTGTGCTAGATTGCATGCTGACTAATTTTGAAAAGGGCTTCTCTGGTGATTATGGAGTTAAAATGAAACTGGAATTTCTTGTAGAAATAAATATTCGTACAGATGTATAGCTAGATTAAGTTCTAATTAATGTTATTTTTACCATAACATGAACTTCCTGTCATCATTTATGTTTGAGAGTATATGTTTTGCTTCAGCAAATAGAATGTATAAGCCATTGAATATTTCTTGTGCTTCCAGCATGGATTGTGTTCAGTAAGCTGCCATCATTTTCCACATTCATTGTATGTTACCTATTTTAAAAGAATCTATTTGGTTCTAAAAACATAAATAATTAAATAAAGCCAGAAAAGTTGAGAGCTCTTTGTGAGGTTGAATGGCCCTCTTTTAAAGTGGGACGGCCACTGGAGGGGACTTTACATCTTCCTACCATGCGGGATATGTACAATGTGGTTACTGGCACCCCAGGCTACCTCAACCAGTTTCTCTATGCTGACTCCTAGCTACAGATAGCCCAAGCCACCCCACTGTGGGCACAATTCTGCAAAAAGAGGAAGAATCAAGGCACTATTTTGGCTGCTGGTGTCATGCCACCCATTCCCACCTCTGACCAGAAGAAACCCACAGCTCCCATCTTGCAATGCACTCCCAAAGGGCAGCCACTATCAGCTCTACCTCTACATGCCCTAGCCGAGTCAGTGATCAAAACCCTGCCCTCATCTGTTTCCCTGGAGCCTGAAGAGCAGCCTGAGAAACCAGCGACAGCTCTGCCTGCTCGGGAGGGAGACTGCCAGCAGTCCCAAACTCTGTCCAGACTCTGCCTCACTCACTGTCACCCAGCAAACTGCTGGAGCTGGGAGCAATCTTACTCTTTTTTTTTTTTTTTAGAGGTTTCTGCTATAGGGCGCATACACTTGCCAGACAGACAGAAAGAGACAGAGAGACAGAAAGCGAGAAATCACCCCCCAGGGGGGATGGCCACGCCACAATCCCTTCTCCTCCATTCTCTTCTTGGGATCTTGGGCACGCACGCACACGTGCCTGGCGTGAGTTTTAAGCCACTGGGTCCGGGACTCGAACCGCGGTCGACTACGTGGGAGTCCAGCAACATAGCCATTACGCTAACTGCTGGTCCCAAGGGCAGTCTTACTCTTAAGATGCCACTCTGGGAGACCTGAGGGCCTCCCAGATAGGCATATATGGGGTTATAATGGAAGGCAGAGCAACCCTCTACTACCAGCCCTTTACCACCACTGATTTGCTTCATTGGAAACACCACACCGTCTCTTACTCAGAACAGCCCCAGGCAATGATAGATCTCATGGAGTCTATACTCCAAACCCACCATCACACTTGGGACAACTGCTGACAACTGCTCCTCACCCTACTTAACATGGAGGAGCACCACAGAGTCCTTGTAGCAGCAAAGATATAGTTCTATTCATGCCCCCGACGATGTGGTAGATTCCGAAGCTTGGGCCAGAACTGCCCCTCTGAATGAAAAGCCTAACTGGAATCTACATATTGAGGATGGCAGCGCCCATCTCAGCAAGTATCAAGAGGTATTCCTGCAGAGAATGAAAGCCAGTGCAAAGAAACCTACAAATATGACCAAAAACTACAGAAATCATTCAAAAGACAGATGAGCCACCAGGGCAGTTTTACGAGAGGCTCTGCGAAGCATACTGGATCTATACTCTATTTGATCTGGAGAGTTCTGAAAGCCAGCAGATGATCAATGCCACCTTTGTCACCCAATCAGCCCCTGAGCCACCTTTGTCACCCAATCGGCCCCTGGCATCTGTAGAAAACTCCAAAAGCAGGAAGGCTTTGCTGGAATGAACGCCACCTAGCTCCTGGAAATTGCTAATCAAGCCTTCGTGAACCAAGATTGAAAAGAAAAAAAGGAAACAGGCCAGCAGATGAAACAGAAAGCAGCCCTGTTGGCCTCTGCCCTCCGACAATCAGATGTCCCACCCAGCCCAAGAGGGGGACCAAAAATTAGCCGCCCCAGGCTTAGACCACATCAATGCGCTTACTGCGAAGAGGATGGGCACTGGAAGGACGAATGCCTCAAGAGGAAAGAACAACCCAAAGCCCACCGGGAGCCCCCAAGACTTTCCATCAGAGCCCTTGAGAGACCTCCTAGCCATGATGGAATCAGGATAGGACCGACTAGGCTCCATGACCCTGGGCCCCTGGGAGCCGCTGGTCAAAATCAAGGTAGGGGGCCAAACTTGATATTTATGGCAGATACTGTAAACACTCCATTGTAACCTAGCCCCTGGTTCCCCCATCAGGCCAAAAAGCTACTATTATGGGAGCCACTGGAAACACATGGACCCAGTCCTTCTTACAGGCAAGAAGCTGCCAGTTAGGGGGACACTTGGTTACCCACAAGTCCTTGTACCTGCCTGATTGCCCAGTCCCATTGCTGGGAAGAGACATATTGACTAAACTTAGAACCTAAATCAGCTTTGACTCATCAGGCTTAGCTGCTTTAACCATCAGCCCTGCCAAAATCCTAACTGTGGCAATGACCCAGGAGAAGGAATGGCGAACATTCACTCCTGAGGCACCCAGTGAAGATGAGGCACTTTCTTCACTTTCCTGCAGTCTGGGCTGAGGAGAGCCTGCCAGAGATGGCAATTAACCACCCACCTATAGTGGTTGAACTGACAGCTCAGGTACAGCCCAAGTGCATTTGCCAGTACCCAGTAAGCTGAGATGCTAGACTGGCTATAAAGAAGCACATCAACTGGCTCAGAGAAACTGGGATCCTGGTTGAATGCCAGTCTCCCTGGAACACTCCCTACCTCCCTGTGAAGAAGGGAATCTCTGGAGACTATCAGCCAGTCCAGGACTTGTGAGCTGTGAATGCCACCATGGTGTCCTTACATCCCACTGTACCCAATCCATGTACTTTGCTGAGTGCTCTCCCAGCTGAGTCTGAATGGTTCACTTGTCTGGATCTCAAGGACACTTTCTTCTGTCTGCGATTAGCAGCCATCAGCCAACCAATATTTGCCTTCGAATGGGAAGATACAGACACCCAAAAGAAAACTCAACTCTCCTGATCCTGGACCCCTCAGGGTTTCAAGAATTCTCCAACTTTGTTTGGAGAAGTGCTTACTACTGACTTGGAAAACTTTCCAAGCCAAGAGACTGGATGCACACTATTCCAATATATCAATGACCTTCTGCTCACCGCAGCAACCTGAGAAAATAGGTGGAAGAGAATTTGAGAGTTGCTCCAGCTTCTGTCCAGGCTGAGTACAAAGTCTCGATGGAAAAAGCCCATATCTGCCATACCCAGGTGTGATTCTTTTTTTTTTTATTTTTTTTGTAGATGGTTTGTTTATTATTTTATTTATTTATTTATTTATTTATTTTACAATTAAAATATGAATTTATTTTGGTACAGAAACTTTTTTATCTTTTTTAAAAAAATTTTTTATTATCATCATAATCTTCTTTATATTACATTGGATTACATATAACTTTACAGTGTATTACATTGCTTTTTCAAAAGGGAATGCCATGCATGTCAGTCAGTACAGAGACATTAATCTCCCCGCTTCAACATTCGATATCTTTTCTATGTTTTCCCCAATCATTATTATTATTATTATAATTATTTTTAAAAACAGTCAATCGCTATTTCTCATTTTGCTTGTAAAAATACTTTGCCCATCATGAAATACTTCTCAGACCAATCCAGTTGAGAAAAAATATGGAACGCTTCACGAATTTGCGTGTCATCCTTGCGCAGGGGCCATGCTAATCTTCTCTGTACCGTTCCAATTTTAGTATATGTGCTGCCGAAGCGAGCACGACCCAGGTGTGATTCTTGGGATTCATTTTCACAAAAGGACATTGTTCTCTTGGCACAAATGAAAGCAAGTGGTATGTGGATTGCCTCAGCCCACAACCCGGAAGCAACTATGTGAATTCCTGGAATCCACGGGATTCTTGCAAGCTGTGAATGCTGCTGAGGTGTCCTTACATCCCACCATACCCAAGGTTTTGCTGAAAAGGCTAAGCCACTGTATAAACCATTAAAAGGCCCAGAAGGCGCCCCCTTTGAATGGGGACCCCTCCAAGAGCAGGTTTGCCAATATCTTAAGTCAAGCCACGGGAAAGCTCCAGCTTTAAAACTCCCAAATGTCACCTAGGAATTCAATCTATTAATATGTGAAGTCAGACAGCACTAGGAGTTCCGACTCAGTCCATTGGGCCTTGGGAGAGACCTATTGCCTACCTGTCTATAGACCCAGTGGCATCTGGATGGCCCTCTTGCCTACAAGTTCTCACTGCCACTGTTGAATTGATTAAAGAGGCAGGCAAGTTAACCTCAGGCCAATTATCAATGCCTAAGTTCCTCATTCAGTGACCACCCTAAAGAACACAAGGGGATATAAATGGCTAGCCAGCTCTAGAATGGCCCACTACCAG
Source organism: Tupaia belangeri chinensis (assembly GCF_000334495.1). Lineage (NCBI taxonomy): Eukaryota > Metazoa > Chordata > Mammalia > Scandentia > Tupaiidae > Tupaia > Tupaia belangeri. The sequence continues at coordinate 1,906,720 of NW_006159824.1, read as the reverse complement.
GGCCTATTAATTGTGAATCCCCAAATTATACTCCAGACTCTGCAGACCCTCAACCCTGCTAGCTTCCTCCTGGCCATGCTGGGGCTTCCTGACCACAATTGTGAAGAGGCCCTTGATGAGTTTCTTTTTTCTGGATGTCATGATCTTGTAGACACACTTCTGAAGGCCCCTGACCTCATTCTCTTCTCTGACAGTAGCAGTTACATGAAGGATGGAATTCAATACTACTTCTCAAGACATAGTGATCAAGGCTGGGGCATTTCCCCAAGGTGGTCTGCTCAGTGGGCTGAACTCTGGGCATTAATCCATACCTTAAGATGGGCAGCTGGTAAGAGAGTAAGCATTTACATGGACTCACAATATGCATTTGGTACCCTGCATGTTCCTGGAGCATTATACCATAAAATAGTTCAAAACAAAGAGGAAATCTGCCAATTATTAGAAGCAGTCTGGGAGCCAAAGGAAATGACAATTGGGACCAGCAGTTAGCGTAATGGCTATGTTGCTGGACTCCCATGTAGTAGACTACAGTTCGAGTCCTGGACCTAGTGGCTTAAACTCACGCCGTGTGCGTGTGCATGCATACCCAAGATCCCGAGAAGAGAATGGAGGAGAAGGGATTGGGGCGTGGCCATCCCCTTTTGGGGAGGGGTGATTTCTTGCTTGCTGTCTCTCTGTCTCTGTCTGTCTGGTGAGCACAAGCGCCCTATAGCAAAAACCTCTCAAAAAAAAAAAAAGGAAGTGACAATCTTCAATTGTTGGGGATACCAGAGGCGGGGAAAACCTCATCACCCTGGGAAACCAGCTGGCAGACTAGACAACCAAGGCTGCCATTAACCAAGTCCCAACCACTGTAACTACCATGTTGCCACTCACAAGTCTCTCAAAAGTCCCCCCTTACACCCCAAACTCTGGGCAAAGTCAGAGGGAGCAACCCTAGAATAAGATGGATAATGGAGACTGCCAGATAAAAGAATACACATTCCTCAATCCCTGAGATAGTCGTTGGTAAAACAGCACGCATGGATTATTCTTACAGGCTGCTCCCAACCTGGTCTCCAACTGCTGGCTTTGCATACAATCTACCCTTCCCTCAATACATGCTACCCCAATAAATAATTCTCCTGGTGGTGCCTCCCAGAACCCCCTGATTGTAAATGCCATTCATGAATCCCCCCTTGCTCAGATGACCTTCTCCTCCTCACCCCGCCACTGTATCTCCCAGTAAGGAGAAACAGAAATGAGCAGTTTTACCTATAATCAAACTCATAGACTTAAATTTAGGTCCAGTGACCATCAGGACCTATTTAGCTCTACTGAGATGCAGTGTATTTGGTCTGTGATGCTTATGCCCGTCAATGCCTGCCTGCTCACTGTGTTTACATATGTATTGTGTTCCAAAATAACGTGAGATGCCCAGGAATCTATAGTGTGATATTTATGAGACATGTTAAACTGGTGTATGTCAGATATATCCAAATTTGTTGGTTGTGAATTCCTGTCAGATCTTTAACTATGGTTGGTTCAAGTCTTATTGTCCATGGTCAATTGCTTTATGTGATACTTTCTAAGTATCATTTGCTTTTTGCAAATGACTGTAATCCTAAAGTGTTATTGATAGTTTCTGTTCTGCAAGGAATTTTGTCATTTTAAATTTCTATAAGTGCCTAATGTTGTGAATATTTTCTTGACAGGAAGGAACAATTTCTTAGTGTGGAGGCTTAACTAGAGAATGGAAAATGACAAGAATGTCAGAATTTATACCTGTTGTTCAAGGGCAGCAGGGTGTGCATATAGTTTGGGAGGCACTGCTCAGGTAACTGGATTAGCGCAGACTTTATTCCTGAGTGAGGACAGAATGACTTGGGCTACTTGTAGCCAGGAGTCAGCATAGGGAAACTGGTCAGAATATCCTGGGGTGCCAGTAACCATGTCGTACATAGCTCATACGGTGGGAAGATGTGAAGTTCCCTCCAGTGGCCATGCCACCTTAAAAGAAGGCCATTCAATCTCAGAGCACTTGTAACCTCTCTGGTTTGAATTTAACTCCATAATCACCATAGAATCCCTTTTAAAAGTTAGCATACAGTCCAGCACAGTAGGCTTGGGAGACTTGGATTGAGGTTTTCCTGTCGTATCCCAAATATCTCTGACCTCTCCAGTTATCAAAAGCCTGCATTTCCCAGAAGGCTTGGGAGATCATTGGTTGGAGGAAGTGATCAATGAGAAGATTCTGGAGGGATGGTGGCTCCTAGGGGTGGGCCTTAGCTCAGAAGCTCAGAAGCTGTGCAGCCTCCTAGGGGTGCTGCTGAATAGGCCAGGCAGCGTAGGCAATAAGTTTGTTCAAGTTTGCAGGTGGGCCTTTGGCCAATGACTGTAATTAGAAGGACCACAGTGGTCTCTCTGGGATCTGTCCTCTCAGTATTCCAATGGTGGATACCCCAGTGCTGGAGAGGGGTATTTCTGTGGCAGGTAGCAGGTGGAATGGAGGAGGAAAAGGGAACATAAATCTGTTGAGCTATTTGATGAGGGAAGGTTGTCTAGGTAGAGGGTGATGCCTGCCATCTCCTTTCCCAGACAGAGTGAACAGTTCCATTCCATGATGGGTTCTGGGAGGACATTTTTCATCACAGTTGGGAGGAACTCATGTCCTAGCTTCTGAGAACAGAACTGATGACCTGATGTTTGCTACTCTGCCTCTCCACCTCTACAGGGAAAGCCCTCCCATCAGCCCCTGTGTCTGCCCCCTCCCATGAATGGTGTTACAACAGACAAAGAATGGGTGTCCCCTAGAGGGGACCAGTCAGGCATCTGTCTGGCCATGTCCCTCATGGGCTTTGTGTAGTTCCTTGGCAATACACAATTAGATATAGAACCTCTACTGCACTGAATGCGTAGAGAGGGAAGGAATCCCTCAGCACCAATTTTGCTATTTAGCCTTCACGGAACTACCACAGAAACACAGTTAAACAACCCAATCATGCTTCATGGTGAGAAGCTGTGGAGCCACAAACAAATTTGCTCATCACAAAAACTCACATTCATTCGGAGGTTATATGTTCCCTCCCCACATCAGCCAATTACCAGATGAGCCCTGACTGCCAGTCCTGTGACCGAAGGAGAGTGTAAAGGTCTCCTCTTCCACTCAAATCAAGTGGGTCTGACTAGGGCTCTACAGATCCCTGGGGGCTTACCAGATTACCAGAATTGATCAAGGTTGATGCATTGGGTTCCAGGAGTTGGTCCTTCTCTCCAATTGGAGTCCCATGATCCAGTAATACTCAGCCTCAGGGTGGGCACCCCAGCTGAGGGGTTCTGTCAAACAAGTCAGGGATGTGCTTACCTCTCCATTCTGCAGTGCCTGTCCTGGGAGGAAATGCCCGGGGATCGGTGGCTCAAAGGACCAGTCTGATTCTGCTTCCTGGTCAATGCACCAACATGTTGCAGGATAAACAGATGCTGAGGAATAGAAAGCAGCATTCAGAAAGAATAGGAGAACTGTTTATTATAGTGGCAGGCATGGAGGAGTTAGCACTTTGAGTCTCCAGCCCTGACTGGGGAGTTGGACATGGTCTTTTATGGGGGAATTAGGGAAGGGGAGGTCTTGGGATAGGGAATGTGCTCAAAACCCACCCTATGCAGTGTCAAAGGGAGGAGGCAGAGAAGCAGGGAGTCTAATCTATTCAAGGTACTCATCTATTCAAGGCACTAATCTATTCAAGGTTTTCAGGTTACTCTGTAGCTCCAGGGAGGGGCAGTAAGTTTGCCAGAGAATAGAAACTTCAGGCAGCTATCAACCCTGAGTTATTCATGAATTCAAGGTCTTTCCATATTATAACTACACTGAAATCAGGCTATTAGGCTTCAGGAAACAAAGTCTGAACTTGGATGTTTCAACGCCCAATAAGCTATATTAAGAGCTATGTATACTTCTTTATGCAAACTTAATAGAACTGCTGAGTTTAAGAAATTCTCTGGTGAAATAACTGGTGGCAGAAGACTTCAACATCTGGTGTTTATTAACAGCCCATTTCTTAAGAGTTGAGTTCTTCAGGAAGCATATATGTTTGAAATTGATCAGCCTTCACTCTGTTCCTTCTGCTGGGACAGGCCTCCCTGAAGGTTGGCACAGAAACATGAGGCAAGCATTGGAACCTCTGGTTAAGGCCACCTGCTACCAGAACCTAAAGGTGTTCCTAGGAGTACAGGACAGGGACTGACAAGAAGGCTTGGGACAGAGGTCAGAATGTGCCACTGAAATATGGGCCTGAGGGAAAGAAGCAAAAGATTGGTGGAGTGAGCAAACAGTGGTATTGTGGTAAAACTCAACACTCTATGAGGCCGACACACATGGAAACGTTCTGGATTAGTATGCAGAGAACTTCCTGAACACACCAGGCATGAGCATGCCCATGATCTGGGGCTGGCTGAGGCTGGGGGTGGATTGCAGTATCAGGATATTGTTGGAGGTTCCAGTCTCTCTCTTACTCGTGGAAGAAATAAATAGTTTTTTATAAAGGTTAATGGATGGGGTCAATAGGTGGCATGGTGGTTGGACTACTGAACTCCTACATGACCGACCATGTTTTAAGTCCCAAACTTAGTGACTTTCTCATTTTCCCTTTCTCTTTCTCTTCAAGTCCCAAACCTAGTGACTTTCTCACTTTCCCTTTCTCTTTCTCTGTCTCTCTCTGGTCGAATTAAGAAATAATAATAAAAAATAAAATTAAATAAACATTGAAAAAAAAAGTTACTGGAGGGGCCACCAGGTGGTGTGGAGTGTAAGGTTCTGGATCCCACATGACTGACTTCGCAGTTTGAGTCTCAGATCCAGAGGTTTGAAAATCATGCCATGTGCATGTGCTTCCATGCCCAAAATTCCAGAGGGAAATGAAAGAGATTGTGGCATAGGCATCACCCCTGAGGGTGACTTCTCACTTTCTCTCTCTCTGGCAAGCACATGTGCCCTATAGGAAAAAAAAAAATAGGGGGGGAGGAATAAGTGGAAATTTTGCAGGGGTCAGTGTTGGAAATTACACATGACCCCCAAGCTGTCAATGCCGCCAACTCTGCAACAGCTTAACAATTTTCTTTTCTTTTCTTTCTTTCTTTTTCTTTCTTTTCTTTCTTTCTTTCTTCTTTTTTGAGAGGTTTTTGCTATAAGGAGCATGTGCTCTATGAAAAGAAAGTGAGAGACAGAAAGCAAGAAATCACCCCCCAGTGGGGATGACCACACCGCAATTCTTTCTCCTCCATTCTCCTCTTGGGACTTTGGGCATGCACACACACATGCCCAGTGTGAGTTTTAAGCCAAGGGTCCGAGACTTGAACCATAGTTGACTACATGCAAGTCCAGTAACATAGCCACCATGCTTATTTTGAAATGTTTTTTTTGCCTAACAATTTTCACTAAAAGGGTATTCAGTAATGACTCTTCATGATTCGGACACCAGATCTCATATAAACATACTCTCATAGGCAGGAGAAAAGATTCTGCTTATGTGGAGAAGGGTGGAGAAGTCTTAGATTAACAAATCCACCAGATGCTTTGGAATGTAGTTTGAAAAACTAGGATCAGTTGGGACCAGCAGTTAGCATAATGGCTATGTCGCAGGACTCTCACATAGTTGACCGTGGTTCGTGTCCCGGACCTGGTGGCTTAAACTCACGCCGGGCACGTGTGCGTGTGTGCCCAAGATCCTGAGAGGAGAGCGGAGGAGAAGGGATTGCGGCGTGGCCATCTCCCCTGGGGGTGATTTCTCACTTTCTGTCTCTCTGTCTCTGTCTGTCTGTCTGGTGAGTGCACGCGCCCTACAGGGAAAACCTCTTAAACAAACAAACAAACAAAACCCCCAAAAAAACAAAAAAAAAAATCCAACAAAAAAACTACGATCAGTTCAGGAGAGATAATGATTTATACAGGAGCTTAACTGGGAAAACTCAGACTTCAGAATACCTGAAAAGCTCCCTAAAGTTAAGAGATGATCTGGACATCTGTTATATTAGAAAACAGGACTGCCCAGCCTCAGTGGCACAGGCATAGCATGCTAAACGGCAGTGCTGGAAGCTACGTGGCAGTCGGTGGGTTCAGATCCCTGACTGGACAACATGAAACACTCTGGGCATGGACATCCAAAATATTAATAAGCTGGAGGACTAGAGGAAGGAGATCCTTAGGTGAGGAGACTCTGTCAAGAGAGCCTATGTTTCTCTTATTCTCTTTCTCTGTCTCTGTTTCTGTCTCTCTCTCTCTCCTAGACATACTCTCTATCACACATAAAATAGATAAACAAACTTTAAAATAAAAATTTTAAAAAAGAATATAACACAAGGCTGGTCTTGGTGGAATCACTTCCTATTCTGAGGCTGGAATTAATATGCTCTGACCCCAAAATATACTACAAAACTGTGATAATCAATCCAAAGAGCATGGTACTGGCACACAAGCATGTAGACCAATGGAACAGAATGGAGACCCCAGAAATAACCCCCAAAACATACAGTTGTTGCAGAAAACAAACCACCAAGAAAGCAAGCACCACTCAGAGTAGGAGAACTCAGGTTTATAACGCTGGTGGTCCCAGGGAACCTTGTACTCCAAAGTCTGGGACTGACTTGGGGAAGTGACTAGGGTTATATAGTCTGGGTCACACATTTTGCAGACAAAGGAAACCAGAAAAGTTGCAAAACAGTTATAATCGAGCTTGTAACATTTTCCTGCAGGCAATTTACAAAGGTAGAACAGAAACACTTCCTGTGTGCAAGGCCTTAGCAAACAGGATCCATATCATTCCCCCTTTGATGCCCTTAGTTTTCCTTAGGGCATAATAGCAAGACCTCACAGGCTGTCGATTTCCAATTGGCTGAGGTGGTAGCGGCCAAATCTACAGAAGGGATTGTTACAATTTATCTGGGAAAGTTCAGAACAGTTCTTGGATTGTTATATCCTTGATTTTTCTGTTGTGCGTAGATCGGTCAACTGCTGGAGTAACTGAAGCAAGGCTGTAGATTCCTCATTTCCAAAGCATCATCCAGAGGGGTTTTGCACGGGTCTGTGGAAGCAGCTCTCTTGACTCTAGTGTGCTCAATCTACAGGGCGATGCCTATAACCATAACATCAGTAGGAGTGGCCTGAACTATGTGAGGCCCCATCCATATTGAATAGAGGGGTTCCAGCCTTTTACTCACACCATATCCCTGGATTGATAGAGGTGTACCCAGTTTCCAAAGGGGAGTGGCACCCTTTCCAGAATGTGCTATGCTATATGTTGAAAGGCATACCCCAGGGCTTGTAGATGGCGGCACAGGTCGAGCTCTCCCTTCAAGAGTCTCCTTTTAGAAATGACAGGAGAAGGGCACCCAAACAAAATTTCAAAAGGAGAGTAGACCTGCAGCAGTAGTGGACCCAGAGAAGTGCTAAGGGTAATAGGTCCAGCCAAGTCATCCCTGTCTCTTGGCATAACTTAGCCAAAGTAGTTTTAAGGGTTCCATTCATGTGCCTAACTCTCTCTGATCTCTGGGGATGGTAGGCAGTGTAGAGTTTCCATTTCCTTAGCGACCATCTGGGTGATTTTGGAGATAAAAACAGGCCCATTATCTAATCTTACAGTCAATGGTAGCCCATACCAAGGGATAATCCTGAGTAATACCTTGGCTAACTCATGGGCCTTTCCTGTTCTAGTGAGAATGCCTCCACCCATCTTGAATAAGCACAAACTAGTACCAACAGATGTTGGTAGTCTCAGCATGGCTTTACCTCAGTAAAGTCCACTCATGAGGGGAGTTTCCGATAGCCTGGACTTCACTGGGCTGGTTTGGCTTCTGATGGGCATTGCTCCTGGTGCAGGTTTCACGTCTGTTACTGACATGGTTGGACAGGATTGCAGAAAACAGTCCCCAATGTGTCAATTTATGGTACTGAAGCACCAATTTATGAGTCAAAATATGACTCATAAGGAGAAACAAATCATCACCCATCCAGTAGCTGCCACCAACCCTCTCTAGTCTTTATTCCTCCTTCTGTTGCCCATTGATTTTCTTCTTTGGTATAAGGGAGCTCTGGCAATAATAGAACTCTAGTTACCTGCATAGCAACTAGAGGATTTCTTCTTTATTCAAAGATGTATTTAGACTGGTGGCATAATTTAGGGCCCAGATGAGTGCCCACAGTTCAGCCTGCTGAGCTGACTAGACTCCGTGGTCACTGCATACCTGGCTCTCCATTGTTCATCCTGTACATAACTGCTGCCATACATGAAGAGTATTGAATCTGGTCTAGAAAGGGCTTGTCTGACGGGTCTAGTCTACACAAATAGATCTCATTGATCACCTCTTCGCAGTTATGATTGGGTGATCCAGGCTCAGTGGGAAAGAGGGTGGCCAGGTTTAGCATCCAAACCGTCTCTAGCCACACACAAGGTTTCTGGCATAGTAGCTCCTGGTACTGAGCCAACCTTGCCCCATCAACTACCTATAGGCCCTACTGTCTATCAGAGTCACAACAGCATGGGGAACTTTCCTCCCATTCAAAGACAGACAGGGGCTGGCTCTTGGAAAACAGTCCGTGATGGAAGACGGCATCCTTGAGGACCAAGCATGTGAAACAACTGACTTGAGGTGGCAGGAGGCCCAGGAGCATGTAGGGGTTTGACCCTACAGAGTGGAGGGTTACGGCGGCATTGTTAATGGAGCAGAGATCTGGCAGTGACTGGTAATCTCCTCTGGGCTTCCTAACCAGCAGTAGTAGAGAGTTCCAGGGAGAATGACGTTCCACCAGAATTCCAACTTCTTTGAGGCATTTAATGTGTTCTTGGATGCCCAATTGTGCATCTCGTGGTACCGAGTACTGCCTCTGCCTCCCAGGGGTGACACTAGGGCAATGACAATCAGGGCTTGGTTCTTTGCCATCTTCCACCAAACTTGAAAAGTTCAATCATAATTTTGGCAGGTTGGTATGTTCCTCCTCAGAAGCCAAGAGACACCATTCATTCTCTCTTGGCACCATTACTGTCATTATCAGGGCTCTGCCATTTACTAGAGTTAAGCTGGAGGATACACCCAAAGTCAAAGTGACTCAGGGTTATCAGTTCAATTTCCTGCCAAGTAGCAGCTCCTTCTTGCCTCCAATGTATCCTCCACGAACACCAAAGGTCTTTGTGAATGTTCCCACCATAACATCCACAACCTTGGAATCCAGGTCAAAGTAACCCACAACACCTCAGCCTGTAGTGCCCAGGGCGATGCTGTGAGCCTCATCCAGATTCCAGTATGTCTTGTATTTCTTGAGGGCAATCACTTTAGGAAGGTGAACAGTAGATCCCTCCATGCTATATATTCCTTCCACAGGGATTATTGTTGTGTTGAAGAAACGACATTAGTTGCCCCCACCCTTCATTTCCACCGTGGGATCCCTGGGACCTAGGAGTATGGAGACCAATCTGTCCTAGTTTGTGTCTATCATAGCCAGGAGGGCGGAACCCACTTCGAGATTTTAGAAAACATCTGCCTTATTGATAATACAAAAATTCTAGCTAGAAAACATCATTTTAAATTTAAACCTTCATTTCTTTGTAGCAGAGGGAGTATAAGAAGGCAGGAAGGGAGAAAGCAGCCAGAAACTCCAGACTGAACATCTCATCCCATGTCTTGAGATTCCCACCCTACCAAGTTCCTGGACAAGGGTTTCCCAGTTTTTCTCTTCCCAATGCAGAGGACCATTCAAAGTCAGTTAATAGGTGGCTATTTAAACTGATCTTTTGCTGCTTGGTAAGCAAGCTTATGGATGGGGAAACTGGAGTCCTTTAGCCTGGAATGTAGGTGGGTTGTAATGGGATTTCCTGAGAGGTTTTCCAATGGGACTGCTTTTGCAAAGAATTTTTTGCTAACTACCCAAGCTTTTCTTTTCTCCCCCACCCTGGGGAATCTGATATCTCCTGGGAAAGCTATTAAGCTTGGTAGCAGAATTACATTTATTTAGGGACCAGTAGATGGTGTAATGGTTACATTGCTGGACTCCTATATGGCCGATTACATTTCAAGTCCTGGACCCGGTGGCTTAAAACTCACACTGGGCGTGTGTGTATGTGTGCCCAAAATCTTGAGAGAAGAATGGAGAAGGGATTACGGTGTGGTCATGTACCTGAGTAGTGATTTCTTGCTTTCTGTCTCTATCTCTGTCTCTCTGGTGAGACAGAGACACGCCCTATAGTAAAAATCTCTCTCTCAAAAAAGAGACTTACATATATTTATATTGATCAGAATTTTCAGTTTCTAGCAACCTTAACTTTTAGCATATATCAGTAGCGTGTGAACATGTTCAATCATACACTTGTTTAACATATTTCTTTTCTTTTTTTTTTTAGAATTCTTTATTTACTTTTATTTCATACACTTGCTTAACATATTTCTTTTCTTTTTTTTTAGAATTCTTTATTTACTTTTATTCATTCATTCATTTTATTTTAATTTGACCAGAGAGATACACAGAGAGAGAGAAAGAGGGAAAGTGAGAAAGCAAGCCACCAGGTCCAGGACTTGAACCATGGTCAGCCATGTGAGAGTGTCCAGCGCCTTAACCACCACGCCACCTGCTGGTCCCCGCTTAACATATTTCTTAATGCAAAGACCAACTCTGCATTAAATTCCTATAAAGTCTAGAAGATTAATAATAGGAATAATCAAGGCATATTAACTTAATAAGCGCTAGTAGAAAGACTCAAGAAGAACCAGGCTGCAATGTTCTCCATGGGTTCATGCTTAACATGGGACTTACATCCTTTTATACAGATCTTTTAAAAACTTTTTAAAAATAATAATTTATTTAGTTTTATTTGTTATTTTTGTTTTTTAATTTGAGCAGAGAGAGACACACACACAGAGAAAGAGAAAGCAAGAAAGGAGGCTGCCAAATCCAGGACTCAAACTGCGGTTGGCCATGTGGGAATCCAGAGCCTTTTACCACCATGCCACTTGCTGGCCCCCTTTCATACAGGCTTCAACAATTTATTTTTGATCTTAGACAGTGGGCCAGGAAGTAATAGTTTTGTATAGGCTACCTAGCATGCAAATCCTGTCAAACATTTTCTTGCCTTTTGTTTGGCTTAGTAGTTCTTAAAGCCAATCAGTTTCTCCACAGACAATGGAAATTTTTGTCCAGTTAAGTGATCAGATTGTCAGTCAGTACATCAGTTTAAATTATTAGAGTATCAGTCAGAAAACCAATAAGTGTCTCCATATAAAATGCACATTTTACTCAGTTAAATGATTAGATGATCAGAAACCTTTACTTGTACTTTTATACCATATTCTCCAGAGAACCCCTCCTTGAAGTTTTCCATAACCAAAACAAGAGGTGATCTAATTGGAGCCAATTTCCTTCCCTGAGACAGAAGGCAGTTGCCTTGAGCCCCCAGAGTAGGACACACTCCCCTTCTCCCACCCTCTTCCCGCACTGTCTCTAGTATCCCCAACCATTTTCCATGCTTCTATATCCTCTAATTTTCAGTTTCTGCCATAGAGTGTGGATAGTCAGTATATGTTAAGTGGAGACATATAATGCCTCTCTTTCATAGTCTGGCTTACTTCACTCAGCAGTAAATCTTCCATATTCATCCACTTTCTATCAAAAGCCAGGGTCTTGTTGTTTTTTATGGCTGAGTAGTATTCCATAGAATATATGTGCCACACTTTTTCAATCCATTCATCTGTTTGTGGACATTTGGGTTGGTTCCATGTCTTATCAAATGTGAATAATGCCATAATAAACATAGATTTGTAAGCAGTTTAAATTTTTTTAAAAAAAGAATTATTTTTATTTAACTTTCTTTCTTTCTTTCTTTCTTTCTTTCTTTCTTTCTTTCTTTCTTTCTTTCTTTCTTTCTTTCACTCTTTTAATGCCTGGATAGTATCAGAGAAGGATGAGAGAGAGAGAGAGAGAAAGTGAGACAGCAAGTTGCCAGGTTTGGGACTTGAACTGGGGTCAGCCGTGTGGGAGTCTAGCACCCTTAACCACCACGCCACCTGCTGTCCTTGCAAGCATTTTTCTGACTGAGTATTCTCTTGTCCTTTAGGTAGATACCCAGGAGTGGAATTGCTGGATCATATGGTAGCTCTATTTCTCCAACTTTGAGGAACTTCCATATTGTTCTCCACAGCGGCTGGACCAATTTACATTCCCACCAGCAATGTAGGAGAGTTCCCCTTTCATCGCAGCCCTGTTCACACTTACATTTTAAAACTATTTGCCATCCTGAGTGGGTTAGGTGGCATCTCCTTGTGGTATTGATCTGCAACTCCCTTATGATGAAGAATTTTGAGCATTTTTTCATGTGCTTTTTGGCTGTTTGTATGTCTCCCTTAGAGAGTTGTTTGTTCAGGCTATTTCCCCATTTTTTAATTGGGTTGATTATTTTTTTGGAGAGGGTAAGCTGCTTGAGTTCCCTGTGTATTCTGGTTATCAGTCTCTTATCTGGGGTATACTTTACAAAAATATTCTCCCATTCTGAGGGTTGTTGATTCACACTAATTACTATGTCTTTTGCTGTGCAGGAGCTTCTTAATCTGATATAATCCCACTGTTTATTTTTAGGATTATTACCTGTGCTTTGGGGGTCTTATTTAAGATATCATTGCTTACCCCAATGTCTCAGAGTTTCCCCAGAAGATGCAAAATGATCTCTATTAGGAGAAGACCCTAGGGTATCCATGAAAAAAGCTGGAAGTAATAAATGAATGCACTAAAGTGGCAGCATACAAAATCAACATACAAAAACCTATAGCATTTCTATATACGAATAACAAGCTGACGGGGATAGAATGAAGAAAGTAATTCCATTTACTATTGTCACAAAAAGTATAAGATACCTAGGCATAAATCTAACCAAAGAAGTCAAAGACCTCTACAAGGAAAGCATCTCAGTCCCTGACCCCAAAATATATTACAAAGCTTTGGTAATGAAAACAACATGGTACTGGTACAAAAACAGATATGTGGAGTAATGGAATAGAATAAAGACCCCAGAAATAAATCCCCAAACATACGGCCAACTGATTTTTGACAAAGGGTTCCAGTGGGAAAAGGAAAACATCTTTAGCAAATGGGGCTGGAAAAAACTGGGTATCCACCTGCAGAAAGATGAATCCAGATCCTTATTTCTCATCATTCATAAAAATCAACTCAAAGTGGATCAAAGATCTCAACCTAAGACCTCAAACTATAAAACTACGGGTGGAAAACAACAAACATTTATTATCTTACACAGTTTTGAGAGTCAGGTTGTTCTAGTTAAGGTCTCATAAGGTTTTTGACAAGATTTCTGGGGCTTCAGTCATCTTAAAACTTGACTGGGGTTGGGAGATCTGCTTCCAAGATGGCTCACTCATCAGGCTGTTGGTTGGAGGGTTCACTGGCACAAGACAGGGAGGCTCAATTGTTTTGTATGTAGAGCTTTCCATAAAGTTTGTTGAGTGTCTTTAAGAAATGGCAGCTGATTTCCCTCAGAGAAAGCAGTCCAAGAGACAAAGAGTGAGAGTAAGAGCACAAGTGTGTGTGTGTGAATGTGTGCATATGTGCATGTGTGAGAGAGAACCACAATGTCTTTTAGGACCTAGGTTTAGAAGTCACAAGACTTCGGCCATGTTCTATTGGTTTTACAGACCAACTTGGATACAATTTGAGAGGAGACTATGCAAAGGCATGAATATCACAAGGGAGAGATCACTAGGGGTCAGTGGCTGGCTACTACCAGTACGCCCTCTGGCCCTGAACAATTCATGTTTCTGCCACATGCAAAATGTACATACCTCTAATCAAGCCTCCCAAAGTCTAATCCCAGTATAGCACCTGCTCAAAGTCTAGAATTTTATCATCTAAGTCAGGTCCAGGTATGGATGAGAGGTTTCAAGTGCATCTCCTTAAGTACAACTTGTCAAGTACAATTTCTCTCCATCTGAAGACATATAAACTAAAGAGGAATTCATCTACCCTCTCCCTCCCAACACACAGTGGTGGAAAAGGTATAGAAGGGCTTCTATAGATATTTCTGTTCAAAAAAGGAGAAAAGGCTTGAGTTTTAGCTCTCAAGGTGACAACGGCATTAGGAACCATTGATTGACAGTAGCCACATTACTGTGAATGATTTTTGGATTCTTCCCAACTCTTCAAAACCACTTCTAATCTGTAAGATAAATTAATGCTTGAGTTTGTGCCATTTCTTTGACTGATGAATTTTATTCGCTACATTTTAATTTTTCTGAATTTTACTTATAAAATAAAATTTAAGCTTCACTTTCAGGGCTTCGCTTACACCCACACTTACCTATATTTAAAGCTTCTATGATAGTATTTCTAACTTAGTGTTTGTTCAAGATCATAGTTTTGAGAAAATCACTCCCCTGCCTTTTCCCCATTTCCTATAGAACATCATTACTAAGACTCCTTTGTACACCCTTTCAGGTATTTATACTTATGGTTGATAGTTTGTGCTCATCATTGACAGAATTTATGATATTTCAGAATATTTTCTCATAGAGAGAACACCCCGCAAATATTTACGTTTTATTCAATGTTCAATTTATTAAACACATCTATAAGCAGAAAACCCATAAAATGGTCTTTAGTATTTAAAAATGGATTGCAAACATCATTACATTTTATAAGACAATTTAAATTGCAATTACATTACGCACCAGCATGAGTGTTCACGCCACCTGGCTCAGGACTTGAACCGTGGTTAAAAATGTGGCAGTCCAGTGACATAACCATTACACCATCTCCTGGTCCCATAAGACACTTTCTTAAGGTTACAAAAATAAATCTTTTAATTCTTTTAATGTTTTCTTGATGTTATTTAAATCTTGTCAGACCACTCCCCCACCCCCACAACAGACATACAAAGGCAGAATCCTGTCTATTATCCTCTATCTCCAGACCCACTGAGGCTATGGAATCAAGCTTCTCAGAAGATTCTCAGAAGACTGATTCATATTTGAAATTCTTTTTTTTTTTTTTTGGAGAGGTTTTTGCTGCAAGGTGCATGTGCTCACCAAAAAGACAGAGAGAGACAGAAAGCGAGAAACCACCCCCCAGGGGAAATGGCAAAGCCACAATTCCATCTCTTCCATTCTCCTCTCAGGATGAACATACATGCACACGGTTGACTACATGGGAGTCCAGCAACATAGACAGTACGCCAACTGCTGGTCCCTCATGGTTGAAATTCTAAAGTTTGTTGTTTCTTCAAAGGAGCTGTCTTTGTTCCAGGAAATCTTCTCCTGCTACCTCAGTAAGTCTTTCAATGTTTGTATCTTCCACATATGTTTTTGTTTCTGCTACTGATGTCCCCCCACCGCCACCTCCCCCATATGGACTCCTTTGTTTTCACTTGGTCAGTTCTGGAACCTCTTGCTCTGTAATGATGAGATGCTGAATTGCTTTGTTAGTGTTGATAAAGACACACGCATGTACTGTTAATACGTTCTTATGATTAAGGGGGCATCTGGAGCTGGCAGGTGGCATGGTAGTTGAGGTGCTGGACTTCCACATGACCGACCATGGTTCAGGTCCTAGGCCTGGCAGCTTGCTTTCTCACTTTCCCTATTTTTCTCTCTCTGGTCAAATTAAAAAAATAAATAAATAAAATGATTAAGGGGGCATCTAGTGGATTCATCTTCTGAGAGAGATGGACTGTGTGTGCACCTTGGCACTCCTTCAGCTCTGGCTAACTCGGCATCTCAGGACCCCGTTTCTCCTAGGTCATGGAGTGAAAGCACGAATGTTGGTTTGTTGTTCAGACCTTTCTACCTGGTTATCTTGTGCAACCACATGTGCTGATATCTTTTCCCTTCTTGGAACCGTTCCTATTTTTTCCTAGAATTATTTTGCTCACACTCAGATACTTGTTTTTATCTTATTCTGCTTAGTGGAAATAGGAATATATCTGTTCACTATAAACAGATGTATAATTAGAAAAAGCATATATGCCTCCACGTAATAATGTTTCTTATTCAGAATTATAAAATGAGAAAAGTCCCAATATATTTACTCTCTAATTTGTATTAAAACCTTTTTATCATAGTTTACAGTAATTTTTTTTCTTTTGATTAGTATTAAAAATTCAAGCATTGTAAAACGAACTGTAGGAGACACTCTTGGATGCCAACCTCCTAGCCCGTTACCCAGCAGTCCCCGTCTTTTTTGGCACCAGGCGCCAGTTTTGTGGAAGACTGCTTTTCCACAGATCGGAATGGAGGGGATTTTTGGATGACTCAAGTGCTTTACATTTATGTGTACTGTATTTCTATTTATTATTACATTTTAATATATAATGAAATAATTACACAGCTCATTAATGCAGAAGCAGTGGGAGCCCTGGGCTTGTTTTCCTGCAACTAGAATGTACCTGCATTCAAAGCCAAAATGGAATTATGGGGTTTATGAGTGAACATTGGGATTTTTGACATGTTTCAATGTGAGAATCTAATGCCACCACTGGTCTGACAGGAGGTGGTGCTTAGACAGTAAAGTGAGTGAGGGGGAATGGCTGTAAATACAGTTGAAAATGGAAGACAAGGGATTGCAGCATAGCCATGCCCCCCTGACGCACATATCCTAAAGCAAAAATCTCTTGGGACCAGCAGTTGGCGTAATGGCTATGTGGCTGGACTCCCATGTAGCTGACCACAGTTTGAGCCCCAGACCCGGTGGCTTAAACTCACACCGGGCACGTGTGCATGCGTGCCCAAGATCCTGAGAGGAGAATGGAGGAGAAGGGATTGCAACATGGCCATCCCCTCTGGGGGGTAATTTTTCGCTTTCTGTTTCTCTCTCTGTTTTTCTGGCAAGCGCTTGTGCCCTAAGGCAAAAACTTCTCCCCCCAAAAATCTCTTTAAAAAAATTTCCTCTATGTATCAGAATTGTAGTACGATTGAGGATTTCATTCCTTTGTAGGCTGGATGACGCTACTTTGTATGCATGTATCCCTTTGAATTTTAACTCATTTGCCACTTGGCAGACCATGGCTTATTTCCCTTTTGGGTTACTCCCATCTTTTCGCTATTGTTACTCATGCTGCCAACAGTTTTAAAGATATCTGAGTCCTTGCCTCCAG
The DNA here is from genome assembly GCF_000334495.1 of Tupaia belangeri chinensis. NCBI lineage: Eukaryota > Metazoa > Chordata > Mammalia > Scandentia > Tupaiidae > Tupaia > Tupaia belangeri. Next base: position 1,889,615 of record NW_006159824.1, on the reverse strand, counting down.
CTCTTTTGAGTATCTCATTGTGGTGTGGTGTGTTCTGTTTTCTCTCTTTTTGTTGCCAGAGGACCTATCTGCTGACCAGAGACAGGTGGGGGACTAGAGAGGAGGGAGAAAGCACCGCCCAGTGGGGAGGGATTATGCAATCCTTTCTCCATTTCTCCGTCCTGACTGGGTTTGGGGCATGCATGCACACACACACCTCTGACATGTTTTCAAGCTACAAGGTCAGGATTTGAACCACAATCAGCCATGCAGAACCTGGTTTCCCTTAATCACTAGGCTATGATGTGAGTCCTTATCATGGTTTTAATTTGCATTTCTATACTGCCCGTTGATATCGTATTTATTTCTACCTTTGTGTTTTTTCTTTGGTAAAATATCTGTTTAAATCTTTTACTTAGTTTTTCATTGATTTGTTTATTTTCTTGTAGAGCAGTGAGACTTATTTATATATTGTGAATACAAGTATTTGGAGGATAGGTAATTTACAAGTATTTCCTCCCTGTTTATGTCTTATCTTGTCATTCACTCAACAGTGTCTTTTGCAGGGCTAAAGTTTTTCATCTTGATGAAGTCCACTTACTGACTTTTTCTTTTATGGACTGTGGTTTGGTGAACATATCTAAGAATTCTGCTTAATCCATGATCACAAAGGGTTTTTTTCTTTTGTAAAAGCGTCTAATGTTACATGTTACCTTTAGATTGATGATCTAGTTTGAGTTAATTTCTGAATAAAGTGTGAGGTATAGGATGTGATCAATGTTTTTTGCAGTGAATGGGCAATTGATTTTAACATCATTTGTTAAAACAAACAAACAAAAACAAACAAACAAACAAAAAACTATCGTTCTTGGGGCCAGCAGGTGGTGTGGTGGTGAAGGTGCTGGGCCATGGCCAACCATTGTTGGAGTCCTGGATCCAGCTGCTTGAAAAATCACACCAGGTGCATGTGCATGTGCTCTCAAAAGCCCGAGAGGAGACTGGAGAAGAAGAGATTGCAGTGTGGCCATCCCTCTTGGGGGGTAATTTCTCCCTTTCTCTCTCACTGACTGTCTTTGGTGAGCTCTCCTGTCCTATGGCAACCCCTTCCCCCCAAAAAAGATTATTCATTCTCTACTGAATTGCCTTTTGTCAAAGAAACAATGGGAAAAGATTCATTTTAGTTCTAAAGATATGCGTTGGTTGAAAGTAAAGATTGGAGAAGGAGTGTTCTACAAAGAGTTATGGAATGGGAGCAGAGGTGGCCATACTGAAATCAAACAAAATGGACTTTAAGTCAAAATTTTTATAAGACATTTGTGGGACACAGATAAGGCTTATTATATGGGGACCAGCTTAATGGCTATATCGCTAGACTCCCATGTAGTTGACTGTGGTTCGAATCCCAGACCCAGTGGCTTAAACTCACACTGGGTGCATATGTGTGTGTGCCCACGACCCTGAGAAGAGAATAGAGGAGAAGGGATTGCAGCATGGCCATCTTCCCTGGGGGGTGATGTCTCACTTTCTGTCTCTCTGTCTCTCTCTTTCTGGTGAGCGCACGTGCCCTACAGCAAAAACCTCTCCAAAAAAAAAAAAAAAAGGCTTATTATCTGTTGATGAAGATGTGTATGTTGGTCTCAACTGGGCTGGACTGAGGTGTATATCACGCTGGGTAAAGTCTCTTCACAGTCTAAATGATGTATAGCAATTTAATGTATGAATAATACTAAAAAATTAAAAAAACTGTTACAAGAGACAAAGAAGGACATTACGTATCAATAAAAATGTCAATTCACCAAGAAGGTAAAACAATTTGACATATATATCACTAAACATTAGAGCTCCAAAGTAGATAAAGCAAATATTGACAGAATTAAAAGGAGAAATGACTCTATAATAACAGTAAGAGACTTCAATACCCCACTTTCAGGAACAAATAGAACAACTAGGCAGGAGATCAACAAAATAGAGAACTTGAAAACTATAGGCCAGTTGGACCTAACAGACATGTATGGAACACTCCACTCAACATCAGAATACACATTTTTCTCAAGTGTACAGACAACATTCTCTAGGGTAGACCATGTACTAGGCCACAACATAAGTCTTAATTTTTAAAAGCTTGAAATCATATAACATTTTTCCAATCATAATTAAATGAAACAAAAAGTCAATAGCAGAAGAAAAGTGGGGAAACTCACCAGAATGCAGAACTTAAACAACACACTATCAATTAACTGATGGATCAAAGAAGAAATCACAAGAGAAATGATCAGTATAAAAGAATCTTGAGGGACCAGCTGGAAATACAGTTGGCCTGATTCCTTACACCTTTCCCAGGGATTGGGGGCCCTGCATTATTCCATCGTTCTTTATTATTGATGGGGATCCTAGTATGTTTCAGTGTCTGTCTTTGCTCAGGGCTAAATCTTGACTAAGCTAACAACAATAGCTCCAGTTTCCTTGACCATTTAGAGGTTACAGGGTTAGCACTCAGTTTTGGTCAAAAGAGATAAAGAAAAGCTGCTAGATGTTTTCTGGGAAAGCTTCACTTGCTCTTAAAAAGAGAGGCACAGGGAACCAGCAGATGGCATAGTGGTTATGTCACTGGACTCCCACATGGCTGACTGTGGTCTGAGTCCAACATAGGCAACAGAGCCCCTCTATTTAGACATCTTAATCTTTCAGTGCTGCCTGTGACTTTGAGACCACTCTTACCTTTTTAGCAATGATAATAAGTTCTTTTCCCCTCATATTATTTGTTTTATTTACATTTCATCACTGTACATCTTTGCATCATACAAAATGAATCTTCTCAGAATGAATACACTGCCTATTAGCCTAGTAGAAGATATTACCATACTCATATTCCTTAACACATAATTTTATACTTTTGTTTCTATGAAATGTTTTGCCTTTCTTTTTTTTCCCAATCAACCCCTTCCCCCCAAAAAAGATTATTCATTCTCTACTGAATTGCCTTTTGTCAAAGAAACAATGGGAAAAGATTCATTTTAGTTCTAAAGATATGCGTTGGTTGAAAGTAAAGATTGGAGAAGGAGTGTTCTACAAAGAGTTATGGAATGGGAGCAGAGGTGGCCATACTGAAATCAAACAAAATGGACTTTAAGTCAAAATTTTTATAAGACATTTGTGGGACACAGATAAGGCTTATTATATGGGGACCAGCTTAATGGCTATATCGCTAGACTCCCATGTAGTTGACTGTGGTTCGAATCCCAGACCCAGTGGCTTAAACTCACACTGGGTGCATATGTGTGTGTGCCCACGACCCTGAGAAGAGAATAGAGGAGAAGGGATTGCAGCATGGCCATCTTCCCTGGGGGGTGATGTCTCACTTTCTGTCTCTCTGTCTCTCTCTTTCTGGTGAGCGCACGTGCCCTACAGCAAAAACCTCTCCAAAAAAAAAAAAAAAGGCTTATTATCTGTTGATGAAGATGTGTATGTTGGTCTCAACTGGGCTGGACTGAGGTGTATATCACGCTGGGTAAAGTCTCTTCACAGTCTAAATGATGTATAGCAATTTAATGTATGAATAATACTAAAAAATTAAAAAAACTGTTACAAGAGACAAAGAAGGACATTACGTATCAATAAAAATGTCAATTCACCAAGAAGGTAAAACAATTTGACATATATATCACTAAACATTAGAGCTCCAAAGTAGATAAAGCAAATATTGACAGAATTAAAAGGAGAAATGACTCTATAATAACAGTAAGAGACTTCAATACCCCACTTTCAGGAACAAATAGAACAACTAGGCAGGAGATCAACAAAATAGAGAACTTGAAAACTATAGGCCAGTTGGACCTAACAGACATGTATGGAACACTCCACTCAACATCAGAATACACATTTTTCTCAAGTGTACAGACAACATTCTCTAGGGTAGACCATGTACTAGGCCACAACATAAGTCTTAATTTTTAAAAGCTTGAAATCATATAACATTTTTCCAATCATAATTAAATGAAACAAAAAGTCAATAGCAGAAGAAAAGTGGGGAAACTCACCAGAATGCAGAACTTAAACAACACACTATCAATTAACCGATGGATCAAAGAAGAAATCACAAGAGAAATGATCAGTATAAAAGAATCTTGAGGGACCAGCTGGAAATACAGTTGGCCTGATTCCTTACACCTTTCCCAGGGATTGGGGGCCCTGCATTATTCCATCGTTCTTTATTATTGATGGGGATCCTAGTATGTTTCAGTGTCTGTCTTTGCTCAGGGCTAAATCTTGACTAAGCTAACAACAATAGCTCCAGTTTCCTTGACCATTTAGAGGTTACAGGGTTAGCACTCAGTTTTGGTCAAAAGAGATAAAGAAAAGCTGCTAGATGTTTTCTGGGAAAGCTTCACTTGCTCTTAAAAAGAGAGGCACAGGGAACCAGCAGATGGCATAGTGGTTATGTCACTGGACTCCCACATGGCTGACTGTGGTCTGAGTCCAACATAGGCAACAGAGCCCCTCTATTTAGACATCTTAATCTTTCAGTGCTGCCTGTGACTTTGAGACCACTCTTACCTTTTTAGCAATGATAATAAGTTCTTTTCCCCTCATATTATTTGTTTTATTTACATTTCATCACTGTACATCTTTGCATCATACAAAATGAATCTTCTCAGAATGAATACACTGCCTATTAGCCTAGTAGAAGATATTACCATACTCATATTCCTTAACACATAATTTTATACTTTTGTTTCTATGAAATGTTTTGCCTTTCTTTTTTTTCCCAATTCTCTCTCTCTCTTGCCCCCCACTGGCCACCCCCTTTTCACACTGTCTCTACTATCCACAGTTGCTTGCATGTCTATATCTACTGAGGCATTACTCCCTATTGCTAAGACATGGAACCAATTTAGATGTCCACAAAAAGATGAATGGACTTAAAAATTGTGGCATATATACTCCATGGAATACGATTCAGCCATAAAAATCATTTGGTAGAAAGTGAACGAATGTAGGGTTTATTACCTTTTTAATACAAACAGTAATGAGCATATTTATTTTGGTCCTGACATTATAAAGATTCATATGAAATTTTACTATTAGTGTTCATTATTGGTTTTGATATATACTCTTTAGTGAGTTAAAATTAAAGTAAAATATTCCTTTCTCTTCTTAATAAATATTATTATGAATTATTGTGAAAAAAAAGAAAGTGAACAAATGTGGAAGATTTATTGCTGAGTGAAGCAAGTCAGAAACATTGTATGTCTCCACTTTACATATACTGGCTGTCCGCACTCTATGGTAGAGACTGAAAGACTGGAAAAGCATTGAAAATTGTTATGGCCACTAGGGACAAAGTGGAAGGAGAGTGGGAGAGGGGAAGAGTGTAGGAAAGGAAATTTGGGGGGAGGAGGAAAGAGGGAGATAAGACATTTGTGAGACATAGATATGGTTTATTACCTGATGATAATGCTGTGTATAGTATTCTCAACTGGAGTGGTATGAGGTGTATAACATTCTGGGTAAAGTTTACAATCTAAATGATGTATAGTGACTGGATGTATAAATAAAATAAAAATAAAGAGAAGCATTATATTCCCCACTTAATACATACCAATTGTCTGCTCCCTATGACAGAAACTGGAACTGGAAGGTATGAAAGCATGGAGAGCAGGACCAGGAGTTAGCGTAATGTCTATGTCATTGGACTCCCATGTAGTTGACAGCAGTCTGAGTCCCGGATCCAGTGGCTTAAACTCATGCTGGGCGCGTGTGCATGCATGCCCAAGATCCTGAGAGGAGAATGGAGGAGAAGGGGTGGCGACGTGGCCACCCCCCCTGGGGGTGATTTCTCTCTTTCTGTCTCTCTGTCTTTCTGGTGACAGCACGTGCCCTATAGCAAACAAAACCTCTCCAAAAAAATAAATAAATAAATAAAAGCATGGAGAGCAACAATAGTAAGTTCTACGTTTATCCTATATTTTACCTGCCCCTGCTCCAAGGGTCTAGTTTTCTTCAAGTGAAGAATAACATTGTTGACTGAAATCTAGGCTCTAATGTGTTGTATGTAAAAAGGATTATGGTTGCTATTGGACCTCTTTTAGCAGCAATAGAGTTGGAAAAGGGCTAATTTTCCTCATATATAAATAGTTCCTACAGATCAATAAGAAAAGGACCGCTACAGATATACTTGCAGATGAAAGGAAAAATGGAATAGCTGGTTCATAGAAATGGAAATACAGGGCCAGCAGGTAGCGTGGTTGTTGAGGTACTGGATTCTCACATAGTCAATAGTGGTTCAAATTTTGGACCTGGCACTTGCTTTCTCTTTCCCTACCTCTCTCTTTGTCTCTCTCTGGTGAGCATACAAACTCTGTAGCAAATTGGAAAATAATAATAATAATAAAATCAAATAAATATTTTTAAGAAAGAAAAGGAAATACGATACTATAATATTAAGGAGATGGTGAATCTTACTCATATGAAGAGAAATGGAAACTATGAATGCTAATTAAATTCAAACTACAATACCATTTTTCACCTATCAGATTGGTTAAGGTAAAAATGGTAATGAACAAATCAGTGGCAAGAGTGAGGAAGCGCGTTCGAAGAGCGTTCTTATTCGTATTCCATAAGTAGGAGGGTAAATTGCTTCAACTATCTGTGGAAGGCAACTTAGCAATCTCTACCAAAATCACACATCATTTTGGTCCAGGAAATCCATCTATTGGGTTTTGCACTACAGATATACTTGCAAATGCAAAATGCTATACATACTGTGTTATTTCTTTCTTCCTTCCTTCCTTCCTTCCTTTCTTTCTTTCTTTCCTTTTTTTTTTTTTTTTTTAGAGGTTTTTGCTATAGGGCGCATGCGCTCTTCAGAAAGACAAAAAGAGGCAGAGAGAGAGAAAGTGAGAAATCACCCCCCAGGGGGGATGGCCATGCTACAATCCCTTCTACTCCATTCTCCTCTAGGGATCTTGGACACACATGCACACGCGCCCGGCATGAGTTTAAGCCACCGGGTCTGGGACTCAAACCACAGTCGACTACATGGGAGTTCAGCAACATAGCCGTTATGCCATCTGCGTGTCCCCCATACTGTGTTATTTCTTAGCAAAAAGTTTTTTTTTTTTTTTTGTACATACTAACAATCACTGGCAATTTGAATATCGACTTATCAGGAACTGGTAGAGTCCATTATGATATAGCAAAACAATGACATTTTAACAAAGAACAGGAAGCTCTTTCTGTGCCAAATGGAATGGTTTTCTAATTAATGTGACTGTATGGAAACAATGAGGGGCAGAATGGTGTGCAAAGTATGCCACCACATGCAGAAAAAGAACAAGAAGGGCAGGCAGGCATGCATTAGCTTGAGAAGGTGCACAGAGACATAGTGGTGATGGCTGAGAGTAGAGGAGCTTGGATGGCTTGCAACCAAGAGGGAGAGAGAAACAGATGAATGCCACTTGGTACCTTCGGAATTTTGAATCACCTGAACATACTTCAGGTACAGACAAAAAAAAAAAATCATAGAATAAGCATCACAAATATGTTTCTGTTGACTTCATTTGTTTATCAGGTTTTAAGTACTCCAAGCTGTGTGGCACTAGAAATGATTTCACTATTCTCTTATTATAGTGGTGCCCTGGAATCTGTGGTTTCTGTTACCCAGGGTCAACCATGATCTAAATATATTAAATGGAAAATTCCAGAAACAGAAAACGTATATTTTATATTGGGGGTTGTTTTGAGTAGCCTGATGATATATCCCACAGTCCTGCCTGGGAGAGGAATCATCTGTCAGCCCAGCGTACTCACCCTGTATACACTACCAACCTGTTAGTAAGTAGCCCTCTTGGTTATCAGTTGGAAAAACCATAACAAGTATAGGGTTTCAGTCTGATCTTTGGTTTTAGGCATCCATTGGAGGTCTTCAAATGTTCCCCAGGGATAAGGGGGGATCTACTGCATTTACATTGACTATCGCCTGCTTTATCTGTTACCTTTGTCTCACTGAGGAAAGAAATTATTTTTCATTGATTTTTCAGCACAGTGCTTTCTGGCAATCATTTATTGATAACCCTAAGCCCTAATACTTTACAAATCCAAAGGAAACAGATGGTTAGTCATGCTAGGAGCTGATTAGTTGTGTGTTTGGGTGTATGTGTGTGTGTGTGTGTGTGTGTGTGTGTGTGTGACCCTGTATGGGTGTGGAAGAGGTAGAACTGCCAGGGAAGATTTTGCTGGAAAACTGGAGTTTTCAGAGCTTAGAAGAATAAATGGAAATTTCCAAGAGCATATTTTTCTCTCAAGAACGTGGTGGGTTTGGGGCCAGCAGGTGGCGTGGTGGTTAAGGACACTGGACTCCCATATGGCCTTCCGTGGTTTGAGTCCTGGACCTGGAAGCTTGCTTTCTCATTCTTGCTCTGTCCCTCTCTAGTCAAATTAAAATAGATAAAATAAATAAAGGTAAAATAAAATAATTCTTTTAAAAAGTGAAAATAAAGAACAGGGTGGTACTGGGGAGCTTGTGGCTCCAGCTCAGTATGGAGGGGTGGGATAAGATATGAGGTGCAGTGGCATGAAGGGGAGGGGAAGAGGGCAGGTCAGGTTAGCAAGAATGCCAAGACGTTTGAATTTTTAAGCTGCAGTCAAAAAAGGAATAAGGCCCAGCACTTGGCATGGGGAGGGCAAGTGTGTGAAGTTTGTAAAGTAAGTGAATGGTCCAAATGTACTCTCTGCAAATGCTGCCTCACACTGGGTCTCCTGGCCCTCCCTGCAATCTTAAGGTAACTCTGAAGGTGACTCTGTGTGTGTGTGTGTGTGTGTGTGTGTGTGTGTATGTTAATGTGGAGCAGGGCTTTCGCCCATCCATGCTTTCCCCAGAGACTGCAACCAGCCCCTGACCCTGTTCTCACTCTTTTTTTCTTTTTTGGAGAGGTTTTTGCTATAGGGAGTGTGTGCTCGCTAGAAAGACAGAGACAGAGAGACAGAAAGCGAGAAATCACTCTCTCCCCAGGGGGATGGCCACACCGCAATCCCTTCTCCTCCATTCTCTCTCAGGATCTTGGGCACACGTGCACACGTGCCCGGCGTGAGTTTAACCAAATGGGTCTGGGACTTGAACCACAGGTGACTACATGGGAGTCCAGCGACATAGCCATTATGCTAACTCCTGGTCCCTCACTCTTTTTAAAAATATATTTTATGACTCTCCAGTATGTGACCCTTCCACAGCCCACCACAGCTGGTTTTTAGGTAGAAGTCCAACAAATCTCACCAGATCTCTGATGCATAGATCCTGGCCCCAGGTCACCTCTGGTCTAGTCTCACACTTTCTGTCCCTGCTCTCTGGCTGCCTCTCAGGACCTAACTCTCCTGCCCTGGGGCCTGGGCCTCGTGTCTCCTGTGCCTGGATCCTCTTCTTCAACTTGCACCCACTGCTGCTTCGGATCCCAGACCAGGTGTCTCTTCTCTGTTGGCTCCCTGGTCCAAGTCATTCAAATCCCCATGGCTCCCTGTACTCATCTTTCACAGCACCACCAAGTGTATGATTAGAGAGAAAGAGAAAGATACAGCAATCTCTAAAGAAAATGTGGTCACATTAAAATCCTTTTTTCTCAAGGAGAGGCAAGGGAGCAGGACTTCAGAAGACACCTTCATGGCTCCTGAGAACTAGTGATTTCAGGGGAATAAGCAAAATGAAGATTTTCCACTGATAATTCAGCCTCCAGCCCACAAACTCAAGTGAACTTCAAGTGTGAAACACACCACCCATCAGATGACTTGAAATAACTGCAGGGATACAAGAAATATGGGAAAGCAAGAATATATCTCTCCTCCAAGGAAAAAGAATAGCTCCTCTTCATCCACAGACAGTTCAGTGGAAATCATGGAAATGTCTGATAAAGAATTTAGGACATTCATAATGGTGAAGCTAACACAGATGGAAGAGAAGAGAGATAATAAACTGTAGAAGAAAAAGGAGAAAGGAGATGACGAATTCCAGGAG
>NW_006159824.1:1873853-1877255 GCF_000334495.1 Tupaia belangeri chinensis | reverse complement strand
GTGGTGGTGAGTGTGAGGAGGCCTCTGGGGCTACGGGAGGCTGGGGGCATGAATGCGTGACTAAGAGGGTGCAGAAGCATGGGGACTGGAACCTGGACAGCAAGAGGGCAAGGGGATTTTAGTAAGTTGAGGAAGAGGCAGGCTGCTGGAGCCTACGAAGCAGGGCATGGAGGCTGGGGGGAGGTGGGAGGTGCTGCTGAGGGGACAGGGGCCAGCCAGAAGGATGGGCTGAGGAGGCAGACTTGGCAGGGACAGAGGAGAGACTCAAACGCCATTGCCCATGCTGTTTTCCGTACACTAGGCCGCACTGTGGTTGACGACCCCCAAGGCCTGTTCAGGAGACACAGGGAAGAGGAGCTGGAAGACAGGAAGAAGGTGTACAGGTTCGCCCCACTCCCCTGACCTCACAGTGAGCCTGTGACTCTTTCGGTGTACCGATGTCTGATTTCATGTTTTCCTTGCAGGTGGGGTAACTGGAAGGATGGGTTAATCCTGAATGTGGCGGGGGCATGCATAAATGACCTCCCTGTAGACGAGCGATTTCTGGAGGACAAGAGAATTGACTTTGAGGCATCTCTGGCCAAGGGGTAAGGAGCAGGGATCTGGGGGAGAGTAGAAACCCTGGTCTAGTGGATGCCTGTGGGTTTATGGACTGCACTTGACTGGACCAACACTGGATAGGTGCCTGTGGCTGTGATGTCTGATTGTATGATTCACTCTCAAACACTTTGCCCCATCCTTCCTGAAGGCTGGCAGAACTCGCTATCAAAGATAGTTTAAATATCTTGGCGAACTGGAATAATGTGGATGACTTCAACAGGATTTTCTGGTGTGGCCCAAGCAAGCTGGCTGGTGAGTACCCCTTACCTCCCAGTACCTCCCCGAGCACCCTTACCTCCAGACTCTTCTCTATCCTGGGGAATTGAGAGAACCAGGGCTGGGAGACTGGGTCCCTATGGTAGGCTGGGCCAAGTGGGGATGGTTTGGAGGGCATTGGGAGGGCAGGAGCTTCGATCCCCCAGTGTGCTCATCCCCTGCATCCCCAGTGCAGGTGCGGGACTCCTGGAAGGAGGATGCCTTATTTGGGTACCAGTTTCTCAATGGTGCCAACCCCATGCTGCTGAGACGCTCCTGTCACCTTCCCGACCGCCTAGTGTTTCCTCCAGGGATGGAGGAACTGCGGGCCCAGCTGGAGAATGAACTCAGGGTATGGACACCAGAGCTCCAAGGAGTCGAACAGTGAAAGGGGGACGAGGTCAGCATGGACTTTGCTGCTGTGGGGTCCGTTATGAGCCTGGCTTTCCCCGTACCAGCAGGAAGGGATTTTGCAGGAGAAGTTCTGAGCAGTCCTGGAGAGGTGCAGCTACAAGGCCTTCCCCCATGAGCATAGCACGCTGTGGAGGGAGGGTGTACCAGGTGGGATGATCGATAGAGACAGAGTCAAATGAGAGATGGGACTAGACCTTGTGCCAGAGATACAGGAGGGTGCCGAGTAAGAGAATCAGGGTCAGATGGGTGTGGTTGTTACTCAGGAGTCAACACGGAACAATTGAGAGGGATAATTCATGGGAAGACAGACCTGGATTCAAATTCTGGCTCTGCCATTTGTAAACAGTGTGACCTCAAGCAAGATAGTCAACATCTATGATTATCTGTATCTTCTTCTGTAGAAGTGGGCTTATTCAAGTATGTAAATATATGCATGTAAGTGTATATATATTATATATATGTTAAATATATTATATATATTTTTGAAGAGAAACAATTAGCATGTTATCTAGTACTTAGCACAAAGTAGCTGATGAGGAAACGTTAGTTCCTTGCTCTTTCTCTTCCTTCAGGAAACCAGGTGGGAAGAAGATACCTTATACTGACAGCATCCCATGCCCCCTCTCTCCATGTAGGCGGGCACACTGTTTGAAGCTGATTACTCTCTACTGGATGGGATCAAGGCCAATGTCATCCTGTGTAGACAGCAGTACCTGGCTGCCCCTCTGGTCATGCTGAAATTGCAGTCTGATGGGAAACTCTTGCCCATGGTCATCCAGGTGAGAGGACCCAGGATTTCTGCTCCCTCATGGTTGACTCTCTCAGCTCACTTCTTCATGAAATATCTCTGAACACTCACTCTCTTTAAAGGCACCATGCTAAGGCCCTGGGGGAGACATTGAAGTAGCAAATGTTCATGGACTTTGATGTTAAGGGCTTTGCAGCATAGTTGGAGACACACACTGGGGAAATCGGAATAGCTCCAGTCTTGAGGATGGAGACATTCTGAGGGGATGGTTGGAGGTGGGGTGGTCATGGGCCTTGGAGAAGGGTCGGGAAATACACAAGCAGGAGTGAGGAAAAGGATCTGTCCCCAGGGGCAAGATTTTTGGTGGACTGGAATATTAGGGAATGTTAGGGACTGGAGGATCGGGAATAACATGAGGTTGGAGGAACTAGACTGATGCAAGGTAGGAGTATAAACATGGGAGGACAGCAAAGGCTTTCTGAAAGATGCTGTGGACACAGTGCAGCAACTGTGTTTCAGATAGACGGGAGAAGGGAGACACTAGAGGCAGGGATTAGAGTACATGCTACAATGACTGTCCAAGGTAGAAAATTGGGCTCAGAGGGGGGAGTTGTGTAGGGGTGGAGTGGCAAGATGGATAGACGTGCAGAGGGAGGTTCAACCAGCCTGAATCAAGGAGGGAAGAAAAGGAGAGTTGGGATGGGCATCTGAATAAACGGGACATATGAAGAGAAAAAGATGCTTAGACAGGCTGTGTCTTGCCACGTTTGAGCTAATGGGAAGACATTCAAATTGTCTAGCAGTCAGCTAAGCACTGGAAACTTAGTGGCTTGTGGGGAGGAGGTGTGAGAGATAGGGGAGAGGCTGAGATTTCTGAGGAGAGTGTGGGAGGAAGGAATTGGAGGCGGGGACTGTAAGGGGAACTGGGAGCAGGAGCAGGCAGTAGAGGAGCAGTTTCTGCAGAAGGCTGAGGGCAGAGCAGTGGGCACTGTGTTAGTGCACTGAGTGAGCAGGAAAAGGAGGGAAAGAAACAGCTGTAGGAGGTCACAGCAGTAAAATTGAGAAAGCTGAGGCCAGCCGGTGGTAGGGTAGTTGAGGTGTTGGACTCCCACATGGCTGACCATGGTTCAAGTCCCGGTCCTGGTGGCTTGCTTTTTCATTTTCGCTCTCTCTATGTCTCTCTCTGGTGAATATGTATGTCCTTTAGTAAACTGAAAAATAATAATAAGTAAAAAGTTAAAATAATTCTTAAAGACGGGACCAGCAGTTGGCATAAATGCTACGTTGCTGGACTCCCTTGTAGTTGACTGTGGTTTGAGTTCTGGATATGGTGGCTTAAACTCATGCCAGGCACATGTGCATGTGTGCCCAAGATCCCGAGAGGA
>NW_006159824.1:1868712-1873709 GCF_000334495.1 Tupaia belangeri chinensis | reverse complement strand
CTGCAGTATCATCTTCTGAGGGGACACTTGATGGCTGAGGTCATTGCCGTGGCCACCATGAGGTGCCTTCCCTCAGTACATCCTATCTTCAAGGTAATGCCTTCTTTTCCCACCTGTCTGTCTCCATGCTCTGTGGCACATTCCCACCTCTGTGGAATCTCAGAGTGTGGGGAGAATGGCCAATGGAAGACAAGAGAGAGCGGGAGTGTGAGCGTGGCTTTCCATGCATATTCAATGGGTGAAATCAGCTGCTAAGGGGGGAAAAAGGAACCTCCTAGAAAGGGGAAAACAAGTCTACTCTCATTATGTAGAAAGCACAGATATTCAGACAGTATGTAAACACTGCATGCAAATGACTGCAGAATTCATCCAATTAGAGGGGATGATGTAAATAACATAATTTTTTTTTCCTATTCATCTTGAAGATTTCTTAAGGAGGCCCGGCCGGTAGCATGGTGGTTAAAGGTGCTGGACTCCCATGGGGCTGACTGTGGTTTGAGTCCCAGATCTGACAGCTTGCTTTCTTACTTTCTCTCTCTCATACTCTGTCCCTCTCTGGTCAAATTAAAATACATATATAAATAAGCAAATAAAATAAATAAAGTTAAATAAAATAATTTTAAAAAAGATTTCTTAAGGACAAACAAAAGCCATTAAGAAGGGCTCAGAATGGGGCTGGTGGGTGGCATGGTGGTTAAGGTGCTGGACTTCCACATGACCAATCATGGTTGGAATCCCAGACCTGGTGGCTTGCCTTCTCACTCTCCCTTTCTCTCACTCTGTCTCTCTCTGGTCAAGTCGAAGAATGATAATTAATTAATTAAATTAAATAATTCTTAAAAAAAAAAAGAGGGGGTCCAGCAGATGACATGGTGGTTAAGGTGTTGGACACTCCCACATGGCCAACCATGGTTCAAGTCCTAGACCTGGTGGCTTGCTTCTCTGGTCAAATAAAAAAAAAATGAATAAATAAAAAAACTTAAATAAATAATTCTTTTTTTAAAAAAAGAGGGGCTCAGGCAAACAACAGTAGCCTAAGTATAGATAATTAGGGCAAACTATTCACTGACTGAAAATATTTACTGGGTACTTCTCATGTAGCGAGGATCATTCTGGATGCTAGTGATAACATCGAGATCAGGCAATGTCCTGATCTTTGGGGAGTTTCATTTCTAGTAAGGGCAAACAGACGATAAAACTTGCACTGTAACGTATCACCTATGCTAAGTACCATGCAGAGTCAAAGTAGGGAGATGTGGTGGTTTAGTCCGGGTGGTCAGGAAAGACTCCCTTGAGGAGAGGACATCGAGAAGGAGACTTGAGGAGGAGCCAGCTGTGAAATGATCAGGAGGGTGCAGGGATGCAGGCAGAGAGGACAGCTAGTGCAAAGACCTTGACACGGCAGTGGGCGGGGCTTGTCTGAAGAGGAGGAAGGAGGTGAGTGTAATGGAGGAAGGGAGAGGGAGGAGCTGAGGTTCTGGAGGGAGGCAGGGGTTAGATGATGCATCTTAATGAGGCAATTATGCCCCTCTAGGGGGTGAAAATAAAACCTCATATCATTTTCATGTATAAAGCATTGATAAAGCAAAGTACTTGAACAAATACACAGTTCATGTGCAGCATTAAACTTTCAAGGGAGGGGAGGACAAGTTGAAACTAGGAAAAAACGTCAAAAGAGGCACCTTAGAGAGATGCAGTTAAAAAGCTTTGAGAAACATCCTAGACTCATGAGAATAATATGAAAAGAAAGGAGAATGATTTCTGAGAATTACCATAAAGCACTCAGTCTATGGTGTGGAATGATCAGGCAGTGCAAGTCAAATGAAGCTCTTGGTGTCGAGGGGCCACTGAACTCAACCCTGTGCTTTCCCCAAAGACCTGGTACCTGCCTGTCACCCCCTAGTCCCTGCGCTGACCTGCCATGGCCCTGTCCTGACTTTGCCCCTCCCTGCTTTCCTCCCTCTAGCTTATAGTTCCCCACCTGCGATACACCATGGAAATTAACGTCCGGGCCAGGAATGGGCTCGTCTCTGACTATGGAGTTTTCGACCAGGTATGGGACTAGGGAGGGGAATTCAGGGCTCACCCTCTGGCTCTGGCCTCAGGGCAGCTGGATTTGCCTGACCCTGCCTGTCCGTGGTCCTAGGTGGTGAGCACAGGTGGGGGAGGCCACGTGGAGTTCCTCAAGAGAGCTAAGGGCGTTCTTACGTATCGCTCGCTCTGTCCTCCTGATGACTTGGCTGACCGGGGCCTCCTGGGAGTCCAGTCTTCCTACTATGGTCAAGATGCTCTGCGGCTCTGGGAGATTCTCTATGGGTGAGGCAAGCCGCAGGCAGGGCTGCTGGGGGCGAGGAGAACAGGATCTCTCTGGTTGGGCTGGGTCTGGGGCTCTGGCCTGGCCATGGGGAAGAGGAGGGCTTGGATGTTCCCTGTTGGTTTCAGCCCCATCTCCCTGACTCTTTGGCCGGTAGGTATGTGGAGGGAATTGTGAAAATCCACTATAAGTCGGATGAGACTGTGAAAAGTGACCTTGAGCTGCAGTCCTGGTGTCGAGAAATCACTGAAGTTGGGCTGCTAGGGGCAGAGGATCGAGGTAAGATGAGCCCTTGCTCTGAGATCTCAGACATGAAACACAGGAGACTTCTCCAGAATCCTTTCTGTTTCTATAGAATAGAAGCATTTCCAATCCCTGTGAAATCTGCATAAAGCCTTCCCAGATTCTGTATTCTGTCAGCGAAGTCATGTCCCCATTCTGTAACTTGAGAGCTCTCCATGTCCCAGAAATAGTATGATTGCTCATAAATATTTAACAACCAGCTATTTAGAAATAAATAAGGAAATAAAACCTGTATTTGCCCATTTTCATGGTGTAAATATTTCTACCATGGCTGACAACCTGATGTCAAACATCTGAAAAGTTGACATTATTGACTGTCATGAGCCAGAGTGAGCTTACACCAGCATCCCTCTGAGTGGGATCCTTCCAGCAGAGGTCCCCTTTCTCCCACTCCACCTGGTTCTCATATAATTCCCAGAGTGACTGAGTGTCCCTGGTGCCCCTTCTCACCCTTCTTGTTCTCTCTGTGCCTTGTCTCTGAGCTCAGCTTCTGCTCCTGGCCTCCAGGTTCTAACTCCTCACTGTTTACAGGGTTTCCCAAGTCTTTGCAGTCTCTGGATCAGCTTTGCAAGTTTGCCACCATGTGCATCTTCACCTGCACTGGTCAACACTCCTCAAACCACCTGGGTCAGGTACTCACCAGAGGGGGAACTGGGAATTTTTGGCCTGGAGGCTTGTGCAGCTGGACTTGAGGGTTTTCATGCAGAGCAGACCTTGACTCTGAATCCCTGCCCCTCCTTAGCTGGATTGGTATGCTTGGGTCCCTAATGCACCCTGCACCATGCGGATTCCCCCCCCGACCACCAAGGATGTGACGATGGAGACAGTGATGGCATCATTGCCCAGCGTTCATCAGGCTTCTGTACAGATGTCCATCACTTGGCAGCTGGGCAGACGCCAGCCCATTATGGTGAGAGCCAGGTGCCTGGGTTCCTGTGGAAGGAGCTGAAGAGGGAGGGACAGCACCCCAGCTGAGATCAGAAGGCTCACCTGCCTTTTTCTCTCCAACCCAGGTGGCTCTGGGCCAGCATGAGGAGGAATATTTTTCAGACCCTGCATCCAAGGCAGTGCTGAAGACATTCAGGGAGAAGCTGGCTGCCATGGATAAGGATGTCGATGCCCGGAATGCAAAACTGGCCATGCCTTACGAGTACCTGAAGCCCAGCCTGGTGGAAAACAGTGTGGCCATCTGAGTGTGCCCAGCTTTTGATCATTCGAGTCCCCCCTCCACCCAAGCTACAACTGCTTCCCATGTCCCACCTTCCCTTTTTCCATTCATTGTTTGTAAGGCTTAGATTGATTCCATAGCTTAGCTATTGTGGGTAATGCTGCAATAAATGTGGATGGATATTCAAATATCTCTTTGACAAATTGATTTCTATCTTTTGAGTATGTACCCAAGAGTGGAATTACTGGGTTGAAAGTTAGTTCTATTTTTCAGTTTTTGAAGGTACTCCATACTAGTTTCCACAGTGGTTGTACTAATTTGCACTCCCACCAATACTGCCTGAGGGTTCCCCTTTCTCCACAGCCTTTGCAGCACTTGTTATTCTTCATGTTATTGATAACCATTTTGACTGGGTGAAGTGATACCTCTCTTTTTTTTTTTTTTTTTTTTTTTTTTTGAGAGAGATTTTTGTTATAGGGCATGTGTACTCACCAGAGATACAGAGAGGGACTAACAACAGGAAATCACTACCTGGGAGGATGGCCATGCTGCAATCCCTTCTCCCGCATTCTCCTCTTGGGATTTAGGCCACGCATGTGCGCCCAATGTGAGCTTAAACCATCAGGCCCGGGACTCAACTGTGGTTGACTACATGGGAGTCCAGTGACGTAACCATTATGCCATCTGCTGGTCCCCCTCTTTGTGATTAGTGACATTGAACATTTTTTTTAATATGCTTTTTGGCCATTTGTATGTCTTCCTTTGAGAATTGCCTGTTCAAATCCATTGCCGTTTTTAAAGAATTATTTATTTAACTTTATTTTTTCAGTTATTTATTTGTAATCTGACTAGAGAGAGAGAGCAAGCCACCAGTCTGGGACTTGAACCATGATTGGTCATGTAGGGGTGTCCAGCACTTAGCCACCACACCACCTGCTGGTCTCACCATTTTTTTCTTTTTCTTTTTTTAAGTTTTTGTCATATGGTGCATGCACTTGCTGGAGAGAGACAAAGAAAGACAAGGAGTAACATCCCCGGGGGTATGGCCACACAGTAGTCTCTTCCCTTCCATTCTCCTCTTAGGATTTTAAGCACATGCCTGATGTGATTTTCTTTCTTTTTTCTCTCTCTCTCTTTTTTTTTTTTTTTTTGAGAGGTTTTTGCTATAGGGCACGTGCACTCGCCAGAAAGAGAGAGACAGAGAGACAAAGC
>NW_006159824.1:1863129-1868681 GCF_000334495.1 Tupaia belangeri chinensis | reverse complement strand
ACTCCCTTCTCCTCCATTATCCTCTCAGGATCTTGGGCACACACACACACACGCCCGGCATGAGTTTAAGCCACCGGGTCTGGGACTCAAACCATGGTAGACTACATGGGAGTCCAGGAACACAGCCATTACGCCAATTTCTGGTTCCCCGGTGTGATTTTCAAGCCACTGATTTCAGGACGCAAACTGCAGTCCACCATATGAGAGTCCAGCACCTTAACCACCATGCCACCTGCTGACCCCTGTGGATCATTTTATATGAACAAGGCAACTCTGTGTCTTAGTTTTCCCATTTAATGAGACATCATAAAAGTAGCTGTACATGGGACTGGAAGGTGGTGTGATGGTTAAGGATGCTGGATTCCCACATGGCTGGCCATAGTTCAAGTCCCAGACCTGGCAACTTGCTTTCTCACTTTCTCTTGCACTTTCTCTATTGCTCTGTCCCTATCTGGTCAAATTAAAAATAAATAAAGTTTAAAAAACAGTAGCTGTACAATATTCTAGGATATGGCTTTTTAACAGTTTAATCAATATCTCACTAATGTGACTACTTTGTTTCTAGTTTTTTGATTGAAACAAGTAATTCTAAATACTCGTGTGTGTGTGTGTGTGTGTGTGTGTGTGTGTGCATGTGTATGAGAACTTATTTCCAACTGAAAAAGCATAGATACACTAAAGTGACAAAGGAAATATAATCATAGATACAGAAGAGTTTAAGAGCATTATAAACTTCATGCTCAAAAAGTAGAAAAGTTTTTACTTTCAAAATAGGAAATTCATAAAAATAGATGAGTTTCTATCCAAATAGAGAAACCTAACCAAGGCAAAGCTTCAAAACAACAATATTGCTTAATAATAAATAGTAATATTGTTTTATATTACTTGGCAGTCTAGGGTACTAATAGCTTCAGATGTGTCTAATCCACAGTTCCAAAAACATTCCCAAGACTTGGAAAATCTTGTTTGCTTCTGCCTAGATGAACACAGACACATTCTCTTTCAGTGACAGCAATTTGACAGGAGGAAACTTCAAGTCTACCTTGTTTTAGAGTCTGTGATCCTTTTATAGTCAATGCTTTATACTTAATGATCCTATATAAATTCTTCAGTTCTAGTCAGAGACATTTGTACATCATGTTTATTGCAGTATGATTCACAGTAGCTAAGACATGGGATCAACCTAAGTATCTAAAACCTGACGATTAGATTAAGAAAATGTCTTACATAGACACAATGGAATACTATTCAGCCATAAAGAACCATAAGATCCTGTTATTTGACACAAAGTGGACCATTTTAAAAGGTTTAATGCTAAGTGAAGTAAGCCAGACTATGAAAGACAAACACTGTAAGTCCCCACTTAATGTATACTGAATGTCTGCACTCTAAGACAGAAATGGAAAGATTTGAAAGTATAAAAGTAGGGAGGGCAACTGTAGAGACTGTATGAAGTTGGGGGATGGGAGTGGAGCTCAGGAAAAATAACGGACACAAAATGCATGGAAACAAAGAAAATAGGTTATGGAATGGTACACCAGCAGAGCAATAAAAGGTGATACAAACCTTGTATATTTCCAAGCAAAACCACCACCACCACCAAAAAACTAGTAGCATTACTATCAAAGGTGCACAGCATAATGTAATGTTCTTAGTTGAAGATTATGAATACATTAATATCCTTGATTTGGTTTTCAGGCATTGCATGCATGCTCTGAAGAGCCATATTGTATCTCTGGGACCAGCAATTGGCATAATGGCTATGTCACTGGACTCCCATGTAGTTGACTGCAGTTCGAGTCCTGGGCCCGGTGGCTTAAAATCACACGAGGTGCATGTGCATTCGTGGCCAAGATCCTGAGAAGAGAATGGATGAGAAGGGATTGCAGCGTGGCCATTCTCCTGGGGGGTGATTTCTCACTTTCTGCCTCTCTGTCTTTCTGGTGAGTGCATGAACCCTACATAGCAAAAACCTCTCAAAAACAGAAAGAAAGAAAGAAAGAAAGAGTCATATTGTATCTCACAGAAACGAATAAAATTAAAATGCAAATCAGAAATTATAATATAAAAAACAAGGAACTTATCCTAAAATAAAAATAACAAGTACTTATACATATTATATATCAATGTCCAACAAAAAGAGACTGAGGTAATACATTTTAGTAAATACATACATGGAATAATATATAACTTAAAATACATGATTACAGATATATGCAAAAGATTTTAAGGTACATAAAAATTAAATATACTGTTAAGCAAAGAAAAACGAAATTAATTTCTTATATTATATTAACATATGTTATTAACAGAAGCCTAATGGCCAGAACTGAGCCATGTGTGCCTTAAATTTTTAGCAGTGAGGCAGTTGTCCTCTGGCAGCTGCCCCACCCACATGCCTTTTAGGCATGGGGGTGTATTTCCTTTTAGTAAAAATCTTTCTCTTTTTTTTTGCTATAGGGCACGTGTGCTTGCCAAAAAGACAGAGAGAGACAGAAAGCGAGAAATCACCCCCTGGGGGGGATGGCCATGCCGCAATCCCTTCTCCTCCATTCTCCTCTCGGGATCTTGGGCACGCACGCACACACGCCAGGCGTGAGTTTTAAGCCACCGGGTCCGGGACATGAACTGCGGTCGACTACGTGGGAGTCCAATGACATAGCCATTATGCCAACTGCTGATCCCCCTTTTATTAGAAATCTTTACTCTTCTTTTAAAACTTTTCTTCTCCTACTTTATATGTGTTTGTGGTTTTTTATTCTTCATCTCAGGACAGGTCTCTGAGTGATCTGGACCTAAAGAACCTAGAATTTTACACCCTGAAGCTCAGCTCTCCCATCCTCTAGCAGCACTCCCTGCAGGCAGCTCACTCCCTGCAAGCTCCTTTTGAGCAGAACTAAGCTTGTCAATGAACTGGCATTTCTCCTCAATATGATTGCTACTCCATCTGCAGGCCTCTTCTCTCTTCTTACTTAAAGTCAGCTTCTAAGAGACCGAACAAGCCTAAATAAAAACAAGAAGCCCAAACAAAGCCCCTCTCTGATATAGACATATTCCTTTTGCAACCTCAGAGGTACAAAATGCCAACAAAAACTGTTTCGTCTGTCAACAGAGATACAGAGACTGCAGATGGCTATAGGGAAGATCCCCAGGGACAAGGCTCTACACGTGGCTGGCAAGTGGATTACACTGTACTAATGCCAGTAGCCCTGATGGGGGCAGTACAGATGGGTTCTGATAAGAGTAGATACCTGGTGGGAGATGGAAATTCCAAAGCACTATTAAAGGATTAGAGCAGAAGACACAGTTTATTCCTTTGTGTTACATTTATGCACACAGTGGAATGCAGTTTACAACCCACAGCGTCCAACAGTGGCAAAGAAATACTACACTGAATGTGCATAGACTGTCATCCCCATAGTAAAGGTTTAATAGACAACTGGAGTGGGCAGTTGAAACGTGTGCTATTCAAAACCGGAAGATAAAGGTTTACATGCAGCCATTGCTGCGTGTTCACATGCAACATGATCCAGGGGGTTCCTACTGGATCAATTCTCCATTTTTCTGGGGTGGGAGAAGATACTGGCATTACACATAATTCTTTCCTACATCACCTCAATTTTGTTTTTTCCTTCCTGATGCAGTGGTCCCAGGACCAAGGATGCAACTGTGGGTGCCAGAAGCAGAGATGACTCATCAGCAAGGCATTTTAACTATACCTTTAGACCTCTACGTCAGACTTCCTAAAGGCCTACCTGGAATGGGCTGTGCCTTCACCGCATCTGGCAAAGTTAGGTGAACAGTAAATGTCACTACCTTGCCTAATGGTTGGGATAGCCCACTGGCTCTATGC
Organism: Tupaia belangeri chinensis; assembly: GCF_000334495.1. Taxonomy (NCBI): domain Eukaryota; kingdom Metazoa; phylum Chordata; class Mammalia; order Scandentia; family Tupaiidae; genus Tupaia; species Tupaia belangeri. The sequence goes on along the minus strand of NW_006159824.1, from coordinate 1,864,828 downwards.
CTATATAGCCCTACTCTTTATGACTGGAAGTGGTTTGAAGGGGAGGAACTTGGTAGAACAGTATTGCTGCCAGTAATATGGATCAGCACAGTGACCAAACCTAATATCTCTTCTAAAGTTAAAAAAAAAAAGTTTGGGCAAAAATAAACAACACGTGGAGAGAAGGAGAGATAATAGCTGGAGGTAAAAGGATGAATAAGTGGGTCATGCATTGCAGAAAACCAAACATTGTATTGACACCCCAAAAGAGGCTCAGAGCAAGAGAACACCATTATCTCCTAGCATAATTATGCTGGATGCCCAAACAGAGTAGACCTACATGTTTGCTGAATCCACCTGTGCCAAGGTTGAATGGCAGCCTGCAAATGCAGGTGATATCTCCCTGTTCTCATTATATATGTTGGTGAGATGGACCAAATGTTAGTGACTAAATGGAACTCTAATTGGCAGGGACTCCAACGTGCTCAAGGCTTCCGGCTGCTCAACAGTGCAGGGGAGGGGCTAGCTAGCTCACTGGGGAGGGGGGTAAGGATAGAAAGCACAGGCAGCTACCAGCCCTGGGTTGCTTCAAGGTTGTGCACAAGTTCCTCCATGTCAGAACAGAAGGTTTAGGCAGTTATTAGCCTTGGGTTGCTCCACATCATTCTCCTCTCTTGAGCCTCCTCAACCATACTCAAGGAGGGTTAATTAACAGGAAGGTGGTAAACATAGTTTCCCAGGGTACCAACAAATAGTTGATATTGGATGCCTCCAAGGCAGGAGGTTGTAAGGGTATCATAGGGGTGCCATCCATTGCTGTCCTCAAGCTTCTGCCTTGTTTAGATTAGTTAGCGTCTGGAGTGACCAAAGCAGGGCTGTAGACTTCTCAAGCTTATGCCATGCATAGAGCAGCGAGCCCAGGAGTAGCTGCAGCAAGGCTGCAGCCTCGATGTCAGGAAGGTCTTGGTCTTCTGGAAGGTCACCTTGGTCGGCTGCTCAGGGTGGCTTTTCATCATCCAGGTTCTGGAGTCCTCTGGTACTGCAGCTTGCTTCACTAGCAAGTTATGGATCCATGGGCTAGCCCTGCAACCTTAACTGCAGTGGGGTTAACAAGCACAACATACGACCCCAACCAGGTGGGCTGCAGTAATATATATATTTTTAATTTTAATCCACATGAGATCCCTGGGCTCATGTTTATGTACCCAGTTTCAGTTTCCGAGGGGAACAGGTTGTGTTTGTTCGTTTGTTTGTTTTGACACAGGCTATGTTCTTTAAAGTCTTTCCCAATGCCACCAGATCCTGTGTCAGGATTGCCTCGCCAAACTGACAGACATCAGCCATTCAGGTCTGGGTGACCAAAAGAGGTGGCTGGCCAAACAGGATCTCATAAGAGGAATAACCCTGTTTCTGTGGAGTGCATCAAACTTGGAGCAGTGCCAGTGGTAGGACGTCCACCCAGGGGCATCCAGTGCCCTGACAGAACTTTGCTAAGGTGGACTTGAGGGTATGACTCATTCGCTCCATTCTCCCAGAACTCTGAGGTTGGTGAGAAGTGTGAAGTTTCCATTTCATGCCTAAGGCCTTTGCCACTCTCTGTGTGACTTCTGCCACGAAAGCAGGGCCATTGTCTGACCCGATCATAAGGGGGAGCCCAAACTGAGGTACGACTTCCCTCAAAAGGGCTTGAGAGACTTCTCTGGCTTTTCAGTTCGTGTAG
>NW_006159824.1:1846033-1863034 GCF_000334495.1 Tupaia belangeri chinensis | reverse complement strand
ACGGGGAGACATCTCAGTGGCTTGTATTCCAGCCAGCTGAGTTGGCCCCTAGGCAGGGTTATTTCTGGCACAGGTCTCGCACTATATGCTCATAGTTGCGCACAATGACAGTAAGTGACTCAAGAAATAGCAACGACCTAGCATGTTCTCTAGGTTAGTCTTTCCCCAGTGAGTCAACCTGTGGTGCTTCTTTACCAATGAATATCCCAGGGACTGAGGTATGTATATTATTTTATCTGGCAATCTTCACCATCTGTCTTCTTCCAAGGTTGCCTCTCTGATTTTTGATTTTGCAGGGTGATGGGGTCTTCCCCGCTCTGGTGTCTCCTGCAATGGATGATGGCCACTTCCTTTGGTTCCCAGACTGCTTCTAATAATTAGGTGATTTCCTCTTTGTTTTTTAACTATTTTCCCTTCTGCCGAGAGGAGTCCTCTCTAGGTCTAATGCTCCATGAACGTGCAGGGTAGCAAATGCATAGCATGAGCCCATGTAGATGTTTACTCTCTTACCAGCTGCCAGTCTTAAGGCTCGGATTACTGCCCAGAGTTCAGCCTGCTGAGCTCACCGTCTTTGGGGCAATGCCCCAGTCTTGATCACTGTGTCCTGAGAGGTAACTGCATAGCCAGCATTTCAAGTTCCATCCTTCATGTAGCTGCTGCCGTCAGTGAAGAAAATGGGGGTCGGGGACCTTCAGTGGTGTTTCTACAAGATCAAGACGTCCAGAAATGACCCCATGGAGGGCCTCTTCACAACTGTGGTCAGGAGGCCTTAGCATGACTGGGAGGAAGCTGGCGGGGTTCTGGGTATGCAGAGTCTGGAGCCTAATTCAGGGATTTCCGATCAATAAGCCCTGGTAGTGGGCCATCCTAGTGCTGGCTAGCCATTTATATCACTTGGGAGGGTCACTGAGTGAGGGACCTGGCAGTGATAACTTGGCCTAAGGTTAATTTGTCTGCCTCTCTAACTAATTTGACAGTGGCAGCAAGGGCTTGCAGACAAAGGGGGTCATCCAGATGCCATAGGGTCGAGTCTCTTAGACAGGCAGGCAACAGATTTCTCCTAAGGCCCAATGGACTGAGTCAGAACTTCTAGTGCTGTCTGACTTTTTTCATATATGAATACATTGAAGTCCCATGTGACATCTGGGAGTCCTAAAGCTGGGCCTTTCCTGAGGCTTGACTTAAGATCTTGGAAAACCTGCTCTTGGACGGGTCCCCCTTCGAAGGGGTGCTCCTTCTGGACCTTTTAATGGTTCATACAGCAGCTTATCCTTTTAAGCAAAACCTGGGATCCAAATTCTACAGAATCCTGCTACTCCCCAAAATTTGTGTAGTTGTTTACAGGTTGTGGGCTGAGACAATCCACATACCACTTGCTTTTGTTCATGCCCAAGAGCACAATGTCCTTTAGTCAAAATGAATCCCAAGAATTGCACCTGGGTATGGCAGATTTGGGCTCAAAAGTGCGCCTGGGTGTGGCAAGTTTGGGCTTTTTTTTTTTTTTTTTTTCCTTGAGAATTTGTACCCAGTCTGGGACAGAAGCTGGACCAGCTCTCAAGTTCCCTTCCAGAAATTGTCTTGGGTTGCTCCAGGAAGCAGAAGGTCATCGACATAGTGTAGTAAAGTGCATCCAGTCTCTTGGCTTAGAAAGTTTTCTAAGTCAGCAGCAAGCACTTCTCCAAACAAGGTTGGAGAATTCTTGAAGCCCTAAGGGATTTGGGACCAGGAGAGCTGTGTTTTCTTTTGGGTGTCTGGATCTTCCCATTCGAAGCCAAATATTGGTTGGCTGATGGCTGCTAAAGAAAGTGTCCTTGAGATCCAGACAAGTGAACCATTCAGACTCCGCTGGGAGAGCACTCAGCAAAGTACATGGATTGGGTACGGTGGGATGTAAGGACATTACAGTGACATTCACAGCTCACAAGTCCTGGATTGGCCAATAGTCTCCAGAGGTTCCCTTCTTCACAGGGAGGGAGGGAGTGTTCCAAATCCAGGCATTTGACCAGGATTCCAGCTTCTCTGAGTCTAGTCGATGTACTTCCTTATAGCCAGTCTAGCTCTTCAGCTTATTGGGTACTGTCGAAGGTATACAGGCTGCACCTGAGGTGTCAGTTCAACCACTATAGGCAGATGGTTAATCGCCATCCCTGGCAGGCTTCCCTCATCCCAGACTACAGGAAAGTCTCTACCAAGTGAATAAAATGCCTCATCATCTTCACTGGGTGCCTCGGGGGAGGGTATTTGGCATTCCTTCTCCTGGGGCATTGCCACAGTTAGGATTTTGGCAGGGCTGATGGTTAAAGTAACTGAGCCTGATGAGTCAAAGCTGATTTGTGCTCTAAGTTTAGCCAATAGGTCCTTTTCCAGCAATGATACTGGGCAGTCAGGCAGGTACAAGAACTCGTGGGTCATCAAGTGTCCCCCTAACTGGCAGCTTCTTGCCTATAAGAAGGGCTAGGTCCTAGTGTTTCCAGTGGCTCTCAATTTTTAGCAGCTTTTTGGCCTGATGGGGGAGCCAGGAGCTGAGTTACAACAGAGTGTTCAGTGCTGGTATCGACTATAAATGTCATTGGTTGCCCCCCTACTTCAATGTTGACCAGGGGCTCCGAGCAGCCCAGGATCATGGAGCCCAGTTGGTCCTATTCTGATTTCATCATGGCTAGGAAATCTCTCAGGGGCTCTGGGTGGAAAGTCTCGGGGGTTCCCAGGGGGCTTTGAGTTGTTCTTCCTTGGTTTGCCTTCGTCTTGGGGCATTCGTCCTTCCAGTGCCCGTCCTCTTTGCAGTAAGCTCATTGGGTTGGTCTAAGCCTGGGGTGGCCAAGTTTTTCCTCTCCTCTTGGACTGTTTGGGGCATCCAGTTGTCTGAGGGCAGCAGCCAACAGGGTTGCTTTCTGCTTAATCCACTGCTCTGCCTCCTTTCTTTCTTATCTTGGTTCATGAAGACTCAATCAGCAGTCTCCAGGAGCTGGGTGGCATTCTTCACAGCAAAGCCTGCTTTTGGAGTTTTCAACGGATGTCAGGGGCCAATTGGGTGACAAAAGCAACTTTAATCATCTGCTGGCTTTCGGAACTCTCCGGGGGTGTGGTGTTTCCAATGAAGCAAATTGGTAGTGGTGAAGGGCTGGTAGAAGAGAATTTCCCTGCCTTCTGTAATAGCCCCATCTGCACATATCTGGGGGGAGGTCCTAGGGTCTCCCAAAGGGGCATCTGAAGGGTGAGGTTGCCCCATGCTGCAGCAGCTCACTGGGTGATGGTGGGTGAGACAGAATCTGGGCACGGGATTCAGGATGGCTGGCAGCCTCCCCTCTGAGCTGGTGGAGCTGGCACTGGCTCCTTGGGCTGCTCTTCAGGCCCCGGGAAAACAGATGGGATGGGGCTTTGATTACTGGCTTGGCCAGGACATATGGGGTGGAGCTGCTAATAGCTCCTCTTCTGGGGGACCCTGCAGGATTGGAGCTGTGGGTTTCTTTTGGTCAGAGTTTGGCACTAGGGGCATGGCACAAGCAGCCAAAATAGTGCATTGTTGATTGCCAAATACATTATAAATGTCAATTTATTTTAGTCTGTATCTGAATTATTTATTCCATTTACTCATTTTCATATTATTTTCATACAAAAACAGTTGGAAAAGCTTTTCCTCTATTTTTTCCCTTGAAGGAAGTTAGCTTGATGACGCTTAGCCTTTACTTTCTTGATCAACCCAACTATTAATACATCTGAATAAAGGTAGAATATTTTTAACAGAAGAAATAGTAAGAATTCTTCATTAAGAAAGAATTCCTTCTAAGACGTTTATCTGGTATGTGGTTAGACTTTTGGTCAAAGTGTGTTAGCCTATGGGTAAAACATAGGGAAACTGGTCAGATGTAGTGTGGTGACAGTAACCACATTGTATATAGCCCACATGGTAGAGAAAGTTCTCTCCAGTGGTCATCCCACTTTAAAAGAGGGGGCATTCAACCTCACAAAGATCTCTCAGCTTTTCTGGTTTCATTTTTACCCCATAGTCACCCAAAAAGCCTGTGTTGAAATTCCTTATCATACAATCCAGCACTGTTGACGTGAATTACTTGGATCAGGATTTTCCCATGATGCTGGGTGGCATGGCCCAAATATCTCTGACCTATCCAGTTATCAAAAGCCTGCACTTCCCAGAAGGCTCAGAGATCACTGGTTGAAGGAAGTGATCAATAAGGAGACTGGAGGGATGGTGACTCCTGGGAGTGGGTTTTAGCCCAGAGGCTCAGAAGCTATGCCGACTCCCATGGGGGCTGCTTAGAGAGCCAGGCAGCATAGGCAATAAGTTTGTGCAATTTTTAGGGGGGCCTCAGCCAAGGGCTGCAATTAGAAGGACCACAGTAGTCTCTCTCTGGGGTCCATCTTCTTGGCCTTCCAATGGTTGATACCCTGGTTCTGGAAAAGGGTATTCCTGTGGTGGGTGGCAGGTGGAATGGAGGGGGATAAGGGAACAGAAGTCTGTCCAGCTAATTGACGAGGAAAGATTGCATAGGAGAGAGTGATAACTGCCCTCTCCTTTCCCAGACAGAGTGGGCCGGTTTCGTTCTGTGGTGGAGCTCTTTGTAGGAGGGTCAGGACAGACTCGGGAAGGATATTTTTCATCACAGTTGAGAACTACTCATTCATGTCCCATCTTCTGGGGACAGAACTGGTGACCTGACATTCACTATTCTGCCGATCTACCTCTATAAGAAAAGCCCTTCCAACAGCCTCTGTGTCCCCTCCCCTCCCATGAACGATGTCCCAAACAGACAAAAAGCAGGTGCCCCCCAGAGGGGACCAATCAGACGTCTGTCTGGCCCTGTCCCTTGCAGGCTTTATGCAATTCCTTGGCAAAAAGCAGTCGGATATAGTACCTCCACTGGACTGGACATGTAGAGAAGAAAGGGGTCCCTCAGCACCAATTTTGCCATTTAGCCTTTTTGGAACCACCATGGAAACGTAGTTAAACAGACTCAAGCATGCCCGATAGCATGATGCCATGGGGCCACAAACACATTCACTCCTCAAAAACACTCACATTCATTGAGTTTATACAATCCCTCCCCACATCAGCCAATTACCAGATGAGCCCTAACTGCCAGTCCTGCAACCAAAAGAGATTGATCGGGTCTCCTCTTCCACTCAAATCAAGTGGGTCTGACTGACTAGGGTTCTACAGATCCCTGGACACTTACTAGATTACGAGTTGACCACGGTTGATGCATCAGCGTCCAAGAGTTGGTCTCTCTCTCTCCAATTGAAGTCCAATGACCCAGGAAAACTCAACCTTGGGGCAGGCACCCTGGCTGAGGGGTCCTGTCAAATGAGATGAGGGCATCCTTGTCTCTCCACATCATAGTGCCTGTACCGGGGGAGAAATGCCTTGGGATGGGTGGCTCAAGGGGCTAGCCTGATTTCATTTCCCAGCCAATGCACCAAAATGTTGCAGAAAAACAGATGCTGAGAAACAAAATGTGGCACTCAGGAGAGAAAAGAGAACTTTTTTTTTTTTCTTTTTTTGTGCCAGCAGGCATGGAGGGGTTAATACCCCGAATAGGGCCCTGGCTGAGAGAGTTGCACACAGTCTTTTAGGGGTGCATTGTAGAGGGACAGTTTCAGCATGCTTGGAGAGTCCTATCAGGGAAGAAGCTCAGTGTCTGCCCTAATACAGAGCTGACAGAGAAGCAGGGAGTCCAATGTGGTCAAGGCCTCCGGCTGTTCTACAGTTCAGGGAAAGCAGCTAGCTCGTTAGGGGCACAGAAAGCCCAGGCAGCTATCAGCCCTGGGTTGCTTCAAGGATGCTCACAAGTTTCTCCATATCAGAACAGAAGGTTCAGGCAGTTATCAGCCTTGGGTTGCTCCACATCATAATAATGTACCAATCTCTTTTTAAAAAAAAATAATTTTCTTGAACTTTATTTTATTTTATTTATGCATTTATTTATTTTAATTTGACCAGAGAAGGACACAGAGAGAGAGAAAGTGAGAAAGCAAGCTGCCAGGTCTGGGCCAAACAGTAGAAAGCAAGCTGCCAGGTCTGGGCCATGTGGGAATCCAGCACCCTTAATCACTATGCCAGCTGCTGGACCAACTAATATCTTTGACTCCTATTTTGGAAACAGTAGAAAGCAAGCTGCCAGGTCTGGGCCATGTGGGAATCCAGCACCCTTAATCACTATGCCAGCTGCTAGACCAACTAATATCTTTGACTCCTATTTTGGGGGGCTACATTTACTATGAAGAACATCATCTGGGAGGGAATTTCTGAGAACTTCCTACTGATCACTCAAATTGTGCAGAGCACAGCTTTCAGCAGACAGAACCTTGTGCAGCTGTAAACCCGATGACTAGATGCTTAGAAAGGTCCTCGGTCTCTGCAGTTCCTCTTCCCTCAGCTAGACTGTTTAACTCACCAAGTCCCTATGTTTATACCTGTAAGTCCACCCACCAGCATTCTTCTAGAATGAGGAAGAAACCAAAACTAAGAGCTCAGCCTCTGTACATCCTGCCATCCTGACAAGTTTTCCTCTCATGTCCCAGATGGCCTTAATTTTGGTACACGGATTGGCTTTTTATCAATAGAGACTGTGATGCATGACTAGATTAAAAAAAAAAAAAAAAAGAGGCCGTCATAGCGGGTTTGCTGAAGAAGACCACGGGTCTCGTGGGCTTGGCTATGTCCGACAGTCCACATGAGCGCCTGAGAAAATTCTATGCAAAGATTCTTGAAATGCTTCAGCAAATGCCTAAAAATGCAGCAGATAGAAAATATACAGAGCAGATGACAAATGACAGGCTGGGTGTGGTGAAAGTGAAATCAGATGTTAAAAATCAGAAGACCAACTTCAGAGTGGTCAGATAGAAGAGGGGATTCTTCAGGCAGAAAATGAACTAAGTCTGGCGAGAAAAATGATTAAATGGAAACCGTGGGAGCCATTAGTGGAAGAGCCCCTGCTAACCAGTGGAAATGGCCGATATAGTCCTCCTTAAATGACTTTGGTGGGAAACTGATGTCACTAAATGTCCTATTATAATAAACATGTTTCCATATTCTTGGCATATTATAGTCAAGAAAATTTACATAGAACATATTTTTGAGCTTTGTTAAAATATTTTATTATGGAAATAGGGTCTTGAGACTAAGTTTCTAATTGTTAAAGTATTCAAGTTTAATTATTTCAAAGAGAATATTTCCTTAAATGGAGGTTGTGAGATTTCAAAGTTAATTAGAAAAATTCCTATAGATATTCATTGTAGATGCCATAATTAAAATGTGAGCTATCTTTAGTAATATCTTTAATGTGTTATTTAATGCTTTTATTATACCCCTCCAGAAGAGAAAAGGCCCTTAATTATTACATTTAAACAAATTCATACATCAGGATTGGAAGTAAAGTCATAAAGTCATAAGTAAAGTCATAGAGATGAGAAGATGGTAAAAATAGGTAGTGATAAAATTTTAAATTGAGAGGAGAATGGAGGAGAACGGATTGCGGCGTGACCATCCCCCCGGGGGGTGATTTCTCGCTTTCTGTCTCTATGTCTCTCTCTGTCTGTCTGGTGAGCGCACGTGCCCTATAGTGAAAAACCTCTCCAAAAAAATAAAATAAATAAAATAAAATAAAATAAAAATTTAAATTGTGACTAACCTTCTTGGCTGTGATCTTACATATGTAAGTTGAAATTTAAATATATAATTACATATTGATTGCCAAATACATTATAAATGTCAATTTATTTTAGTCTGTATCTGAATGATTTATGTCATTTACTCATTTTCGTATTGTCTTCATACAAAGATAGTTGGGAAAGCTTTTCCTCTATTTTTTTCCTTTTAGGAAGTTAGCTTGATGACCCTTAGCCTTTATTTTCTTGATCAACCCAACTATTAATACATCAGAATAAAGGTAAAATATTTTTAAAAGAAGAAATAGTAAGAATTCTTCATTAAGAAAGAATTCCTTCTAAGAAGTTTATCTGGCATGTGGTTAGACTTTTGGTCAAAGTATGTTAGCCTCTGGGTAAAACTTCAAAGTGGAATCATCATGTAATTTTTACTAAATTTCTAATGTGGGTGCAGCTGGGTATCACGCAGAAGAGTAATGCTGTTCATTAAGAAGTTGGCAAGCTTATGGTTAAACGAAGATAAAATTCTCATGTGTGTCTCTCTCTGTCTGTCTGGTGAGCGCATGCGCCCTATAGCGAAAACCTCTCAAAAAAAGAAAAAAAAAAAAAAGAAGTTGGCAAGCTTATGGTTAAACAAAAATAAAATTCTCTTGTGTCCTCACCTTTTCTGTTTAGTTTTCCATCATTTAAAAATACCTTATTAAATCTAACTTGATCATTCTTTTGTTCATAAAAAAAAAAAGTTTCCAGCCTCCTTCAAAACTTACTGCAAGAAATTTAGCTGTTTGATTTTCTTGCAACCTAAAGGATTACAGTGTATAATTAATCTTTAGGGTATATTTTCACTATTTTCCAAAGCCAAATGAGTTTTATTTAATCCTAATAATAACTAACAAAAATCAGTATGATAGAATTAGTATGCTTTATGAGTTATAATTTTTTCCTAAAGTTTGTTCTCCCTACATATTACATAAATCCGAAAGAGTATTCGGTTCTGTATTTATTAGGTACCCTCTATTTATGAGGCCATATGTTAGTCATAAGTGACTCAAAGTGAATAATATTTTTTTCCTTTGAATCTAATGTAGCGGTGGAGATAAACACTTCTTCAGCTTGTATTTTATTTTCATTATTTATTTTTTTAGTTTTTTGCTATAGGGCACATGTGCTTGCCAGAAGAGACAGGGAGGCAGGGAGGAATGGAGGAGTGAGAAATTATCCCCTAGGAGGGATGGCCCATCATAATCCCTTTTCCTCTGTTCTTCTCTTGGGGTTTTGGTATGCATGCACACATGAACACCTGGTGTGTCTCTCAAGCTGCCAAGTCTGGGACTCAAATCACTCAGTAGGCCTTGTGGGATACAGCCACCCAAACCATTTTGCCACTGGCTGGCATACACACACACACACAAACACACACACACACACACATACACACACACACATATTAGTTGCTGGAGGTTTTGGGTGCTCACTGAAGAGAGAGAGGAAGCAATGAGGCGTGGGCACATCCATGATCATGTTGCAATCCATTTTCCTCTATTTCTCTGTCCAGTTAGTATTTGAAGGCATGCACACACATGTACCCAGTGTGTTTTCTAGCTGCTGAGGCTGGGATTCAAACCATGGTCAGCCATGTGGAATCCATAACTACTAGACTATGGAGCTGGCCCTAAAGTTTATTTTAATAGCAGTAGAAGAGTACAGAGGCAGAATAGAAAAGGTATTACAGAGAAAATCACTTATCACAGAGGCCAGTAAGATGTATAGGCTTTTGACAAGTGAACAGTGATCACAGGTAGAAAGAACAACAGGACTAGAATGTAAAACTGTGGAGGTACATAACATATTTTAGAAAGAGATGAGTGTAAGGACCAGCAGGTGGCATAATGGTTATATTGCTTAGCTCCCACATGGTTAGAGGTGGGTTGAGTCCTGGACCCAGTAACTTCAAACTCAACAGGGGCATATATGCGTGCATGCCCAAAATTGCAAGAGGAGACTTCAAACTCAACAGAGGCACGTATGTGTGCATGCCCAAAATCCCAAGAGGAGACCACAAGCCATGGTCATACTCCCAGGGAGTGATTTCTTGCTTTCTGTCTCTCTCTGTCTCTCTAGTGAGTACATACACTCTATAGCAAAAATTCCTCTAAAAAAAAAAAAGAATGGTGTGGACAGGAGTTAGGACTGAAAAACAGGTTGGAAACAGATTAGTAAAGGTCTCAAATACCATGTCAAGGAGTTTGGAGTTTATTTTCTAGACAATGAGTAGGCATTATAAAAAAAAGAAGTATTTTTATTTGCTTAGCATATTTAACAAAGTGGATTCAAGTTTAAGAGATTGAAGCAGAGAGAGACTAGATTAAAAAGGTTAGTATACGTCAAAAAATAAATGACTGTTTGATGAAGGTAGTAGAAATTAAAATGGAGAAGAGAGTAGAAGGATGAGAGAGACATTTCAGAGACAGGATCAATAGATCCTGTTACTACAATAGAGAGGTGACTTCCTCTTAGCCACATACACACACACACACACACACACACACACACACACAGACCCATATACATGTATATATTGGGTCGTTGGAAAAGTTATGGCTTTTCCAATGACCCAGTATATACACACAATTGGAAAAGCATGTTGGTTTTCATTTGCAGTTCCTGGCTCAAAAATATTTGAGCCTTTTGAATACCTTGTTCCTGCAAATCCAGAGAAAGAAGGAGCAACAGGGAGACCCTGCAATCTCAGAGATAAAGTAGGAGCTGATGCCTTACCTGTGTGGGTGCCATTCTTCCCCTCATATATTCAGGGCCAACAGGCAGGCCCAAACCAAGTTTAGCTCGAGCTCATCAGCAGGGACCCCTACCCAGCCTGCTATGGGGGAGGAGGGGCTCTCTAGCCCAAGAGGTACATTTGTACACTGTGTAAAGTGATCTACCACCTTACATTCTACCTATCAGCACAAACTCCATCCACATTGAGAGCAATTAGGTTTGGATATATAAGAACCAAACACCTGAAAATAGGAGTCTCTGGAGGAGTTCTTTTTCCATAATGACCTTAGCAGTAAAAGGAGAGAAGCTCCCCTCTGAAAATCTGAACCCTAAACTCCACAATGCAGGAGTGGAATTGGCCCCACATTATGCATGTCATAAAGAAGTGCAGGAGCACACAGCCATAGGGACATACTCCAAAGAAGTAGAAAGAAGTGAGTATACCACCAGATGACTAAAACTCAAAGCAGAGCCCAAAGAAATAGAAATCACAAAATACCTCCCCATCAAAGGATCATCTCTCCTCATCAACAATGGATAAAATACAAGAGATTGCAGAAATGTCAGAAAAAGAACTCAAAATATTCATTGTAACAATATTCATCAAGATATAAGAGAAAACAGAGAACCAGTTGTAAGAGATGAGAAAATGGAGGAACTCCATAAGGAGACAGACACCTTGAAAAAGAACCAAACAGAACTTCTGGTGATTAAGAGTACATTGCAGAAAATCAAAACCTCCCTTGTAGTATCAACAGTGATTTGAAACTTGAGAAGACCTTGCCCACCCCCCCTTTCTGACACCCATTCCATTGATGATCCTTACCTTACTGTGACCCATCAGCAACTGAAAGCTTGTACTGTAGAGTCTCCCACTCACCTTTGAACTCTGAAGAGCACCAGGGAGACTGAGGTACAAAGAGTCTGTGGTTTATTGTCTGCTACACACCTCTAAGTTCTGAAATCACACGGTTTTCTGAAATTATCCCTTCTGTATTCCTCAATTGAATTCCAGCAGCTCAGTTCCAGACGCACCTGTTCTCTAGAGACTAAGAGGACTTTGAATCACCCAAGTCCAGTGACAACAGTGCAGGTTGCTGGTGAGCATCAGGGAGGTAGAGCAGCAGAGATATAGCCAACTACCTATTCCTGCATGCCTTTGAATGCTCAGAATTAACTGGAAGGACTTAGGAAGAAATGTATAAACTACCAGGTGACTAGAAGCTATTGCAGATGCACAAGAAATATGAGCAACTAAGAAAATATCTCTCCCCTAAGGGAAAACATCAATTCCTCATCATCCACTGACAGCACAATGGAACTCATGGAATGTCAGATAAACAATTCAGAATGCTTACAGTGACACAACTAAATGAGATGCAAGAGAAAAAGAGACAATACACTCTAGGAGATAAGAAAGTATTTTCATGATTTGAAAAAAGAAATAGATATCATAAAAAAGAATCAAGTAGAACTATTAGAAATGAAAACTGTAGGGACTAGCAGTGGGCATAATGGCTATGTTGCTGGACTCCCATGTAGTTGACCATGGTTCGAGTCCCAAACCTGGTGGCTTAAATTCATGCCGGGCGCGTGTGCATGCGTGCCCAAGATCCCAAGAGGAGAATGGAGGAAAAGGGATTGTGACGGGGCCATCCTCCCTGGGGGGTGATTTCTCGCTTTCTGTCTCTCTGTCTCTCTCTGTCTTTCTGGTGAGCACACATGCCCTATAGCAAAAAACAAACAAACCTCTCCAAAAATTTTTTTTAAAAGAAATGAAAACAGTAATACAGGAAATGTAAACCTCACTTGAAAGTATTAAAAGCAGATTAAATCATGCAGAAAATCAAATCTTGAATGTAGAAGACAAGATATCTGATCTAGAAAAAATAATCAAAAAGACTGGGAAAATAACCAAGAAAAATGAGAACAATATATGAGAAATACTAGATGACATTAAATGCCCAAGCATCTGGATAATTGATATCCCAGAAGTTAAAGAAGATAATAAAGGCATTGATAAGCAATTCCATGAAATTCTGAAAGAAAACTTTCCAAACCTAGAGAGGCATTCAAATTTTCAAACCTAAAACATATAAAAGACCCCAAATAGAATCAACCTAAGAAGATCTTCTCCAAGATACATCAAAACCACCGACAAAGACAAGATACTAAAATTGGCAAGAGAGAAACGTCAAGTTACTTACAAAAGTTATCCCGTCAGGTTAACATTGGACCTCTCATCAAAAACAATGCAGGAAAGGAAAGAATGGGAAAACATATTCAAAGTGTTAAATTAAAACCAATTTCAACTAAGATTACTATACCAGCAAGATTGAACTTCTAAAAATTAGGAAGAAAGAAATAACCCATCAGATGACTATAAATCACTGCAGAGGCACAAGAAATATGAGAAACCAAGAATATATCTCTCTCCCAAGGGAAAAGAATAACTCCTTTTCATCCACAGACAGTACAATGAAACTCCCAGAAATGTCTGATAAAGAATTATAATATTCATAGTAACAAAGCTAACAGAGATGGAAGAGAAGAGAGACAATGAACTACAGAAGAGGCAGGAGAAAAGAGCTGATGAGTTCCAGGTGAGGAAAGTTCTTGTGAGATCTGAAAGAGGAAATATACACCATAAAAAAGAATCAAATGGAACTGTTAGAGATGAAGGGTATAATACAGGAAGTTAAAACTTCTCTTGAAAGTATTAAAAGCAGACTAGATCATACAGAAAATCTAATCTCAGATGTAGAAGACAGAATTGCTGGACTAAAAACAATCCATCATGAAGACTGAGAAAATAGCCCCCCTAAAATGAGAATAATATACAAGAAATACTAGATACCATTAAACGTCCAAACATCTGGATAATTGGTATCCCAGAAGGTGAAGACACTAATAAGGGCATTGATACTATATTCCATGAAATCCTGGAAAAAATATTTCCAAACCTAGGGAGGCATTCAAAGATCTAGACCCAAGAAATACAAAAGACCCTAAATAGGATCAACCCAAGAAGTTCTTCTCCAAGACACATTATACCCATATTGACCAAAACCACAGACAAAGACAGGATACTAAGATTAGCAAGAGAGAAATGTCAAGTTGCCTACAAAGGATATCCCATTAGGCTAGAAGTGGGCCCCTCATCAGAGACAATGTGAGCAAGGAAAGAATGGGAAAATATACTAAAAGTGTTGAGTGAAAAACAATTTCAAACAAGAATACTATATCCAGCAAGGTTATCTTTCATATGGGAAGAGAAGACCAGAACATTCTCAAATAAGCAAAACCTGAAAGAATTTACCAACACCAGATCAATTCTCCAAGAAGTTCTTAAGGGAGTGCTATCTAGAAAAACTAAAATCAGACACAGAGAAATAAGAGTTCAAAAACAACTAAGAAAATGACCAGCCTAATGAGTAAAGGAAAGTACAGAAGTGAACGTTATTGTTCAGAATTTAAATGGAAAGATCGGACCACAACAGAAGAGAGATTAAGTACCTGAGTCTGAACTGGTAAAATAGGATTTTATGGCTTTTGTCTAAAACATTACTGATCTTCTATGCTTTGTTTTCCAGAGTTAAGGATTTTTGTCTTCTCTTGAATTATTGATAGGTCCATGTACCTACTATTTGAACAGAATCCTGACCTGTTTCCTGGCTTTAAATCTTAAGCAAAGTTCTCTTAACAGTTTTTTTTTCTTTCTTTTTTTTTTGGGGAGAAGTTTTTGCTATAGGGCACGTGCGCTCGCCAGACAGACAGAGAGAGACAGAGAGACAGAAAGCGAGAAATCACCCCCCAGGGGAGATGGTCACGCCACAATCCCTTCTCCTCCATTCTCCTCTCGGGATCTTGGGCACGCACGCACACACGCCCGGCGTGAGTTTTAAGCCACCAGGTCCGGGACGCGAACCACAGTCGACTACGTGGGAGTCCAGCGACATAGCCATTATGTTAACTGCTGGTTCCCGATAATGTTAAATGTTGAACGTGGTAAATATATTTATTCCCTTGACTTGTTTATTACACACTGTACACAGACACTTTTTTGATATATTTTTTGCTATAGGGTACATACACTTTCCAGACAGACAGAGACAGAAAGACAGAAAGCAAGAAATTACCCTCCAGGGGAGATGGCCCTGCTGCAGTCCACTCTCTTCCATTCTTCTCTCAGGATCTTGGGCATGCATGCACACATATTCAGCATGAGTTTTAAGTTACAGAGTCTGGGACTTGAACCATGGTCAACTACTTGGGGGGCCTAGTGATATAACCATTAGGCAATTTGCTGGTCCCTGTACACATACTTTAAAAGGCCATTCTGTTCTTGGGACCAGCAGTTGGACCACCAGTTCCTGGGGGGTGATTTCTCACTTTCTGTCTCCCTGTCTCTCTCTGTCTTTCTGGTGAGCACACGTGTCCTATAGCAAAAACGTCTCAAAAAAAAAATTCTATTCCCTACAAATATGTGTAATAATTATATTTGTAAATAATAAATTATAGTAAGTATTTAAAGAGAAAAAACAGATAGCACTCTCCTCCACAAAGACTGGCCTCCATAAGCCAGCAGAGCGCCAGTTCCATCTCCAGCTCTGTGGACAGAAAGTGACTCTGAGGAAGGGCCACCACTGGCCCCAGCTCCAGCTAGCTCTCCTCACCCCATAGCACTCTCCTTCAGAAAGACTGGCCTCTGCTTGCCAGCAGAGCCTGAGTTCCATCTCCAGCCCCAAGACCAGCAAATGACTGAGACAGGACCACCACTGGCCCCAGCCCCAGCTCCAGCTAGCTCTCCCCACCCCATAGCAGTCTCCTTCAGAAATGTAGGCAGTTTTTTTTCTCTTCTCCTTTCTTTTATTAATTTCCTACTGCTCCTTGCCCCACAGACTGGCCTCTGCTCACCAGTAGAGCCCCAGTTCCATTTCCAGCCCTGTGGTGAATTTTTTCTTTATTCTCCTTCACACTTTCTTCTCTCTTATATTGTCCTCTTCTCTTCATTCTCCAACCTCTCAGAGGGAATAGACAGGTCTAGAATAACAGTTCTGAAATATCCTAGTATTGCAAGGCTTCCTGGGATCCTTTCTTTTACTGAACCACCTGCAAAAAGGGAGATACTGCTCTTCAGACACCTGAATAGAATGCTTCTCCTGAGACGACATTGCTAAACACAACAGAAGAGAGACTTCCACACTCATCACTCAACAGCAAAAGGGAAACACACTTGCTCCTAGTTGAAGAAACTTTTTCCTAAAAGGTATTCAAAAGTGAATACATCTCCCAATGGCTAGAAGTGAAGAGCCTCAAGTGTGAATAAACTTGGAAATATCTCTCCACCAAAAGAACACAGTAATTCCCCTCCATCTCTTGGAAAAAAAAAAAAAGAAGAAGAAGTTACTAAAATGTCAGAGAAAAAATTTAGAGCATTCATGGTGACAAAATTCTATGAGTTAGAACAGAAAATAGACAATGAACTACAGATTAGGAAGTCCTTCTATGATATGAAAGAAGAAATGGACACTCTGAGAAAGAACCAGATGGAACTCTTAGAGATGAAATCTGTAAAACAGGAAATCAAAAACTCTCTTGAAAGTATTAAAAGTCTATTAGAACATGCTGAAGATCGAATCTCCAATGTAGAACTTAAAACTTCTGACCTAGAAAAAAAAAAAAAAAAAAACCAAAGGGACCAGTAGTTAGCGTGATGTCTATGTTGCTGGACTCCCATGTAGCTGACCATAGTTTGATTCCCAGACCTGGTGGCTTAAACTCACACCGGGTGCATGGGCGTGTGTGCCCAAGATCCCAAGAGGAGAATGGAGGAGAAGGGATTGTGGCGTGGCCACTCCTCCTGGGGGGTGATTTTTCGCTTTCTGTCTCTCTGTCTCTCTCTGACTTTCTGGCGAGTGCACATGCCCTATAGCAAAAACCACTCAAAAAAAAAAAAAAAACCCACCAAAAAGAGAAAATAACAAACAAACAAAAAAACACGAGGATAATATACGAGAAATACTAGACTCCATTAGACGCCCAAACATCCGAATAATTGACATCCCAGAAGGTAAAGAAACTAATAAGGGCATGGAAAATCTATTCCATGAAATCCTGGAAGAAAATTTCCCAAGTCTAGAGAGGCACTCAAACATCCAGACCCAAAAAATACAAAGGATCCCAAACAGAATCAACCCAAGAAGATTTTCCCCAAGGCACATCTTAGCCAGACTGGCCAAGACAAGACACTAAAACTGGCAAGAGAGAAACGACAAGTGATTTACAAAGGTCATCCCATCAGGCTAACACTGGACCTCTCAACAGAAACAATACAAGCAAGGAAAGAATGAGAAGATGTATTGAAAGTTTTAAGAGAGAAACAATTTCAACCAAGATTAATAAATCCTGCAAGATCATCCTTCATACGGGAAAAAAAGATTAAAATCTTTTCAGACAAACAAAATCTTAAAGAATTTGCCAACACCAGACCAGCTCTTCAAGAAACCCTAAAGAGAGTACTGTTCCAGGAAAGCTAAAGAGTGAGCAGCCAGGGGGTGGGGCTCACCCCCCGCCCCAGCTCAGCCGCGCGCTGGG
>NW_006159824.1:1842933-1844636 GCF_000334495.1 Tupaia belangeri chinensis | reverse complement strand
AAAAAAAAAAGAGAAGAGGATAGAGAAAGATAGCAAGTGAACAATAGAGGGGATGTTAGTGAGAAACAGATATGGTTTATTATCTGTTGAAGATGACGTGTATAGTATTCTCAACTGGACTGGTCTGGGAAGTATTTCATGATGGGTGAAGTCTTTTAACAAGCAAAATGAGAAATAGTGATTGACTGTTTTAAAAAATTATAATAATAATAATTATTGGGAAATGCATGGAAAAGACTTTGAATGATAAAGCGGGGAGATCGATGCCTCTGTATTGACTGACATGCATGGCATTCCCTTTTGAAAAAGCAATGGAAGTCAATGTAAAGTTATATGTAATCCAATGTAATATAAAGAAGATTATGATAATAATAAAAAAATAATAATAAAATAAAAAAAAAGAGTGAGCAGCCAGAAATAACAGAGTAAAAGGCAATCGAGACAATGGCCAACTTAAACATCAGAACAAGTTCAGAAAAATTGATAAGGACATTGAATGTTAATGGATTAAAATCTCCAATCAAGAGATAGACTGGCTCAATGGGTAAAAAAACAGAAACCCTCTATCTGTTGCCTACAGGAAATCTACCTCATGGATAAAGACATACATAGACCTAAAGTAAAGGATTGGAAAAAGGTTTTCCATGCAAATGGGAACCAAAACAAAGCTGGAGTTGTGATTCTAATTTCTGACAAAATGGGCTTTAAAACAAAAACTGTTTGATGAGACAAAGAAGGGCACTATATTGTAATAAAAGGGTCAATCAATCAAGAAGATATAATTCTTATAAATATTTATGCACCTAACACAGGAGCACCCAAATAAGTGAAAGAAATACTGTTAGATCTAAAAGGAGAGAGAGACTGCAACACACTAATTGTTGGAAACCTCAACACCCTATTATCCCCTCTAGACAAATCATCTAGACAAAGAATAGGTAAAGAGATACAGGATCTAAATCATACCATAAATCAAATGGACTTAACAGACTTCTATAGAACTTTTCATCCAAAAACCACAAGGTATACTTTTTTCTCACCACCCACATGGAACTTTTTCAAAGATTGACCACATGATAGGAACAAAGCAAGCCTGTACAGATTCAAAGGCATAGAAACTATAGCCAGTATTTTCTCCAACCATGATGGAATTAGAATTGATTTTCATTTCAAGAGAAACCCTCAAAAATACACAAATACATGGAAACTAAATAACCTACTCCTGAATGACTTCACAGCTACTGAAGAAATGAAGACTGAGATCAAAAGATTCATGGAAGCTAATGACAATGAGGACACACATTTCCATAATCTTTGGGACACTGCAAAAGCAGTCATAAAAGGGAAATTCATAGCAATTAGTGCACATAAGAAGAAAGCAGAAAGAAGGCAAATGGGTCACCTAAGATTGTGCCTCAGAGAATTAGAAAAGCAACAGCAAAAAAATCCAAAAAACTCCAAGGAGAAAGGAAATAATAAAGATACGAGCAGAAATAAATGAAATAGAAAATAAATGAATTACACAGAAAATAATTGAAAGTAAAAGCTGGTTCTTTGAAAATATAAACAAAATAGATACACCTTTAGCAAGACTTATTAAGAAGAAGAGAGAAAGGAACCAGGTAAATCAAATCTTCAACGAAGCAGGCAATATAACAACACACACAGTAGAAATACAAAACATCACTAGAGGATACTATGGA
>NW_006159824.1:1842074-1842458 GCF_000334495.1 Tupaia belangeri chinensis | reverse complement strand
CAACATATGCAAAACCATAAATGTAATAAATCATATTAATAGAAAGATTAAAACCATATTATCATATTAATTGATGCAAAAAACGCATTTGATAAGATACAACATCCTTTCATGATCAAGACTCTCAGCAATATCAGCACAGACGTGTTATTTCTCAATACAATAAAAGCTATCTATAAAAAACCCACAGCGAACTTCATTCACCCTGAATGGAGAAAAGCTGAAAGATTTTCCACTAAAAATGGGTACAAGACAAGGATGCCCACTTTCTCCATTCCTTTTCAATATAGTACTAGAAGTCCTCTCCAGCACAATCAGAAAAGATAATAAGGGAACCAGCAGTTAGCATAATGGCTATGTCGCTGGGCTCCCCCCTAGGCAACC
>NW_006159824.1:1841364-1841757 GCF_000334495.1 Tupaia belangeri chinensis | reverse complement strand
ATTGGATGCCTTAAAGACCCATGCAAAAATTCCTGGAAGTAATATATGAATACAGTAAAGTTGCAAGATAAAAAATTGATATACAGAAATCTATAGCATTTCTATATACAAACAACAGGCAGACTGAGATAGAACTGAAAAAAGTAATTTGGAACAAAACCAAACAACATGAGATTAAATCAAGCACAAAAGAAAATGTACAATCAAGAGAGCTGGTAAACGTGAGATGTAGGAGGCTGCTGCCAGCCTAACACAGCGTACTGCTTAGTAAACTTTTTTTTCTTAAATAGATAAAAGGAGTATGCTCTGAAATAACAATAGAAATATAGTACATAAATACATGAACCAGTAATATAGTTGCTTATTATCCCTATCAAGAATTGCATACTCGGC
>NW_006159824.1:1839061-1840501 GCF_000334495.1 Tupaia belangeri chinensis | reverse complement strand
ATACCAGGGACAATGGAGGAAGAAGATGGGACATGGCAGAGGGTGGGGGATGGGGAATCAGGAATGGCAAGACAAAGGGCAAGGTATGCAGGATGTAAGAATTGGAAAATTATTTGCTGAGAACATGTATGTTGATGTGCTTGATTGAACCAATGCACAGGGTATTTTGGATGGAAAATTCATTGGTGTGTTGTGATGGTGTATAGTGAATTAAGGTAGAAAATAGAAATTAAAAAAAAAAAAAGAATTGCATACTGTACTCGTGCCATGTGCTGTTTTTACACAACCGTCAGTGCAGTAGGTTTGGTCACAGCAGCATTACCACAAACACGTGTGTGATGTGCTGCACTAGGACTTTATGACAGCTGTGACATCACTGTGATAGGAATTGTCGATGAAAATAACCAAGCTCTGTAGAAGTAATAATTATCTATAGAAGTAATAATTAACATGGCGTATTTCAAGCACCATTGTGAGTGACAGGCCAGAAAAAAAAAACAAAGTGCTTTCGGGATGCTCAGATACAGTGGTTCTTTTTGTTCAGTTCCGAGAGCAGTAGACACGATAAGGTTGTGAATCAGCATAAGGAATCTTCATTGGACTGGTGCAAAAGGCAGAACTTCTAGGAGTGGGGGCTTGTATATTACAGGTGGGTTTAGAAATTCTTAGGTTAGTGATTAGTTAAGCAAGTCTTTGTCTCAAAAACACTTGGA
Organism: Tupaia belangeri chinensis; assembly: GCF_000334495.1. Lineage (NCBI taxonomy): Eukaryota > Metazoa > Chordata > Mammalia > Scandentia > Tupaiidae > Tupaia > Tupaia belangeri. Next base: position 1,839,788 of record NW_006159824.1, on the reverse strand, counting down.
ATCATTAGAAAAGAATGAATTTAGGAACCAGCAGATGGTGTAATGGCTATATCGCTAGAATCCCATGTAGTAGATCACAGTTTGAGTCCCAGACCCGTGGCTTAGACTCACGCCAGGCGCGTGTGCGTGTGTGCCCAAGATCTCAAGAGGAGAATGGAGAAGGGATTACGGCATGGCCATCCTCCCTGGGGGGGGGGGGGGGTATTCTTCCTTTCTTACTTCTGTCTCCCTCTGTCTTTCTGGCGAGTGCACACACCCTATAACAACAACAACAATAAAACAAAAACAAACAAACCAAAAAACAAACCCTCTCAAAAAAATAAAAAAGAAAGGAAAAAGAAAATAATGAATTGTAATTTAACCTAAGGTCTTGTTACTCATCTGAGGGTGCTATGGCAAGGTCAGGTATGAGGAGCTGCCCACAATCACTAGATCAAAGTGATCTGTTACAGCAGAATTTGTGTTTGTAGACAAGACTTTCCCAGGCCTCTTATTAAGCATCTTATTAATAGACTAGATATTCAGCCCCATAGTCATCTTATGGGACCACTGTTGTATACGTGATCTTTAACTGACCAAACACGTCGTTATGTGAAGCATGACTGTATTTTGATTTACTTAAACGTGAGGAGTTGAAAAAAATTGTTCAAGGTCTTTTGCTTACAATAGCGCAAGAGTTCCAGGGAAGAAGTAAACCAGGGGTGAGCAGCAATGGCGCAGAGGGTAA
>NW_006159824.1:1837509-1839014 GCF_000334495.1 Tupaia belangeri chinensis | reverse complement strand
AGTTTCTCCCAGGAGACTGAGAGGTGAGGTGAGGGCGAAACCGTCCTAAAGAGAGCTTGCCCATGGGACACATTACAGGTACCCAGGCTGGGATGCTGGCCCCAAGGAGCCTGTTTCCTGTCAGCCCAGTAGAGACTTCAGAAGGGAAATTCCAGGCTCTCCTCTCAGCAACCATTCTGGACAACAGACCCATTTATCTCACCTGTCCAACATTATGGCATACTTGCCTTCAACAAAAAACTCTCATCTTTGCCAAGATGATTTACTCACTTTTCATCGGAAAACACTCCCTAACTTCAAGCCATTCCACTCATCACTCTAGGGTGGCTATCTTACCTGATCAGTATTCACCCAAGGTGGGCGGGTGAGTTTGTGTTTTGCTGGTTGCCTGCACACAGGTGTGTTCTGTTCACAGCTGAGCTTGAAACCGGCACCAGAGTGTTGGCCAAGTGATTGGAGTGGGTCCATGGGAGAAATCCTGGGCGCAGAGGCAGCAGAGGCAGCTGCATTTGAGTGGGAGAGGAATCTGCGGGTGGCGATGGAAACTCCGGAACCTAAACACAACAGGGACTCTGGGAGTGGTTTCCTAGGGGCTGAGTCTCGGTTCCTCTTATTGCTGATTTTCCCACTGGCGTTCCTCGAGGTCTGGGCAAAATGGGCAAGTACACGATCCGCGTCGCCACCGGGGACTCGCTCTTGGCGGGCTCCAGCAACCGGGTGCAGCTGTGGCTGGTGGGCGAGCACGGGGACGCGGACCTGGGGAAGCAACTGTGGCCGGTGTGGGGAAAGGTCAGTGCGCACCGCGGCCGGACGCCGAGTAAGATTAGGGAGCTCGGGACTCTGAGGGTGTCGGGGGAGCCAGGGCGAGAAGGAGGAACTGCGGGCGCCGAAGTCTTAGTCACAAGAAGCGTCCCGGAAGAGAGGCCAAGGATGAGGTCGGTGAACGTAGGGTGCTTGATGGGAAAACGAAAAGCAAGGGAACAGCAGGGACGAATGGCATTTCCCTGCTTGGGCAGAAGGAGCAGGGAAGACGAGTCGCTGGACGTGGCGGTTCCCACGACAGTGCCAGGCAGGGAGGCCCGAGCCCCGCACAGCCGGCTGTTCCTTCTCACCTCCACCTGGTTCAGGTCTCTCCTGCTGTCCTACTAGCGGAAAGTGGAGCCAAGCTTCTCTGAAGCCCCACTGACCCCGCTGCCCTCTCTGAGAACCGCACACCAGCTTCTGAGCTCGGTCTGGTCCTGCAGGAGACGGAGTTTGAGGTCAAGGTCCCTCTGCACCTGGGGCGCCTCCTGTTTGTGAAGCTGCGTAAACATAAAAGCCTGTTGGATTCTGCCTGGTTCTGCAAGTGGATCACAGTAGAGGGCCCTGGGACCCAAGACAAGGCCCTTTTCCCCTGCTACCGCTGGGTGCAGGGCGATGGGATTATCTGCCTACCCGAGGGCACTGGTGAGCACACTTGGTGGGCTGGAGGAAAGAGGGGTTGGGAATACCTTAAGAGGGAAAGA
>NW_006159824.1:1811708-1819685 GCF_000334495.1 Tupaia belangeri chinensis | reverse complement strand
GAGGGACGCAAAGTGAAGTGAAAGAGGATGGGCCCAGGTGGAGGGCTCATGGAGAGGCCGGGATGGAGGGGTGTCCAGGCCGGATATGTGCTCTTGTGTCCACCTCCCCCAGCCCGGACCCTGCGTGATGACCCACAGAACCTATTTAAAAAATATCGAGAGGAGGAGCTCGAGGAAAGAAGGAAGGTGTACCGGTAAGTCCGAGAAAGCCTCTGATCCCCAATTAGATACCAAGAAAGCCACCACTCCTCTTACCCCTGACTCCATGTTCTTTCTCCAGGTGGGGCTCTTGGAAAGAGGGATTAATCCTGCCTATAGCAGGGAGTACACAGTGGGACCTGCCCAGGAACGAGCGATTCCTCGAGGATAAGGATTTGGACTTCTCTCTCTCTCTGGCCAAAGGGTGAGTGCCAGGTTGAGGCCGAGCACTTGCATCCCAGGATGCAAAGGGAGATTCTTTCTTGATCTTTCTGCCTTGCTGTCCCTTCCACAGGTTGAAGGACTTGGCCATTAAGGGGACATTGGATTTTGCAAGCGGTGTAAAAAGACTGGAAGATTTCAAAAAAATCTTTCCACGTGGAAAGACTGCCCTGGCTGGTTAGTTGCCACACCCTTTTAAAAGCTATATACCCATTCCCAACCCTGGGATTTGAATGAAAAGGGAGCGTAAAATGTCAGTGGGATCCCAGAGCTCACTGTTGGCTCTGATGTTCCTAGAGCGCATTCATGATTCCTGGAAGGACGATGACCTCTTTGGATACCAGTTTCTCAATGGTGCAAATCCTATGCTCCTACGGCGATCTAAGAGCCTCCCAGCACGGCTGGTTCTGCCTCCGAAGATGGACAACTTAAAGACCCAGCTGGAGAAAGAACTCCGGGTGCTGCGCACCTTCTACTTTCCCATCACTTCAGCCATTATCTCCTTCTCCCTTCTCTTTGCCTCCTTTTCCCTTCTTCCTTCCTTTCCTTCAGCTTCTCCATCTATACCCCCTTGATCTCCACCCTCTTCATCTGCACTTAGGGTTTCTCAGCCTCTGCACTTTTGACACTAGGAGCTACCATAATTTTCTGTTGTTGGAGTATGTCCTGTGCATTGTAGGATGTTAGTGGCATCTTGGCTTCTACTCACTAGATACTAGTTACACCCCTATAAGTTGTGACTACCAAAACGTCCCAAAACTTCCAAACATCTTCAGGACAGAGTGAGTGGGCAGGATAATCATCTCTGAGAACCACTGGTCTATATAACTCTTGTATCTCATTGTTTTCTTCCTCCTCTTCCTTGTTGTTTCCTTTGTCAGATGTATCTCAGCTTCAGCCCTGGGGAAGAGCTCAAGCTTCTGGAGAGAAATAGCAAGAGAGACTGAACAAAGCCTTAGAGAACCAGACATATTTTTGGTGGGAAGTGGTGATAAAGGAAATATTTTGTTCCATCTTTGGCTAATGCCTGCAGAGAAGGAGGTAAACAGCGACATGGGAGTGGTGGTACATGTCAGAAAGTAGGGAACTTCACCTTAGGGAGTCACAAGTCTGATAGAAGACAGGAACATGCAGGGCTTTGGTTCTTGGGAAAGCAATTAGTGCTTAAAGTAAAAAAGTTGGATGGGAAGAAGAAAGATCTATGATGGTAAATGAGAAAAGGGCAGGTCCAGAACTAATTCCAACCTCTTTATTCCTGCCATGACCCTACAGGCTGGATCTCTGTTTGAAGCTGATTTCTCCCTGCTAGATGGGGTCAAGCCTAATGTCATCATTTTTAAGCAGCAATATGTGGCAGCTCCTTTGGTCATGCTGAAGCTTCAGCCTGATGGAAGACTTCTACCCATGGTCATCCAGGTAGGATACAGGATAACCTAAGGATCCTGCCCCTAGACATCAATCCGCATTAAGGACTTAAACACACAGGTCCTCATGCCTACTCTCTTTCTTGCTCCAGCTCCAGCCACCTCATCATGGATGCCCCCCACCTCTGCTCTTCCTGCCCTCAGACCCTCCCATGGCCTGGCTCCTGGCCAAGATCTGGGTCCGAAGCTCTGATTTCCAGATACACCAGTTACAGTCTAAGATCTGGGTCCGTAGCTCTGATTTCCAGATACACCAGTTACAGTCACATCTGCTAAGGGGACATCTGATTGCTGAGTCTATTTCTGTGGCCACAATGAGGAGCTTACCCAGCCTGCATCCTATCTACAAGGTATTTAAAGAATCTGCCATTCTTCCTAAGACTGTCCTTCCTATTTCACATTCCCAGCCTCAGAAGACATCTACACAGAATCTAACCTTCTAGCACATTAGGTTAGCCAAAATCTCAGTTTATATGTGGGAACACAGACATGCACACACACAGCATGTATTCTATGGAAACACTCAGGGTACACACTTATGATGAGTTGGATACCAAGTGAAAATAGGTTTACAAAAGAGTTGAAATTTGAACTGAGGAGATTGTCAGGTGGGTGGTGGGAGATGGGGACATTCCAATCAGAGAGATCTATAGGGGTAAAGAATGAAGAGAACATTGATGATGACATATATTAGGTGTGATCAAAGTGTACAATTCGAATGATTGAAGTGTCAGATAGGAATAAAGGGAGGTGAAAGAGAGGGAGCCGTATTACTTGGTAGAGATAAGAATCAAGAGTTTCGTTTTGATCATGTGAGGTTTCCAGTGCCTATAGACATCCATTTAAAAATGTCAACAGGGCAATAAAATATATGAACCTGAGTTCCTAGAAGAAGTCAAAGCTGGGGATATTGATTTTAGAATTATTGGAAAACAGAAGTATCTAAACCTATTGTACTAAATTATGTTCTCTAGGGTTTGTAGCTGCAATAGAGAATTTGGTTCAGATTATAATTCTAGAGTCCGCCAACCTTTATAAATTGAGAAGAGGAAAGGAGAGAGGGGAAAAAAGGAAGAGAAGGAAGATATTGATTGAGGTGGGAGGGAAAAAAATGTAAGTTGTGGCAGACAGGAGAAGAGGAAGGCATAATTATCAGCCCTAAATGCCACTGAGAGCCCAGCAAGGTTACAAAAAATAGTGATACTGGACTTGTCAATATGGAAGTAATTGGTTAAGTGCTGTCTCAGGAGAGTAGAGGCAGTGGAAACCTGACTAATGGAGCTGAGCAGAAAACGTGAGGTGAAGAAGCGGAGACAAAGTAGATGACTCTTTTAACATTTGCTGTGAAGGGAAAGCGAAGAATGAGGGCATTTCTAGAGAAGGTCAAACAAAGATTTCATTATTTAGGGTAACCAATATTAAGCATGTTTGTCTGACAGAGAGGGAAAAAGATAGAGAGACAGACAGAGAGATAGAGAGAAGGAAAGAGAAAAAATAGTTGCAAAAGTGAAGTTCTGAGGAAGGCAAAAGAAGACAGGCTCATATGTGGGGTGGGGGGCTTCTAGATTTGTGGTGTGATACTAAGGACTCCTAGAATTCTTACAAAGTACATGAAACTGTGCAAATAAATGAAGTTCTAAAATCTTGACTCTGGGGGACTCTGAGAAGACATTTCTCCATTTCTCTTCTCCCAAATCTTAGCATGACCCAATTCAACCCAATGGAATGTATTTCATTTTCACAGAAACTCAACCTCTTCCTTCTTTTCTATCATTGGTCCTTTGATATCCCATTCGTTCATGAATCCTGGTATCTCACTTATCTGATTATGTCCCATTTCTTTCTTCCAAATTCAGCTCCTGATCCCTCACTTTCGTTACACCATGGAAATCAACATCCTGGCCCGGCGTAGTCTTGTCTCTGAGTGGGGAATTTTTGATTTGGTATGGAAATGAATGGATAAAGAGGGAAGGTTCAATTCTAGAAGAATCCCAAAGGTTGTTTACCCTACTACTCTGTCCCCCAGATTTGCTTCCTTCATTGAAGGCCTCTCTCTAAATTGGTTTAGTCCTGGTTAAAGGGGCCTGAATAAGATCATTAGCCTTGAATCTCATGACCCCAATCTCTCTCCGTCCCTCATCCTGGCATGCCTAACTCTAATTTATATGCTGTGGGGTTGTCCTCAGGTGGTGAGTACAGGTAGTGGAGGCCATGTGGACATTCTACAGAGAGCCACAGCTTCTTTGACCTATCGTTCTCTCTGCCCTCCCTACGACCTGGCTGACCGTGGACTCCTGGATGTAAAATCTTCTCTCTATGGTCAAGATGCCCTCAGGCTGTGGGGAATCATAAACCGGTGAGAGTGATATAAAAAGGGCTAGGATGAGGGACTCTGTAGATCCAGAATGTCCTACACTGGCCGTCTGAAACAGTGCCTTTTTCTCTGGGGAGCAGGTATGTGGAAGGAATGGTTGGGCTTTTCTATAAGAGTGACGATGCTGTAAAGGGTGATACAGAGCTGCAGGCATGGTGCAAAGAGGTCACAGAGACTGGACTGCAGGGGGCCCAGAACCGAGGGTAAGACACAAATCCCTCCCTAGTGACGTTGTGTCAATGCCCACGCATATTTCATCATAAAACATCCTTCCTTGATGACCCTGAAAAATTCCAGAACATTCTCCAGAAATCTTAAAAGATTACTCCTGATTTTCTCAGTCCCCTTTGTTTCTCAACCTCCCATACAGTGTTCTTCATCCTTGTGCACTAAAAGTGTCCTCTGGAACCAAATATACAACTTCTCTTAAATATGACCCCTGGCTTGTCCCTGCCCAATCCCCATAGCTACTAGGTTCATCCCAAATGCAAACATTTTAGTACACACTGTGTGGGAGTTACAGGGTCTACAGAGGCCAGCACCACAACCTGAAATTGTTTTCTGTATCTCCAAATATCTTTCACAGCCTGATATTTGTCTCACGTCCTGGTCTCAAAGTCTCATTCTCCTCATTTCACTTAGGTTCCCCGTCTCGTTAGAGTCCCGGGCTCAGCTCTGCCACTTCGTTACTATGTGCATCTTCACGTGTACTGGTCAGCATGCTTCTGCCCACCTGGGCCAGGTAAACCATATGATCATCTCCCAGGAGCTTCTGGGAAGTGTCAAATGAGAGATAAAATGCCTGGGTTACCAGCTTTGGTTTCTGAATGGTTCTTCCTGCAGCTGGATTGGTACTCATGGATCCCTAATGGCCCATGCACCATGCGAAAGCCCCCACCAACCTCCAAGGATGTGACAGAGAAAGATATAGTGGATTCATTGCCTGATCTTCACCAGGCTCGTATGCAGAAGACTTTCACAAAGTTCCTTGGCAGACACCAGCCCGTCATGGTTAGAAACATGTGACTGTGTTCTGGGGGATAAAGCAACTTAAAGGAGGATCAGTATTCTTGGCTAAGATACCCAAGGGTTGAGTCATCTTGTTCTCCTTCTCTCAGGTGGCCTTGGGGCAGCATACAGAGGAATATTTCTCAGGTTCTGGACCCCAGGCTGTGCTGAAGCAATTCCGGAAGGACCTGGCTGCCATGGACAAGGAGATTGAGGTTCGGAATGCGAGCCTGAAACTGCCCTATGAATACCTTCGACCCAGCATGGTAGAAAACAGTGTGACCATCTGAGATGTTTTCTTCACCTCTGTCCCATAACTCCACACTCCTAAGACCTTCAAGTACCCTGTCCTCGGCCATATTCCTGGTGAACAGATTGTGTCCAAAGCTGTGCAATCAGAGTGCCCAGAGCTGCCCATCACACAACTTTGGGGAATATATAATGATGATTCTCATTGCATGTTATAACCCGGCACCCTCCATAGTTATCCTACCTTAGTGTCCAACCAATTCCTCCACTTCCTTGTCCTTTGATCCCTCTCACCCATTATTCTTTGTCAAAGACCCTGGTTTATATATAAATACAAATTTCTGATTAAATAACAAAGTTGTTCATGCATGGAGAGGGAATCTGGGAAAAAGACCTTACCTTGTTTCCTGCACTCTTATTTAGATTCTAAGAAAGGAAAAGGATATTTTAGTGGAATAAAAATTTCTTTCAGCAGTCAATGTTTTTTGAAGGGCATCTTTAAACTAGTTGACAGAAGTTCTGGCTGAGGAAACCCAGCAAGACTGAGGAATATTGCTCTTAACAATGGATTCTGGCTTGAACTTTTTCTGAGTCCTCAATCAATATGCCCCTGGAAGCAACTGCAGTAGACTCCCGTGCTGCTCTCCAGTCTTGCCTTCTCTCTAACATGTTCCCTTCTCCAGTTGTATCTCACTCTTCCTCTCAGTTCTTTTCCAGGACTCTAGATTAAACACTCCCTTTCATTTCTGCTCTCTCCTTTCACTATTAAAATATATCATCTAGCCCACAGTCCTATATACTAGAGATAAATTGACAAATAATGAAACAGTAGACTAGGCACTATTTAGGATTTTTAAATGTGTGATCTCAATTTATCTTCATAATATCCCTATGTGGTTGGTATTTTTATCTCCACAGAACTCTGAAAAATGTTACTTGGATTAATACAGATATGGTGTGTTAATTAGCTTGAAAACATCACTTCATACCCCTATAAACATATTCAGCTATAATTTGTCAGTTAAAAAGTAACTTTACCCAAAATACAACAAGGTCAATTTCCATTTGATAGAAAAGGAGCAATGCCCATTATTATGGTCACAGCAAAAAAAAAAAAAAAAAAAAAAAAAAAAAAAAAAAGGTTTAAAAGTTTACTGGGGAGCCAGATATTGGTGCAGCAATGAAACATGACATTTTGTGAGGCAATCCAACATGGGAAGGTTCCTGTTTCAAGTCTGGAGACCTCCTTTAGTATGTCAAGCACATGCTTGCCCATGATCCGTGGCTGGCTGGAGGCAGGAGGTGGATTGTGGCACCAAGACCCTTTAGGACTGTCATCTCTCTTTGTCTTGCTCATAGAAAAAAAATAGAAAGAAACCAAAAACATTACCAGCCAAGAATTCTATACTCAACAAAACTATCCTTAAACTTAAAGAAAAATTCATTCCCAGATAAACAAAAACTGAAAGAATTCACCAACACTAGATCCACTCTTCAATAAATACTTAAATGAGTACTGCTCCAGGAAATGAAAGTAAGGTAAATAGAAATAATAACAAAACAACTAGGAAAATAACTAACAAAATGGTAGGTGTAAGCCTTCATATAACAATAAAATAAATGAATTAAATTCCTCAATTAAAAGACACAGACTGGCTGGATGGATAAGAGAATAGGATCCCTCTGTATGCTGCTTCAAGAAACACACTTGGGCCAGCCAATGGTGTGGTGGTTTAGGTGACTGGATCCCACATAGCCAACAACACAATTCAAGTCCCAGACCTATGGTTTGAAAGATACAGAGAGACAGAGAGTGAGAAATCACCCCCTGGGATGGCCACGCCACAGTCCCTTCTCCTCCATTCTCCTCTCAGGATCTTGGGCATGTTTGCACATGTGCCTGGTGTGAGTTTAAGCCACCAGGTCCAGGACTCGAACCGTGGTTGACTGCATGGGAGTCCAGCGACATAGCCATTATACCAACTGCTGGTCCCCCAAAGTGGACGTTTTGAGAGGAAAAACAAAATAGACAAAACACTAGCTAGACTAAGAAACATAGACAAAGGACCCAGTTAACTAAAATAATAAAACAAAAAAGGAAGAAAACTACAAACCAATATCCCTTATGAATATAGATACCAAAAATATCGACAAAATACCAACAAATTGAATACAACAACACATTTAAAAGAGTATACATCATCACTAAGAAGGCTTTAGCCTAGGGATACTAAGATGGTTCAACATACAGAAAACTGTAAATATAATACTGGTCCCTCAATACATAAATTTTTAAGGGACTCATTCTAATCAGAGTATAGCACAACAAACTACTAAATTATCATTTTTGAAAGAGAGCACTTGTTGGGACCAGCAATTAGCGTAATGGCTATGTCATTGGACTCCCATGTAGTCGACCGCCGTTCGCGTCCCGGACCTGGTGGCTTAAAACTCACACCGGGCGCGTGTGTGTGCGTGCCCAAGATCCCGAGAGGAGAATGG
>NW_006159824.1:1805128-1811634 GCF_000334495.1 Tupaia belangeri chinensis | reverse complement strand
AGCCCCCTACAGCAAAAACCTCCCCAAAAAAAAAAAAAAAAAGAGAGAGAGAGCACTTGGGATTGGAGGAGAGATATGGACGCAGAGCATTGACGGGACGGGGAGGTGTTGTGTTATCTGTTGAAGATATTTTGATCAACAGGACTGGGGAGAAATGTTCACATATTGAAATGTTCACTTTGTAAGCTAAATAATGTGATTGAATGTATAAAAAAAATTTTTTTAATTAAAAAAAATAAAAAACAAAAGAGAGAGTACTTGGGACCAGTAGATGGCAGAATGGTTATGGCACTGAACTCCCACATAGTCAACTGCAGTTTGAGTCTCAGACCTGGTAGCTTAAAACTCATGCTAGGTGCATGTATGTTCATGCCCAAAATCCCAAGAGGAGAATGGAAGAGAAGGGATTGCAGCATGACCATCCCCCGGGGGTGATTTCTCACTTTCTGTGTCTCTGTCTCTGGTGAGCTCACGCACCCTAAAGCAAAAATCTCTCAAAAAAAAAAAAAAAAGAAAGAGAGGGAGAGCACTTAACAATTATAACTTATTCAAATCATGAAGATTTTTTCTTCTATGTCTTCTTCTAAAAGTTTTATAGTTTTAAGTTTTACATTTACATCTATGATCTATCTATTTCAAGTTAATTTTTGTTTGTAGTAAGAAGTGTGGATTGTAGTTCATTTCGGGGGCATATGGGTATCCAACTGTTTTAACATCATCTATTGGAAAGGCCATTATTTTTCCATTGCTTTGCACGACTGTCAAAAACCATTTGTCGGGAACCAGCAGTTAGCGTAATGTCTATGTCGCTGAACTCCCACGTAGTCGACCGCGGTTTGCATCCTGGATCCGGTGGCTTAAAACCCATGCCGGGCGCGTGTGCGTGCATGCCCAAGATCCCGAGAGGAGAATGGAGGAGAAGGGATTGCAGTGTGACCATCCCCCCTGGGGGGTGATTTCTCGCTTTTTGTCTCTATGTCTCTCTCTGTCTGTCTGGCGAGCACAGGCGCCGTATAGCGAAAATCTCTCAAAAAAAAAAAACAAAACTTTTGTCCATATATGTGCAGGTTTACTTCTAAATTCTCTGTTTCATTGATCTATTTTTCTACTTTTTTTTTTTTTTTTGGCAATAGGACTCAGGTGCTCATATAAGAGAGACAGAAAGCGAGAAATCACTCCCGCAGGGGGGGTGGCCACACCACAATCCCTTATCTTCCATTTTCCTCTTGGGATTTTGGCCACTCATGCACACAGGCACGACATGAGTTTTAAGTCACCAGGTCCAGGACTCGAACCAGGGTCAAATATGAGGGAGTCCAGCAATGTAAACACTACACCATCTGCTGGTCACTCTATTTCTCTACTTTAGGCCAGTACCACACTGTTTTGATTATTTAAAATAAGTCTAGAAATAATGAAGAGTTAGCTTTCAAATTCTACTTCATTTTAAAAATATATTCTTTCTTGGTATAGAATGCTAAATTTACAGGTTTTTTTTTTAAACTATTTGTTTAAATTTACATTTTATCACATGTCTTTATATTATACATTTCTTTTTCCTACACAAATACCATGCATGTCAGTCAAGACAAGTATATTACTATGTACATTATCATCAGCAAATAGCTTCTCATTTTTTGTCAATTAAGCATACTTTGACCTGTTTTTTCCTTCCCCTTTCCTCTCCTTCCCTTCCAGACTAAACTTTTTATTCACATTTTATTGATTCACAAAAGATCTTAAAGTATGGACAAAGCTAGACTCTAGTGACAAATGCACTGTAATTTTCTTCTGAAACAATTTTTTTCTCTCTCCATTCTCCCTTTTACTAAAGAGAGGTATATACTAACTTATTTGAAAAAAAAAAAAAAAAGGTTAATCTCAATTTGGTCTGTTATTTGCACAAAGCCCCAGGAGAATACAATTTCTGATGCAAGGCAACAGATACTATTGTATTATTGAACTTAGGAAAATAACCATCCTGCCACAAAATAAGAATGCTCACAGATATTTTCCAATTGCAAAGGGGTCAAGAGGGAGAAAAGTTTATGTTTCAATTTTTTAAATTATTTTTTAACAAACTGCCGAACCCAGCAACATAAAAGAAAACAAAAATCCTTAAATCTGGAAGACAAAGCATAGGAGAAAATCAATAATGTTTTAGAAAAAAGTCATAGAATTCTATTTCACCAGTTCAGTCTCCAGCAATCTCTCTTTTGTTGAATTTGCAGTGTTACTGTGGTCTGATCTTTTCATTAACATTTAACATTATTATTGATATTACGTTGACCTTTTTCTTGGTCATTTTTGTTCTTTTATTTTTCTGTCTGTCTTTAGTTTTCCTGGTATAATATTCCCTTCAGAATTTCTTGAAGAGGGAACAAGCAGTTGGCGTAATGGCTATGTCACTGGACTCCCATGTAGTCGACTGCGGTTCGCGTCCCGGACCCAGTGGTTTAAAACTCACGCCGGGTGCGTGTGCGTGTGCGTGCGTGCCCAAGATTCCAAGAGGAGAATGGAGGAGAAGGGATTGCGGCGTGACCATCCCCCCTGGGGGGTGATTTCTCACTTTCTGTCTCTATGTCTCTCTCTGTCTGTCTGGTGAGTGCATGCACCCTATAGCGAAAATCTCTCCAGAACTTCTTGAAGAGATGGTCTGGTGTTGGTAAATTCTTTCAGGTTTTATTTATCTGAGAATGTTTTTATCTTTTTGTCCCACATGAAGGATAATCTTGCCGGATGCAGTGTTTTTGTTTGAAATTGCTTTTCACTTAACACTTTGAATATATTTTCCCATTCTTTCCTTGCTTACATTGTTTCAAATAAGAGGTCTGACATTAGTCTGATGGGATATCCTTTGAAAGTAAATTGATGTTTTTCTCTCGCCAATATTAGTATCTTGTCTCTGTCTGTGGTCTTGGTCAATCTGGCTATGATGTGCCTCAAGGAAGATCTTCTCTGGTCGACTCTTTGTGGGGTTGTTTGTATTTCTTGGGTCTGGATATTTGAACGCCTCTCTAGGTTTGGAAAGTTTTCTTCCAGGATTTCATGGAATAGATTATCAATGCCCTGATTAGTTTTCTTCACCTTCTGAGATACTGATTATCCAAATAATTGATTGTCTAATGGTATATAGTATTACTCATATATTATTCTAATTTGGGGGGGGTATTTTCTCAGTCTTTTTGGTGAATTTTTCTAGGTCAGAGGTTCTGTTTTCTACATCTGAGATTTGATCTTATGCATGACTTAATCTGCTTTTTTTTAAAGAGGTGTTTTTTTGTTTGTTTTGTTTTGTTTTGTTTTGCTGTAGGACACGTGCACTCACCAGACAGACAGAGAGACAGAGAGACAGAAAGCGAGAAATCACCCCCCAGTGGGTATGGCCATGCTGCAATCCCTTCTCCTCCATTCTCCTCTTGGGATCTTGGGCACGCACACACACACACCCGGCATGAGTTTAAGCCACCGGGTCCAGGACTCGAACTGCAGTTTACTACATGGGAGTCCAGGGACATAACCATTACACTAACTGCTAGTCTAATCTGCTTTTAATACTATCCAGGGAGGTTTTGATTTCCTGTATTACATCCTTCATCTCTAACAGTTCCATTTTATTCTTTTTTATGGTGTATATTTCCTCTTTCAGATCATGGAAGAACTTCCTCATCTCCTGGAACTTGTTGTCTCTTTTCTCCTGCATTTTCTGGAGTTTGTTGTCTGTTTTCTCTTGCATCTCTGTTAGCTTTGTTACTATGAATATCCTAAATTATTTATCTGACATTTCCACAAGTTGTATCGTACTATCTGTGGATGATGATCTGTGTTCCGGGACTCGAACCACGGTCGACTAAGTAGAGTTCAGCAACATAGCCATTATGCTAACTGCTGGTTGGGATGCTTTTTATTTCTTTCTCTTGTCCAACCACATTGGCTAGGACTTCCAGTACTATATTGAATAGGAGTGGAGAGAGTGGACAGCCTTGTCTTGTACCAGTTTTTAAGGGAAAAACTTTCAACTTTCCCCACTCAGTACAATGTTAGCTATAGGTTTTTCATAGATGGCTTTAATTATGCTGAGAAACAATCTTTCTATGCCAATTTTTGAGAGCTTTAATCATAAAGGAATGTACTATTTTGTCAAATGCTTTTTCCACATTGATTGAAATGATCATATGGTTTTTATCTTTTTTTCTGTTAATATGGTGTATTATGTTTATGGTTTTGCTTATGTCAAACTACCCTTGCATCCCTGGAATAAAGCCTATCTGGTTGTGATGAATAACCATTTTTATATGTTTTTGAATACAGTTAACAAATATCTTGTTGAGAATTTTTGCATTTATATTCATCAGAGATACAGGTCTGTAGTTTTCGTTTTTTGTTGTATGCTTATCCATTTTAGGAACAAGGGTAAGGGAGACTTCATGGAATGAATTTAGAAGGGTTCCTTCCTTTTGGATCTGTAGAAATGGTGTGAGTAGAATGGGGGTTACCTCTCTTTAAAAGTTTTGTAAAACTCAGCAGTGAAACCATCGGGACATGGACTTTTCTTTGTTGGGAGGTCATTTATTACTGATTCAATTTCATTGTTTGTTATAGGTCTATTCGGGTTTTCTATGTCCTCCTGAGTCAATCTTGGTAGATTATATGTGTCCAGGAATTTGTCTATCTCATCCAGGTTTTCTTCTATGTTGGCATATAGTCGCTCATAGTATCCTCTAATGATGTTTTGTATTTCTATTATGTCTGTTTTAATGTTGCCTGATTCATTGTGAATTTGATGTATCTGGTTCCTTTCTCTCTTCTTCTTAGTCTAGCTAATAGTGTCAATCTTGTGTATCTTTTCAAAGAACCAACATTTGCTTTCATTTACTTTGTGTATAGTTCACTTATTTTCTATTTCATTTATTTTTGCTTGGATCTTTATTATTTCTTTTCTCCTGGCATTTTTATTTTTTGTTGTTGTTGTTTTTCCAATTCCCTGAGGCATGATGTTAGGTTGTCCTTTTGCCACCTCTCCATCTTTTCCTAGTGCACACTAATTGCTATGAACTTCCTTTTTATGACTGCTTTTGCAGTGTCCTATAAATTATGGAAATTTGTGTACTCATTATCATTTGTTTCCATGAATCTTTTGATTTCAGTCTTAATCTCTGCAATAGTCATGGAGTCACTCAGAAGTAGGTTATTTAGTTTCCATATATTTGTGTATTTTTGAGGGTTTTTCATAAGATTAATTTCAAGTTTAATTCCATCATGGTCAGAGAAGATCCTGGATATAGTTTCTATGCCTTTGAATCTGTAAAGGCTGGTTTTGTGCCCTATCATGTGGTCAGTCTTCCAGAAAGTACCACATGGGGCTGAGAAAAAATGTATATTTTGTGTTTTTTTTGGGTGGAAAGTTCTGTAGATATCTAACAAGTCCATCTGATTTATGGTATCATTTAGGTCCAGAATCTCTCTGCTTATTTTTTGTCTCATTGACCTGTCTAAAGAAGATAATGGGGTTTTGAAATCTCCAACAATGATTGTATTACAGTCTATCTCTCCTTTTAGATCTAGAAGTCTGTCCTTGACATATCTGGGTGCTCCTGAGTTGCGTGCATAGATATTTATAAGTATTATATCTTCTTGGTGAATTAGTCCTTTTTCTACTATATAATGCCCTTCTTTGCCTCTTTGTGGGGACATGTTTAGAGAGAGAACCCGAGGTGTGGGGACATGCTCTGAGCAAACACCACCTGTCCTGGGGTTTGGCAGAATCTGGAGGAGTCTGACTTAGTAGGGCCCCAGGATCTGTCTGAGCCCCCTTGCTTCTAGTTGATTCAGTATGTTGGCAAGGCCACTACTGTGCATCCCCTGACCTAGGATTTTGCTCCAGAAACTGGCAGCCTTGCTGGGAAGCAACCCCCCTCTGACTCCCCAATATACTACTATAAAAGAATTCCATAGCTCTCTTATACATCCTGAGTATACGATAAAATTTTCCAGGAAGTCCCCCGACCACTCCCCTTTGCTCTGATCACTTGCTATTAATTACAATGCTTTATCTCCATGGTCACAATAGAGGGTGGGCTGAAGTTCTTTCTAGGCAAAAATAATCTTGACCTTTAGAAGGCCCTTTAAAATACATTTAAGGTAAACTTAATCCTTTCTTTACCTAAAATAGGATTAGGCAAAAACTGGCCCAGGACACCCCCGCCCTCACCAAGTGAAATAAATAAATATATTAAGATTCCTCAAATTAAGTTTTAGATCCCTACAAAACTGTATAAGTACCATTCTTTATTAAGATCCATAAGAACTAATATCTATACTTGAGATTTTCTTTTCTCAGCACCATTCCCGGTAATCACAAGATGCCTGCTGCGCTGCATCAGCTGATAATCATCTCTGCTTACCGAAACTGCATTCCATGGAGACCCACCTACAATTGAGGAACTACACTAGACCCACCCTTAATCCAACCCTAAATAGAATCTATGTTCTCTATTGTTAAAACT
>NW_006159824.1:1790809-1804652 GCF_000334495.1 Tupaia belangeri chinensis | reverse complement strand
TGGGAAATCTTTTAATTAAATGTTGTGTGTCAATCTCAAAAGCAAATAAAAGGAACCTCTGTACATGATCACCCCGAGAAAAGGCATGTATGCCTCTTCTCCGGGCCTAGGTCACTCACAGTTGGCTTGGAAATAAACCGCATTAATTATTAATTATTAATTTTACAGTTGGTTATATTTTTCCGTCGACAAGCTGATAATTAAAACACGAAGTCCCTCTTTCATTTACTTGCATGTAACACGTTTTCAATAAAAACGCATGATGATTCCTAGCAGTTGTCACTCCTCAGAGAGCAATCTCTGAGGGGTGTCTGGCATAGGGCATGCATAAAAAGGCACCAAGGCCTTTGTCTTCTGTTCACCTTCATCACCTCCGTCGAAATAACCCACCCACGCCAAGGCTGGTCCCCGGCAAGAATCTTGTAACTTGTCTTTTCCTTGACCTTCGCTGCAGACAGAGCAAGGGTGGAAATTACTAGGGGCGTTCCAACAGACACATCTGATGGACTTCAAGAAACATCTTGACCCCAATTAGTAAAGTCCAATCCCTGCTCTGCATCTGAAAGGTTCTTTAGCCTTCTCTGGGTGTGGATTGTCTGTAACCTGGCAACCAATCTATGAAGTGTCATGAAACATACATGTGTAATGTCTCCTTGTACTATAAATAAAGGGGCCCAGTTTGTCTGGGTGGCTCAAGCAGCTCAAGTAACTCAAGCAGCTCAAGCAGCAGCTCAAGTATGGCATGAGTTGCTTGGGCTACCTAGGCTCAGGCTGCCTGCATCCATTTCTACTCTATGTCTTTGTCTCATTCTTTCCAATTCTCCAGTCCTGGCAAGATGGAGGGCTTTCCTTTCTCTTTCTCTTTCTCTTTCTCTTTCTCTTCCTCACCAGTAGCCCCGTGATCATGATTCAGCTAGACCCAAGACCTGGGGCGGACGCTGACACCTCTTCTTACAGTTTTTTTCTTAAAGCCTATTTTGTCCAAAATCAGTATAGTGACTCCCACCCTTTTTTGGTTTCCATTTGCATGGTATACCTTTTTCCAACCCTTCACTTTTAGTCTATGTGTCTTTATCCATGAGATGGGTTTCTTGTAGGCAGCACATGGAGGGTTTATGACTTTTAACCCACCCAGCCAGTCTGTGTCTCTTGATCAGAGAATTTAATCCATTAACATTCACGTTATTATCCATATTTCCAGACTTGTCCCTACTGTTAAGTTGGCCATATATTTGGTTGTTTATTATTGTCTTATTGCTGTCTGTCTCTCTTTAATTTTTTTGGCATAGTACTCCTTTCAGAATTTCTTGAAGAGCTGGTCTCGAGCTGGTAAATTCTTTCAGGTTTTGTTTATCCAATAATTTTTTTTATCTTCTTTTCCCACATGAAGGATAATCTTGCTGGGTATAGTATTCTTGGTTAAAATTGCTTTTCATTTAACACTTTCACTATATTTCCCCATTCTTTCCATGCTTGCATTGTATCCAATGAGAGGTGCAGTGTTAGCCTGCTGGGATAGACTTTGTAAGTCATTCAATGTTTCTCTCTTGCCGATCTTAGTATCTTGTCTTTGTCTGTGGTTTTGGCCAACCTAGCTATGATGTGCTATGGAGAGGATCTTCTTGGATTGATTCCATTTGGGGTTCTTTGTATTTCTTGGGTCTCGATGTTTGAGTGCCTCTCTAGACTTGGTAAGTTTTCTTCCAGAATTTTATAGAATAGATTATCAATGCCCTATTGGTTTCTTCACCTTCTGGGATACCAATTATTTGAATGTTTGGGCATTTCATGGTGTCTAGTATTTCTCATATAGTATTCTCAGTTTTCTTGACTGTTTTCTAAGTATTTTTTTATTATTTTTTTCTAGGTCAGAAGTTTCTGTCTTCTGCATGTTCTAACCTGCTTTTAATACTTTCAAGGGAGGTTTTGATTTCCTGTATTGCAGCCTTCATATCTAACAGTTCCATTTGATTCCTTTTTATGATGTCCAGTTCTTCTTTCATATCATGGAAGGCCTTCCTCATCTCTTGGAGATCATCATCTCTTTTCTCTTGCATCTCATAGAGTTTTGTTACCATAAATATTCTAAATTCTTTTTCTGACATTTCGGTAATATCCTCTAAATTTTCTCTACTTGGAGATAAGTTACAGTTTTCCCCTTGTGGAGATGTATTACTTGATTCATCCTTGAGGCTCTTCTCCAATTTTCAGTTATTTGGTAATGTATTCACTTTTTGCTAATTTGTTGGAGAAAGATTCTGTAACTGTGAGCTCATGCATTCCCCTTACTGTGAAAGAGTTCGGTGCTATTTTCTCCCTTCTACTGTGTCCTCCTCTGTGAGAATCACGGGATAAGTTCTGCAATCAGACTTATAAAGGGGAATTTCACTCTTTTTGCAATGACTACCATGAGGTGCAAAGAATTCCCTAAAACTCACAATGTTCAGACATTTAGCTACTATGCACCTAGTCTTCTCTAGGCAGTGGGTAAGTGCTGAGCAGTAAAACAGCAAAGTAAAGAAAAAGAAAACAGGAAATAGAAAGAGAAAGCAAAGATAAAGGAAGGAAAGAGCTAGAAGAAAAAGAGAGGGAAAAAAACTTAAATCACCTGGTAGATAATGAAATTGGGTTAAAATAGAAAACCACGCAGCATGCTTGCATGCCGTGGGAAGGGCTAATACAGTCAGAGGTGGAGTTGCCTAGATGCTTTCAATAGTTTATCATTTTTATGCTTGGAAATGGGCATATTTTTTTTCTCTGCTAGGCTATTAGTGCATGTGTGATGTGAATCAATTTAGTCAAAAATTAGCCTGGGTTTTTTGTTGCTGTTTTAAATTAAAACTTATTTTGAGGATTATTATACATTCACATGCAGCTGTAATAAATAAGACAGACAGATCTTATGTATTCTTTACATGGCTTTCTCTTCTGGTAGCATCTTCCAAAACTATAGTACATTGTCACCACAGAGATATTGATATTGATAGAGTCAAGATGCAGAATATCTCCATCACCACAAAAAGTTCTCATATGTCCTTTTAGAGCCACACTGTAAAATTGTATATATAGAAAGGTATGGATGAAAATTACATATATGCAAAAAATATATGAAAGAACCAGTGGTGGCTCCTGCATATTTGCCCTATGTTTAAAGTCTTTTTTTTTATTTTCAAAATATATCTTTATATGTATTTTGCAAAGTTTCCAAGATAAACATTAGCTTTGTATACAGAAATAAAGGAGTTCTTTAAGAACTGTCATTGAATTAATCACAAGGATGATCACATTTATATAATGGAAAATAAACTTGCATATTATCAAAACTATTGAGCTCAGGTGGAGAACTGTCTTTGCAAGGCTCTCATTTAACCACAAACCCCTTCAGCTGACTCAACCCATCATCATATATGTACATATAATAAAAAACATTAGCACAAAAGCAGCAGCTTCACAGTCTCAGACTGTTTGGGTTCAGGCTAGTCAATCTTCCACAAATAGTAGGTGTTTTGCACTACTGACTTGATGGCCTGGTTTTGAAGTTTAATTAAGAATATATTCTCTTGGGACCAGCAGTTAGCATAATGGCTATGTCGCTGGATTCCCATGTAGTCAACTGCAGTTCGAGTCCCGGACCTGGTGGCTTAAACTCATGCCAGGCACGTGTGCATACATGCCCAAGATCCTGAGAAGAGAATGGAGGAGAAGGGATTGCGGCGTGGCTATCCCCCCTGGGGAGTGATTTCTCGCTTTCTGTCTCTCTGTTGCACTCTTGGCGAGCATACACGTCCTTTAGCAAAAAAAAAAAAAAAAAAATCTCAAAAAAAAACCCAAAAATATATTCTCTATGAGTTACAGTTCATATAAATTTTTCAATGTTCTAAATTATTAAATGGCTAACTGTACTAAATATATAAAAATACATTTTGTGTTTTCTCTACGTTTCTGCATCATCATCCCCATTACCATTGTATCTGAAGTTCATTTTTCTGAATTCTCACTACTCATTGAAGGACAAGATGAAGATGCTGGTGGCAGGGCCTGCATGAACTCCATGATTCCAAAGAATTGGCCCACAAGCATTGGGTGGTTGCTGTCTCCATCTAGAAAGACACTGCTGTCCAGCTGGAGTGGTGGCCTCTGGATTCCCTCTGTTTCCAGTGCTGACTCTACAAGGGCTGTAGGGGAGGCCTGCAGTTTTCCGTTATGTAGACCCACTAGCTTCACTGCCCAGAAATAATGCACCACCTTCAGCAAACTCTTTTTCAGAAGGGGTCTCAGGTGTTACTTTTGGCAATGAAGGACTATCACTTTCTGGGACTAGTTTCTGTAATTCTGACTTCACAAGATGACCTTTATCATACGTGAACTTCTTGGAAATTCACCTGTCTGTGACTTTGTGTGAAGTCAGACACGATGTTTTGGCAGGGTGGAGCCAGCGATGCCCTGGGCAGAGACCAATCCAGCTGCTAAACAACTTTGAGCTCTCAGACATGCTGAAGATTGCATCGTACCCATGAGCTTCCAGTTCCTCATGAGTGTGAGCTACGTGGTCAGCCACCCTCTACCTGGCCTGCCTAATGCTTCTCTGTGGAGCAGGAACTGGGCTTAAAGTTTATTTATTTCTCCCATGAGTGAGAGAGACAGAGAAGTAGAGAGACAGGGAGATGGCGTTCCTAACAGGATCTACACACCGTGATTCACCCCCAGCCTCAACCAGTGCCAATGATGTTAACACTGTGACACTCTCAGGCCTATTTGCCCTGTGTATACACCTTTACAGCAGGCTAGGACTAATAAGCTCAAAAGCTCTGCCCCACATATTAAACTCAACTTTTAGCACATCCAATAGTTCTAAATACACCCTCACCCAATATATTGTGGAGATTTGTAGCCATTTTGATCCCACCTGTTTTGCATTCTCCTAGAAGCTTTACCCAACATCTGCTGGTCACAAATAAAATAAATCCAGGGACTATAAGATTCCTACCTGCTGCTGCCTGGAATTCTCCGACCCAGAAACTCCCTCTAGTACTGCTGAATGACAATGTAGCCTTATAAATGCTTTCTCCATCCCCTACCATTGGAAGTTCCTTTGCCCTCTTCCTGTCATATATTGTGGCCACCATACATTTTATTTTGAAAGAGCTCATGCTGTAATAGACTCCATCTTCCCACTTTCTTATCTCCAAAACCTGTCAAAAATACTGTCTAAAACTCATTATGTGCTGCTGCCACCTCGTGGTCTTTTTTTTCTTTTTTTTAATCTTCACTGAAATACCACAAACCCACTACACACTACCACTCCCTTCCTCCCCCACCCTCTTTTATAATGCCCGGAAACCATTCACCTGTTCTCCATTTCCATATTTTGTTCTTTCAAGAATATTATATAAATTAAATCATTCAGTATATAACATTTTAGGATTGCCTTTTTTCATTCAGTACAATTTCTTGGAGATGTGTTCAAGTTATCGTTGGTATCAATAGTCCATTTCTCTTCATCCTCTTCCTCCTTGTCTTTTTTGTTTGTTTGTTTTTTCAATCTTCTAAAGGGCACATGTGCTCACTGGAGAGAGAGAAGATAGAAGAGAGAGGAAGAGACAAAGCATTCCCCCAAGGGGGAAGACCACACTGTAATCTCTTCTCCTCCAGTCTCCTTTCAGGATTTTGGGCACATGTGCATATGTGCCTAGCATGTTTTCCAAGCTGGGTTCTAGAACTCAAACAGATGGTCAGACACGTAGGATCCAGCTGCCTTAACCACCATACCGCCAGCCAACCCAGTTTATTCCTTCTTATTGCCGAATAGTGTTCCATAGTATGAAGGCACCACACTTCCTTTATCCGTTCATCCACTGATGGACACTTAGGTTGATTCCACGGTTTGGCTATCTTAAATAGCATTACAATAAACATGGGAGAGCAGGTGCTCTTTAATGTGCCAATTTACTTTCCTTTAGATATATACCCAATAATGGGGTTACTAGATCATATGGTAGTTCTATTTTTATTTTTATTTTTTTGTTTATTTTTGAGGAATCTCCATACTGTTATCCACAATGGCTGTATTAGTTTACATTTCCACCAGCAGTGTAAAACTGTTCCTCTTTCTATGTAGCCTCACCAGATCTTTTTAAAAATTCTTTTGAGAGCCCAGTCTGGGCAGGCTTTAGGATGAGTCAGCACTCGGGGCCTAGGTACAGCTTTGAAAATTTTAGACTCTGTCATCCATTGTTCCAGCGGCCTGGCCTCACCCCACCCACCCACTAGGAGTCTTGAGCCTGGTCTGGGCAGGCTTTAGGGTGAGTCCACACTTGGGGCCTGGAAGAATCTTTGGGATTTTTGGTACACCAACCCGTGCAGCATGTGACTTGATCCTTTTCACCAAGTTATATCTCCTTAGCTTGCTACCACCTCATCAAGAGCTAAATATTTGGGGGACCAGCAGTTAGCGTAATGGCTATGTCGCTGGATTCCCACGTAGTCGACCGCGGTTTGTGTCCCAGACCCAGTGGCTTAAACTCACACCGGGCGCGTGTGCATGCATGCCCAAGAGCCCGAGAGGAGAATGGAGGAGAAGGGATTGCGGTGTGGCCATCCCCCCTGGGGGATGATTTCTTGCTTTCTGTCTCTCTGTCTCTCTCTCTGTCTGGCGAGCACACACACCCTATAGCGAAAATCTCTCAAAAAAAAAAGGAACACACCTGGGAACTAAGGCTGAAATTTCCTCTACTAGCACCATAGCTATAGAATCTACTCCAGTAAATAGAAAAAAGTGACTACTGTCATCAGATGCCTAGAAACCAGCACAGATCCCAAAGAATTGTGAGCAAACAAGGTGGTAGCTCTTCCCCAGGTGAGTGTAGTAGCCCCTCATCAACACTGGACAACACAGAGAAATACACAGAAATGTCAGAAAAAGAATTCTAAATATTCATAATGACAAAACTCAACAAGATGCAAGAGAAAACAGACAATCAGTTCTGGGAAATGGGAAAATCATTTTAGGACATGAAAGAGAAATTTTGTAAAGAAATAGATGCCCTAAAAAAGAATCAAACAGGACTTCTGGACATGAAGAATACAATACAAGAAATTTAAATCTCCCAAGAAAGCATTAAGGACAGATTGATGCAGAAGAAAGAATTTCTGACCTTGAAGGCAAAGTCTCCAGCATAGACCAAATCACCAAAAAGAAAAAGAAAAAAAAAAAAAATGAGGACAATATATGGGAAATTCTAGACACCATGAAACACCCAAATATCCATAAAATCGGTATTCCAAAAGGTGAAGAATCTATTAAAGGCATGAAAAACCTCTTTCATGAAATACTCTCTGAAAATTTTCCAAATATAGAGAAACATGGAGAAATTCAGACCCAGGAAATAAAAAGGACCCCCAATAGAATCAACACAAAAAGATCCCTTCCCTGGCACATCATAGCCAGATTGGTAAAAATGAAAGACAAAGACAATATTCTAAAAATGGCAAGGGAGAAGTGTCAAATTATTTATATAGGTTATCCCATTAGGGTGACATCAGACATCTCAACTGAAATAATACAGGCAAGGAAGGAATGGGAAGATGTGTTCAAAACATAAAAGAAAAATAATTTTGGGACCAGCAGATGGTGTAATGGCTATGTCGCTGGACTTGCATATAGTCAACCGCGGTTTGAGTCCCGGACCTGGTGGCTTAAACTCACTCCAGGTGCGTGTGCATGTGTGCCCAAGATCCCCAGAGGAGAATGGAGAAGAGATTGTGGTGTGGCCATACCCCGTGGAGGGTGATTTCTTGCTTTCTGTTTCTCTGTCTCTCTCTGTCTTTCTGGTGAGTGCACACGCCCTATAGCAAAAACCTCTCCAAAAAAAGAAAAACACTTTTAACCAAGAATACTATATCCATCAAGATTAGCCTTCAAATGGGAAGAGCAAATAAAAGCATTCTCAGATAAACAAAAACTGAAAGAATTCACCAATAATAGACCAGCTCTACAGAAAGTACTGAGGAGAGTGTTGTATCAGGATAACTGATGAGAGACAAACAAATAGGAAAGCAAAAAACAACTGAGAAAAATGGCTTAAAAATGGCAGGGATAAGTTCACAAATATCAATAATAACATTGAATGTTAATGGATTAAACTTTCCCATTAAAAGACACAGACTGGCCAAATGGATACAAAAACAGAAGGCATCTATATGCTGCTTACAAGAAACATACCTCACTGATAAGGACATACATAGATTGAAAGTGAAAGGCTAGAAAAAGATATTCCAGGTAAATGGAAACCAAAAATAAACAAACAAACAAAAAAGTTGGAGTAGTGATACTGCTATGAGAAAAAATTGACTTTAAGATGAAAAATGTAAGACAAGACAAAGAAGGACATTATATATTACTAAAAAGACTTATTCACCCAGAAGATATAAAACTTGTAAATACCTAACCACTCAACACTGGTGTACCTAAATATATCAAAGAGAGACGGTTGGATCTCAAAGGAGAGATAGACTGCAACACAGTAATTTTAGAGGATCTCAATACCCCATTAACTCCTCTGGACAGATCATCTAGACAAAATTTAAAAAAAAAAGTAAGAAGAGATACAAGATCTAAATGATGTCATACATGAAAAGAACTTAACAGAATCTACAGAGTATTTCACCCAACTATCACAGAGTATTTCTCTCCCCACATGGAACATTTTTGAAGATTGACCACAAGATAGGGAACAAAACAAGTCTTTTCAAATTTGAAGATATAGAAATTATAACTAGTATCTTTTCTGGCCAAGATAGACTCAAACTTGAAATCAACCACAAAAAGAGCCCTACAAAATTCACGAACACATGGAAACTAAACAACCTACTCTTAAATGACTTCACAACTATAGAATAAATTAATACTGAAATCAAAAGATTCATAGAAACTCAATGATAATGAACAAACAAGTGTTTATAACCTATGGGACACAGTAAAAGCAGTTATAAGAGGGAAGTTCATAGCAATTAGTGTCCACAAGAAAAAAGCAGAAAGGTGGCAAATAAACAACCTAATGACATAATTCAGGGAGCTTGAAAAACAACAACACACACACACACACAAAATTCCTAGAGAAAGAAATAATAAAGATTCAAGCAGAAATGAAATCGAGACTAAAAGAACAATACAGGAGACCAGCAGTTGGGTAATGGCTATGTTGCTGTACTCCCATGTAGTCGACCACGGTTCAAGTCCAGGACCCGGTGGCTTAAACTCACGCCAGGAGCGTGTGTGCGCATGCCCAAGATCCCGAGAGGAGAATGGAAGAGAAGGGATTGCGGTGTGGCCGCAATGATTTCTCGCTTTCTGTCTCTCTGTCTCTCTGTCTTTCTGGCGAGCGCATGTGCCCTATAGCAAAAACATCTAAAAAAAATAAAATAAAAAATAAAGAAAACCAAAAGTTGGTTCTTTGAGCAGATTTAAAAAAAAAATTGACACACCATTAGTTAGATTAATCAAGAACAAAGGAAGAAACCAGATAAATCAAATCAGCAAGGAAACAGGCATTATTACAATGGATGTAACAGAAATACAAAATGTCATCAGAGAGTACAAGAGCGACTATGTGCCAACAAACAAGAAAACCTAGATGAAATGGACACATTTCTGGATATATATAACTTACCAAGATTGAACCAGGAAGAAATAGAAAGTCTGGCTTTGTGGGCTCAGACCTAGTTGGCAGTGATATGGCTAAATACACCAAGAAGGTCGGCACTGTCGGTAAATACAGGACCTGCCATGGTGCCTCCCTCCAGAAAATGGTGAAAAAGCTGAAATCAGCCAGCATGCCAAGTACACCTGCTCCTTCTGTGGCAAAACCAAGATAAAGAGATGGGCTATGGGGATCTGGCACTGTGGTTCCTACATGAAAATGGTAGCCGGTGGTACCATGACCTACAACATCACTTTGGCTATCACAGTAAAATTTGCCATCAGAAGAATGAAGGAATTGAAAGACTAGTAGAGGGACCCGCAGTTGACATAATAGCTATGTTGCTGGACTCCCACGTAGTCGACCGCGGTTCAAGTCCTGGACCTAATGGCTTAAACTCACGCCGGTGCGTGTGCATTTGTGCCCAAGATCCCGAGAGGAGAATGGAGGAGAAAGAATTGTGGTGTGGCCATCCCCCCTGGGGAGTGATTTCTCACTTTCTATCTCTCTGTCTCTCTCTGTCTTTCTGGTGAGTGCACACGCCCTATACCAAAAACCTCCCCCCCCCCAAAAAAAAAAGGCAGTTATATAATCTTTGCAAGTACCGTTGTTTCCGAGGTGGAGAGAGAACTGGGTTCCTGATCATGACAGGACATCCTAGATGGAGCCCTCCAAAATTTGAATGAGTCATCCAAACCTGGGACAAGAAGACAGTTAACACAGACTTCTCCTGACTCTGTGAAAATTAATGAACATAATACTTGCTATGGGAAACCAGGCAAGAACTGAGAGAAGAGGTTGTGATAGTGCATCAGAATCAGAGGGGCCTAGACCGTGGTGCAGGCAGAGGGTACCAGTCTGCAATGCTCCAGCCACACAGAAAGAAGACCACAGTTCAATCCTGATCAACCAGAAATGTGCCAACTGTGATGCCGGCTGGTTGGAAGGCTGAAGAGGAATGTCACAGCAAGAGGAACCCTTACCAAGGGTACTTGTTTCTCTCTCACGCACACATAGAACTAAGGTAAGTAAGTATAAAACAAAAACAAAACACTGAAATGGGCCAGCAAGTGGCATGGTCATTAAGGCACTGGATCCCATAAGGCTCCAGTTTAAGACCCCATGGTTCAAGTTCCAGACCCAGTTGAAAACCACACTGGGCGTGTGTGCACATGTGCCCAAAATCCCAGAAGAGAACAGAAGAAAAAGGACTGGAGCATGGCCACTCTCCTTGCGGGGATGATTTCTGACTTTCCCTCTCTGTCTCTCTCTAACTAGTACATGTGCTCTATGTCAAAAATCGGGAAAAAAGAAAAAAAAATCACTGAACATTATTAATGCAGTTTCCTGAGCCCTAGACTTAGAGATTCCAATACGCTAAGTCAGAGTGGGGACCATGAATGTGTATTTCAAACAAGACCACGGAAGATGCCAATGTTGCTGGTTCAAGGACCATGTCTTGAGGAACACTCATCCAGAGAAATCCAAACAAGTAAATAAGTCACTTTCTTAATACAGGGAGTTAGTTAGAATGTTGAAAAACTTTAACCATAAATTATTTTGCTCTTAAATCCTCCAAGAAGTGAACAGAAAATTAATTAGAATTAATATTTAGGCCAGTTCATGCTTGATAGTTACTCAAGTCCAGGACCCGGTGGCTTAAACTCACGCCAGGAGCGTGTGTGCGCATGCCCAAGATCCCGAGAGGAGAATGGAAGAGAAGGGATTGCGGTGTGGCCGGAATGATTTCTCGCTTTCTGTCTCTCTGTCTCTCTGTCTTTCTGGCGAGCGCATGTGCCCTATAGCAAAAACATCTAAAAAAAAAATAATAAAAAATAAAGAAAACCAAAAGTTGGTTCTTTGAGCAGATTTAAAAAAAAAATTGACACACCATTAGTTAGATTAATCAAGAACAAAGGAAGAAACCAGATAAATCAAATCAGCAAGGAAACAGGCATTATTACAATGGATGTAACAGAAATACAAAATGTCATCAGAGAGTACAAGAGCGACTATGTGCCAACAAACAAGAAAACCTAGATGAAATGGACACATTTCTGGATATATATAACTTACCAAGATTGAACCAGGAAGAAATAGAAAGTCTGGCTTTGTGGGCTCAGACCTAGTTGGCAGTGATATGGCTAAATACACCAAGAAGGTCGGCACTGTCGGTAAATACAGGACCTGCCATGGTGCCTCCCTCCAGAAAATGGTGAAAAAGCTGAAATCAGCCAGCATGCCAAGTACACCTGCTCCTTCTGTGGCAAAACCAAGATAAAGAGATGGGCTATGGGGATCTGGCACTGTGGTTCCTACATGAAAATGGTAGCCGGTGGTACCATGACCTACAACATCACTTTGGCTATCACAGTAAAATTTGCCATCAGAAGAATGAAGGAATTGAAAGACTAGTAGAGGGACCCGCAGTTGACATAATAGCTATGTTGCTGGACTCCCACGTAGTCGACCGCGGTTCAAGTCCTGGACCTAATGGCTTAAACTCACGCCGGTGCGTGTGCATTTGTGCCCAAGATCCCGAGAGGAGAATGGAGGAGAAAGAATTGTGGTGTGGCCATCCCCCCTGGGGAGTGATTTCTCACTTTCTATCTCTCTGTCTCTCTCTGTCTTTCTGGTGAGTGCACACGCCCTATACCAAAAATCTCTCCAAAAATAAAAACTAAAAAAAAAAAGACCAGTAGAGGCTCCATGGACATTTGTATCCTCACTAGTCTACAATTAGTGGGTTAATTTATTTATTTTTATTTATTTATTTATTTTGAAGAGGTTTTTGCTATAGGGTGCGTGCGCTTGCCAGACAGAGAGAGAGACAGAGAGACAGAAAGCAAGAAATCACCCCCCGGGGGGATGGCCACACTGCAATCCTTTCTCCTCCGTTCTCTCAGGATCTTGGGCATGCACGCACATGCGCCCGGTGTGAGTTTTAAACCACTGGGTCCGGGACGTGAACCATGGTCGACTACGTGGGAGTCCAGCGACATAGCCATTACGCTAACTGCTGGTCCCTAAATGGGTTAATTTATGTAACAACAACTAGAACTAGAAATTATGAATAGACCCATAACAAGCAATGAGACTGAATCAATGATGGCCTCCCAACGAGGAAGAGCCCTGGTCCCAATGTCTATACTTCTGAATTCTACAAAACTTTTAAAAGAGAACTAACCCCAATTCTCTTAAACTATTTCTAAAAGTTCAAAAAAAAAAAGAACCCTCCTGAATTCATTCTATGAAGCCTCCATCATCTTAATTCCAAAACCAGACAAGGGCATGACCAAAAAAGAAAACTTCAGATCCATATCCCTGATTAATATGGTTTCAAAAATTCTCAACAAGATACCAGCAAATCATATTCAATAACATATTAAAAAGGTTATACATTATGACCAAGTAGGACTTATACCAAGGATGTGTGGATGATTCAATAAGTACAGAACAAGTATAATACATCACATTAACAAAAGGGAAGATAAAAACCATATGATCACGTCAATTGATGCAGAAAAAGTATTCGATAAAATACAACATTCCTTTGTGATTAGGACTCTCAGCACAATCTGCACAGAAGGGACATTCCTGAACACAATATAAAAAACCCATTGCTAACATCATACTGAATGGGGAAAAGCTGACAGCCTTTCCACTAAAAACTGGAATAAAACAAGGGTGCCCACCTTCTCCACTCCTTTTTAACAATGCAATTATACAAGAGAGTCAAATAAAAGGCATCCAAATAGGAAAAGAAGTGAAATTATCTTTATCTGCAAATGATATGATGCTATACACAGAAAATCCAAAATAATCCACAAAAATAAAAACTCCTGGAAGTGATACTTGATTATAGTAAAGTGGCAGAATACAAAATCAGCATACAAAAATCTATAGCATTTTTATACACCAACAATGCACAAACTGAGACAGAAGTGAAGAAAGAAATCCCATTTACAATAGCCACAGAACCAATGAGATATCTAGGGATAAACCATACCAAAGACATCAAAGAAATCTATAAGGAAAACTATGGAACAGTAATAAAGTAAATTGATAATGACAAAATGTGGGAGGCTAAAAAAAAAAAAAAAAATGGGGGGGCTGTGCACAAGCGAATATTGCCGGTTCTTCAG
>NW_006159824.1:1784582-1790665 GCF_000334495.1 Tupaia belangeri chinensis | reverse complement strand
CGCCCTACAGTGAAAATCTCTCCAAAAAAAAAAAAAAAACCTGACCTTCGAAACCATACTCTGATTGGCCACTAGAATCCCTCAGATTTGCATATCTGGCACCTCATGATTGGTCCAAAAGCAACCAATCATAACCCACCGATTATAACCAATCACGGCCCACCGTTTACAACCAATCACGGCCCACCAGCGTGTATATAACCACGATGCCTGGCCCACAGTAGCCAGCCGATGAGGACCCTGGAGAGCCTGAAGAGCTGAAACACTGCATAGTCTCCAGACGACTCTGAAGACCCTGAAGAGTTGTAACATTACATCGTCTCCAGTGTCACCACCCTGAAGAGCTGTGACACCGCATTGTCTCCATGCTGCTCACAATAGACGACACGACCCTGAAGAGTTGTAACACTGCGTCGTCTCCGTGCTGTACCTTGCTGCCCACAATAAACAGACGACACTGAAGACACTGTGTCGTCTCTGTGTTATAACACTACACTGCTTGCCCCGGCTCTCACTCCTTCACTCAGGAAACCTGTTCAACTGTCCCCCGGGTCAGGACAACAAAAAAGTGGAAAAATATCCCATGTTCCCAGATTGGATGAATATAATATAATTAATATAATCAAGATGTCAATCCTATCCAAATTAATCTACGAATTCAATGCAATTCCAATCAAACTATCAGAGATATATTTTTTACTAAAATAGGAAAAAAATATTAAAATTTGTCTGGAAGTATAAAAGGCCCAATATCACCAAAGCAATACTGTGCAAGGGGAATAAAGTAGGAGGCATCTCCCTTCCCTACTTCAAAATATTACACAGCTGTGGTAATTAAAATAGTATTGTATTGGCACAAAAAAAGACAGGTAGACCAATGGAACAGAATTGATAACCCCCAAATAAACCCCAAAACATATAGCCAACTGATCCTTGCCAAGGGACACAAGAAAATCCAGTGGGGGGAGGGGAGAATCTCTTCAGCAAATGGTGCTGGAATAACTGGGTATCCACTTGCAGAAGAATGAAACTAGATCCTTCTCTCTCACCACTATCAAAAATTAACTCAAATGGATTGAGGATCTAAACATAAAACCTCAGACTATAAAAATACTAGTGGAGGGGCCAGCAGGTGGCATGGTGGTTAAGGGCACTGGACTCCTACATTGTAAACCATGGTTCAAGTCCCAGACTTGGTGGCTTGCACATTCTCTCTTTCTATCACATTCTCTCTTTCTCTAATCAAATTAAAATTAAGAAAAAAGAAAGTTAAATAAAATAATTCTTTAAACATTTTAAAAAGAAGCTGGTAGTTGAAACACTGAGGGAAGCAGTAGTACCAGTGTTTGAAGATTCACTTCAGAACTTTCCACTGTACTTTTTGCCATACAGAAGTGGAAGAGGATGAATCAGCAATGCCCCCAAAAAAACCCGCATGCACACTTTTGGCAAGATTTAATGAATAAATTGAGCGCATTTATGCATTACTTAGGGAGACAGAGGATGTGAACTTGGCCTATGAAATACTTGAGCCAGAACACACCAAAATCCCAGCCCTGAAACAAAGCAAGGGCTGTGCCCCAACTACTGCTGGAACTGCTGGCCTGGCAGAAGGGTACCACTGGGAAGCATGGACCACCAAAGTTCCCTCCTATGGGAATTTATACACTCAGAATGTTGTCATTAACATGGATGACCAAGAAGATCTTCACCGAGCCTCAGTGGAGGGGAAATCTGCCAGAGAGAGACCCATTTGGTTGAGAGATCCAAGGGGCATATAGCTCTGAAGAGATGAAGGAAGGTAGCATAGATACGGACACATTTCAGGAGCATGAGGAAGGCTGTTCAGGGCCTGACGATAATGAGGAGGTCATGCGAGCACTGCTCATTCATGAGAAAAAGACTTCTTCTGCCACGGCTGGCTCAGTGGGGCTGACTGCTCCTGTGACTGCTGCTAATGGCAGTGACTCGGAGAGTGAGATCAGTGAGTCAGATGATGACCCTCCACCCTGTCCAGCAGCTGTGGCTTCACATCATCAAGAAGAGGATGAAGAGGACGATGAGTCTGAGGAAGTAGTAGATGACTCCATTGTCATGATAGCTGGCCGTCCATTCTCTTACAGTGACATGAGGCGGCAACCAGAGCTGGTGGCCCAGATGACACCAGAGGAGAAGGAAGGCTATATAGCAATGAGACAATGCATGTTTGAGGATCTCTTTGAGTGAGCTTTCTCTGCCTTGTCCTCCTTTCTGTAATGTTTGTTTCAAAAAAGAAATACCCGACTTTGAAGAAAAATGTTTTAAGTGGCTTTCTGCCCTTCTTCATGTAAAGTAACTGTTAATCTTGTGTGTAAAGTTATAATGAGAGAAAAAGCTTATTTTTATGCCAGAAACTTCCCAGCAAGGCAGATTGGCTACAAGGATTCCCTTCCCTGCTGTTATTACAGTATTAATACTTTTTTTACTGTATTTTCTTACCTATTTTTTTCCCTTTTTAAGGCACATTTTTCTCCTTTCTGAGGGAGATAAGTGAGGGAAATCCGTAATGTAAATTCTTCCTGTCTGCCTGCCAGAAGCCATCTACGATAGGTTACAATAACTCACTGCCTATATCCTTTTGATGTGTTCTGACCAAGCAGTCCAAACAATTTCTGATATTGCTACCAATGAAAGCAACTTGCTGAAACACAAATCATTGAAGGAAAAAAAATTCTAAGACTTCATATTTCGTCAAAATTGAGGTTGGGGTTAATATTTAAGGGAAGGTGGAAGTATATATAGCAGAGGGGGTGGATATGCCTGAATCTCATAAATTAATGTCTAAACCAGAATTTGCCTTTAGAACTGGTCAGACTGGTACTTCTATGTTCGGCTTAACACTGTTCAGTTTGAATTTTGGGTGATAGAAAATAGAAAGTATACTTATACACTCTCACAAGGAAATTAGAAAGCCCGTGGACATAGGACAAGAAGTCCATTTAAGGGATTGAAGCATTGGGAACAAGGCCTGCATGTGTTCTGATTTGGAAATCCTTTATATATACAGCGGAGTCTAGTCCTGCTTGTTCTCTTTTCTTCTGTAGCATTCTTGTCAGTGCTGTAAATTGTTTAATGAGGCCATTAAACATTCTAGTAGCAATCAGCATAGAATACTTGATTATCCACTCACCCTCCAATTCTCTTACTCTTTCTAAACATCATTGAAGACTGTCTCTTTTTATTCCTGTCAGACACAGTATTTTGGAGGGCATGTAGTAAATTGAGCAGTATAACCTCAAGGAACATTGTTTACTTTGGTATCTGATATGGACTTATTTCCTAAGTCAGAATTTTGAAAATAAAGAACTTTCATACCAAAAAAGAAATTTCTTAAAGAGAAGAAGAGGACCAGAGTTGGCGTAATGGCTATGTCACTCGACTCCCATATAGTCAACTGCAGTTCGAACCCGAGACCTGGTGGCTTAAATTCATACCGGGTGCATGTACATGTGTGCCTAAGATCCCAAGAGGAGAATGGAGGAGAAGGGGTTGCAGTATGGCCATCCTCCCTGGGAGGTGATTTCTTGCTTTCTGTCTCTCTGTCTCTCTCTTTCTGGCGAGCGCACACATCCTACAGCAGAAATCTCTCCAAAAACAAAAAGAGAGAGAGAGAGAGAAGAATGACTCCTCCATTGAAGCTGAGAACTAGTGCTTTCAGGGATTAAGAGTAATGAAGATTTTCTGCTAAAACTTCAGCCTCCAGACCCTATTCTCAAGTGGTAGGGCCCTCTCTCTGTATCTTCTCCCTGTCTCTCTCCATCTCTGTCTTTTCATTTTTTTAATTTTTCTTTTTTTTTAATTTTTTAAGGTAAAGTATTTTCTTGGCTCTCAGATCTTTTATCTTGCTAATAACGCCCTTTCCCCCTTCCCATTTAGGAGAGGCAAAGTGCAAGCTTTCATAAGACTGGCTCCTCCATTGGAGCTGAGAACTAGTGCTTTCAAACGGCGTCCTGTGCGCCACACAGTTTTCATTTTCTGATATATATATATATATATATATATGTGTGTGTGTGTGTGTGTGTGTGTGTGTGTGTGTGTGTTCTTTCTTTTATTCTTTTTTTCTCTTTCTTTTTATATTTTCTCTTTCTCTGTTTTCTTATCCTTTTTGTTCTACCTTCATCATTTTGCTGCTCAGCCTCCATGCACTGAGTGTCTAGGCAGGTCTAAGTGAACCATAGCCAAACATCTGCATACATTTAGGGTCAACATATTCCTCAATTCCTACAGAATCTGCTGTGCAAAGGTAGAAAAATGTAACAGCAGAGAGATTACAAATCACCTTCTCCTTCCTGCAGGCCTCTGAATGCTGAGATTGAACTTCTAGAAATTAGGAAGAATCATATAGCCTATCAGATGACCAGAAATCACTGCAGAAACACAAGAAATATGAGAAGGCAAGAAAATACATCTCCCCCAAGGGAAAATAATAACTACTCTTCATCCATAGATAGTACAATAGAACTCGTGGAAATATCTGATAAAGAATTTAGAATATTCATAATGAGAAAGCTAACAGAGGTGTAAGAGAAGAAAGACAACAAACCCCAGAAGAGGCAGGAGAAAAGAGACAGTGAGTTTCAGGAGGTAACACACACCATAAAAACAAAAACAAAAACAAAACAATAATCAAATAGAACTGTTAGAGATGAAGGTTATTATACAGGAAGTCAAAACTTCCCTCGAAAATATTAAAAACAGACTAGATCATACAGAATATTGAATCTCAAATGTAGAAGACAGAATTGCTGGACTAGAAAAATCCACTACGAAGACTGAGAAAATAGCCCCCCCCCAAATGAGAATAATATACAAGAAATACCAGATACCATTAAATGTCCCAACATCCAGATAATCGGCATCTCAGAGGGTGAGGAGACTAATAAGGGCATTGATAATCTATTCTGTGAAATCCTGGAAGAAAACTTTCCTAACCTAGAAAGACATTCAAATATCCAGACCCAAGAAATGCAAAGGACCCCACATAGAGTCGACCCAAGAGGATCTTCTCCAACACACATCATAGCCAGGTTGACCAAAACCACAGCTAGATACAAGATACTAATATTGGCAGGAGAAAAACATCAAGTTACTTTCAAAGAATATCCCATTACGCTAACATTGAACCTCTTGTCAGAAACAATGCAAGCAGTTGACTGTATATTTGGTCATTTATTTCTGGGGACTCTATTCTGTTCCATTGGTCCACATGTCTGTTTCTGTGCCAGTACTATGCTGCGCTGATTACCACAATTTTGTAGTATATTTTTGGGTCAGGGAGTGAGAAGTTGCCCATTCCACTCTTCTTATGTAGAATTGTTTTGGCAATATGGGGTCTTTTATGCTTCCAGACGAATTTTATGATTGTCTTTTCTAGATCTGAGAAGAATGTTATCTGGTACTTTGATTGAAATACATTCCCAAACACACAGTCAACTGATTTTTCATAAAGGGTACCAGTCAATCTAGTGGGGAAAGGAAAACCTCTTCAGCAAATGGTGCTGGGAAAACTGGATTTCCACCTGCAGAAAGATTAATCTGAACCCCTACCTCTCACCTTTGACAAAAATCAAGTCAAGGTGGATCAAAGATCTAAATCTAAGACCTCAAACTATAAAACTGCTCCTAGAAAACACTGGGGAAACTCTGGGAGACAGACATTGGGGTAAGCAAAGACTTCTTAAATAAGATCCCCCAAAGCACAGTCAATAATCCCCAAAATAGACAAGTAGGATTACATCAGACTAATAAGTTTCTACATGGCAAAAGACACAGTAATTAGAGAGAATCAACAGCCCTCAGAATGAAAAAATATATTTGTGAATTATGCATCAGATAAGGGACTGATAACCAAAATACATAAGGAACTCAAGCAGCTATTTGGGGGAACCAGTAGTTAGCGTAATGGCTATGTCGCTGGACTCCCACGTAGTCGACTGCGGTTCATGTCCCGGACCCAGTGGCTTAGAACTCACGCCGGGCGCATGTGCGTGCATGCCCAAGATACCGAGAGGAGAATGGAGGAGAAGGGATTGCGGTGTGACCAT
>NW_006159824.1:1777465-1783704 GCF_000334495.1 Tupaia belangeri chinensis | reverse complement strand
TTTTTTTTTTATAAATTTTTTTTTTTATTTACATTCATTCACTGTACATCATTATAGCATACAAAATGAGATTTTTCCATTGAGAATACACTGTATATTGGCTCAATCAAGCACATCAACATATGTGTTATTGTCAACAAATCATTTTCCATTTCTTGTTTTCTGTATATTTTGCCTTTTTTCCCATCCTTGATTCCCTATCTCACCCTCTGCCATCTCCCACCCTCCTCCCACACTGTGTCTGGTATCTATTGTTGCTTTCTATGCCTCCCCCATTTTATTGTTTCACTAAATATCTTAATAAATCTAAATATTTTCAATAGCAAGCACAGCTGATATGTACATATCCATGAACACAAGACTGACTTTAGGCATAAACCTCAGTGAATAGAATGAACATACTGTAAAGTAGCACCTAACTAGGGCTATATAGCTTAACTGCAGTCATCAAATAGGTATTTCTAATGCCTTTTTTTTTTTTCTTCTGAAAATTTTTTTTTTTTATTAATTTACATTCATTCCCTGAGCATCATCACAACATTCTAAATGTGGTTTCCCATCTAGAATATACTATATAGTGGCTTAATAATGCATGTTATCATCCATAATATTCCATTTCTACTTTCATATATATGTTTTTTTACCCCATGTCTAGCCCTCTGCCCTATTCCACTCTCTTATTACACTATCTCTGCTGTCTACAGTTGTCTTCAATCCCTTTTCCCCCAACATTTCGTTGGTCACACAATATCATAAGTAATCTAACTACTTTCAATAGCAAGATCAGCCGATGGTTTCAAGAAAAGCAGTTTTGAACTGGTAAGGATATTTCTTTGAAACTTAAAGCCTAGAAACAGGTTAGTATTCTGTTCAAATAGTCGGAACATGAATCTATTGATAGCTGAAGACAGGACAAAAGTCCTTAAAACCAGACAACAAAGCTTAGAAGAAAAGCAGCAATATTTTAGTCAAGTCGTAGAATACTGTTTCATCAGTTCAGTCTCATGTACTTAATCTTTCTTCTGTATCTGTTGAGGTTCGATGTTCCAGATTGAAATCTGGGATGTAATACTCAACTCCAGCTTTTGGCCCTACAATTAAGTTGCCCATTTTCTTAGTTTCTGAACTCTTATTTCTGTGTGTCTGCATTTAATTTTACTGACATAGCACTCCCTTAAGAACTTCTTGGAGATCCGGTCTGGTGCTGGTAAATTCTTTCAGGTTTTGTTTATCTGGGAAAGTTCGTGTCTTTTCTTCCCAAATGAACGATAACCTTGCTGGGTACAGAATTCTCGGTTGAAATTGCTTTTCCCTTAATACTTTGAATACATTTTCCCATTCTCTCCTCGCTCTCATTGTTTCCGATGAGAGGTCTGCCGTTAGTCTGATGGGATACCCTTTGTAGGTAACTTGCCTTTTTTCTCTTGCCAGTCTTAGTATCTTGTCTTTGTCTGTGGTTTTGGTCAATCTGGCTATAATGTGTCTTGGAGAAGATCTTCTTGGGTTGATTCTATTTGGGGTCCTCTGTATTTCTTGGGACTGAATCTTTGAGTGCCTCTCCAGGTTTGGAAAATTTTCTTGTAAGATTTCATGGAATAGATTATCAATGCCCTTATGAGTCTCTTCACCTTCTGGGATGCCTATTATCCGGATGTTTGGACGTTTGATGGTATCTAGTACTTCTCGCATATTATTCTCAAATTTTTGGGCCATTTTCTCAGTCTTCGCGGTGGATTTTTCTAGGCCAACCATTTTCTCTTCTACATTAGAGATTCTATTTTCTGTATGATCTAGTCTGCTTTTAATACTTTCAAGGGAGATTTTGACTTCTTGTATTATAGCCTTCATCTCTAACAGTTCCATCTGATTCTTTTGTAAAGTGTGAAATTCCTCTTTTAGATCTTGCATGAATTTCCTTACCTCCTGGAACTCTTCAACTCCTTTCTCCTTTCTCTTCAGCAGTTCCTTGTGTCTCTTCTCTTCCATCTGTTAGCTTTGCCATTATGAATGTTCTGAATTCTTTATCAGACATTTCCATGATTTCCATTGAACTGTGTGTGGATAAAGAGGAGCTATCCTTTTCCTGTGTGGGAGAGGTATTTTCCTGCTTCCCCATATTTCTTGTGGTCCTGCAGCGATTTCTAGTCATCTGGTGGATGGTCGGTTTCTTCCCAAACACGCGAGTTTTGGATGCTGGAGGCCCAGTTATCAGTGGGACATCTTCCTTTCTCCATGATAAGGACCGTGGCCAGTTGCTCAAGGCCTAGGCGGTGCCCTCGGGCGGGTGGCGAGGAGGACAACCTCCTGTGCTCTCTGAGGCGCCGACCTGAAGAAACTATACTTTCTTCACATGGGAAGAAAGATAAAAACATTCTTAGCCAAACAAAACCTGAAGTAATTTACCAACACCAGACCATCTCTTCGAGAAGTTCTGAAGAGAGTACTATACCAGGAAAACTAAAGACAAAAAGACAAATAAGAGATCAAAAGATGACCAAGAAAAAGGTCACAGTAACACTGCAAATTCAACAATAGAGAGATTACATGAGACTGAACTGGTGAAATAGAATTCTATGACTTTTTTTGTAAAATATTACTGATTTTTTCCTATACTTTGTCTCCCAGATTAAAGGATTTTTGTCTTCTTTTGAGTTGTTGATAGCAATTTGTTTAAAAAAAAAAAAGAATTTTTAAAATTGAAACATAAACTTTTCTCCTTTCCTGACTTCTTTGCATTGGAAAATATTTGTGAGCATTCTTATTTTGTGGCAGAATGGTTATTTGTATAAGTTCAATAATACAATAGTATCTGTTGCCTTGCATCAGAAATTGAATTTCTCTGTGGCTTTGTGCAAATAACAGACCAAATTGAGTTTAACCTATTTATTTTTACAAATAAGTTAGTTTATACCTCTCTTTTAGTCAAGGGGAATGGAGAGAGAGAAAAAAAATTTTTCAGAAGAAAATTACAATCCACTTGTCACTAGATTCTAGCTTTGTCCATATTTTTCAGTTTAAGATCTTTTGTGGGGACCATCAGTTAATGTAATGGCTATGTCACTGGACTCCCATGTAGTTGACCACAGTTCGAGTCCCGGACCCGGTGGCTTAAACTCACGCCGAGTATGTGTGCGTGCCCAATATCCTGAGAGGAGAATGGAGGAGAAAGGAGGTGTGGCATGGCCATCCCCTCTGGGGGGTGATTTCTCACTTTCTATCTCTCTGTCTCTCTCTGCCTTTCTGGTGAGCGCACGTACCCTAAGTGCACACGCCTTGTAGCAAAAATCTCTTGAAAAAAAAAAAAAAAAAAGATCTTTTGTGAATCAATAAAATGTGAAGAAAAAAAAGAGTTTAGTATGGAAGGGAGGGAGGGTAAAGGGGAAGGAAAAAATGGGTAAAGTTATGCTTAATTGACAAAAAATAAGCTATTTGCTAGTGATAATATATATGGTAATATTTTTGTGTTGACTGACATGCATGGTATTTGTGTTGGAAAGAGAAATGTATACTGTAAAGATATGATTAAATGTAAATAAATGTAAAAACAAAACAAAAGAAAATACAGAACAAAAAAATTCATCAAAGAGAATACCCAACGAAATGAAAATAGTATACAAGAAATATTAGATACCATTAAATGTCCAAATACCTGGATAATCAGTATCCCAGAAGGTGAAGAAACTAATCAGGGCATTGATAATCTACTCCATGAAATCCTGGAAGAAAACTTTCCAAACCTAGAGAGGCATTCAAAGATCCAGTCCCAAGAAATACAAAGGGCCCCATGTAGAATCAACCCAAGAAGATCTTTCCCAAGGCACATCATAGTCAGATTGATCAAATCCACAGACAGATACAAGATTTTAAAATTGTCAAGAGAGAAATATCACATTATTTACAAAGGATATTCCATCAGGCTAACAGTGGACCTCTCATTGGAAACGATGCAAGCAAGGAAAGAATGGGAAAATATATTCAAAATATTGAATGAAAAACAATTTCAACCAAGAATTCTATACCCAGCAAGGTTGTCCTTCAAATGGGAAGAAAAGACAAAAATATTCTCAGATGAACAAACTTGAAATAATTTACCAGTACCAGTTCAGCTCTCCAAGAAGTTCTGAAGGGAGTGTGATACCAGGAAAACTAAAAACAGACACACAGAAATAAAAATTCAAAAAAGAAAAAACAAACCAAGAAAATGACCAACTTAAGGGTAGGGACAAGTCCAGAATTGAATATTAACTTCCATAATTTAAACAGAAAGGTTGGACCACAACAGAGAGAGATTATTTCAATGAGACTGAACAGGTGAAATAAAATTTACAACTTTTGTCTAAAACATGACCGATTTTCTCCTATGTTTTATTTTGTATATTTAAGGTATTTTTGTCTTCTCCTGAGCTATTGATGGGTTCATCTACCTACTATTTGAATAGAATCCTAATTTTTTTCCTCGCTTTAAGTCTTAAGCAAATTTCTCTTAACATTTTGCGATTTTATTTTATTAAAGCTAAAACTGCTTTTCTTGAAATTAAAAAATACATTTAAAATAATGAT
The DNA here is from genome assembly GCF_000334495.1 of Tupaia belangeri chinensis. Taxonomy (NCBI): domain Eukaryota; kingdom Metazoa; phylum Chordata; class Mammalia; order Scandentia; family Tupaiidae; genus Tupaia; species Tupaia belangeri. The sequence continues at coordinate 1,779,144 of NW_006159824.1, read as the reverse complement.
CACAGTAAGCTATTATAGCCTCACCTAGGTGCTACTTTATAGTATGTTCACTCTACTAACTGAGTTTTATGCCTAAAGTCAGACATGTGGTAAACAGATAAGTACATATCAGCTGAATTTGCTATTGAAAGTATTTAGTTAAGATTTCTTGGGAAACAGTAATTCTTTAAAAATTTTAAAAAGAATAAAAGGAATCTTCTCCAGCATGATAAACGGCATCTACAAAACCTACAGCTAACATGACACTTAGTGTGAAAAATAAATTCTTCCCTTCTAATATTGGAACAAAAGAAATATGTCAATTTTCAGCACTTCTATCCAAAATTGTATTGGAATTCCTATGTAGCACAATAAAAATAAGTAAATAAGTAAAATGCACATAAATTTAAAAGCAAGAAAAATAATGCTTGTTATTTATTGCTGGAACAATTGTCAATGTAGACAATCCTAAGAATCTAAAACAATACTCCTAGAACTAATAAGTGGGTTCAGCAAGATGCAAGACTTGTAACAATATAAAAATCAATTTTGGGACCAGCAGTTAGTGTAATGGCTATGTCACTGGACTCCCATGTATTTGAACGCGGTTCAAGTCCCGGACCCAGTGGCTTAAACTCACGCCGGGCGCATGTGCATACGTGCCCAAGATCCCAGGAGGAGAGTGTTAGGTAATATAAAAAAAAATAAAAATAAAAAAGTTGCAGGAGAAAAAAAAAAATGCACATTTGATGACTGCAGCGAGCTGTATGGGCACAGCTGGGTACTACTTTATAGTATGTTCATTCTACTCACAGGGGTTTATGCCTAGGGTCAGATTTGGGTACATGTATAGGTATGTGTCAGCTGTGCTAGCTATTGGATATATTTAGACTAATTAAGCTCATTGGCAGAACAAATGAATGGGGGGGGGAAGGCATGGAGGGCAACCATGGATGCCAGGGACAATGGAGGGGGGAGATGGGACATAGCAGAGGGTGGGGAATGGGGAATCAGGGATGGCAAGACAAAGGGCAAGGTATGCAGGATGTAAGAATTGGAAAATTATTTGCTGAGAACATGTATGTTGACGTGCTTGATTGAACCAATGCACAGTGTATTTTGGATGGAAAAGTCATTTGTGTGATGTGATGGTGTATAGTGAATTAATAAAAAAAAAAAACTAGACTTTTTGTGTCTGAATAACACATTCTACTTTATACAGAGCAACTCGTGTTTCAGGAGACAGCGGTCTAGGGGAGGTAGGGTCTGGGTCACCTTTTAAACAATTAAAAAGAGGGCTGGCGAGCGCATGTGCCCTATAGCAAAAACCTCTCCAAAAAAAAAAAAATCAATTTCACTTCTATATATATAATAGAAATTAAAATAAAAGCTATACCAAATATAATAAATAGAATCCAACAACATAAAACATTTACAAGTAACTGATAAGTAATTAAGATAGAGTGATATTAACACACAACTAGAAAATTGTACGGCCATAACAGAATAATAGAGAACAGAGTCACAAAGCCACATACGTATAGAATTTTGATATATGATAGAGGTGGCATAATATACTAAGAGAGAAAGGAGAATATGGTCAATAAATGAAGCTTAAAAATTATTGTCAGGGGATCAGCAGTGGCATAATGGCTATGTCACTGGACTCCCACGTAGTCGACCACAGTTTAAGTTATGGA
>NW_006159824.1:1757827-1777435 GCF_000334495.1 Tupaia belangeri chinensis | reverse complement strand
GTGCCCAAGATCCCAAGAAAAGAATGGAGGAGAAGGGACTGTGGCATAGCCATCCCCCCTCGGGAGTGATTTCTCACTTTCTGTCTCTCTCTGTTATTTCAGCAAGCACACGCACCCTATAGCAAAAACCTCTCAAAAAAAATGTTCTTTAAATTATTGTCAGGACCAGCAGAGGGCGTAACATTTACGTTGCTGGACTCCCATGTAGTTGACCACAGTTCAAGTCCCGGACCAGGCGGCTTAAAACTCATGCCAGGCGTATGTGCATACATACCCAAAATCTCGAGAGGAGAATGGAGGAGAAAGGATTGTGGTGTGGCCATCCTCCCTGGTGAGTGATTTTTCACTTTCTGTCTCTCTGTCTCTCTCTCTGTCTCTCCAGCGAGTGCACGCACCTTATAGTGAAAAAAAAAAAAAAGAAAAAACCAAACTCTCTAAAATAAAAAAGATTGTCAACATGGAATAATTACTTTGAATCCTTACTTCACACTATATATAAGCATGAGACGTAGCTAGATTAAGGACTTAATGTCTGAAACAAAATTTTAAGGGGTGGCCCCACAGCACAGATCTCACATGGCAGACTGTTTGCAAATCTGATCACCATGGCTTGAAAAACATTTTGGGCACATGTGTGTGCATGTCCAAAATCTTGATGGGATGGAGAAATGGAGGAAAAAGGATTGTGGTGAGACCACATTTCATTGGGGGGAGGTTCTCTCCCTCTCTTTCTCTCTCTCTGTCTCTCATGTCCATATCTCCTGGCAATAAAAAAAGAGAGCTTTAAAATTATTGGGAAAATTAAGAATTCATATGAGATGTTTAAAATATAAAATGCAAAAAACATTGATTATAAAATAAATGACTCCTGGGACAGAAGATTGCATAGTAGTTATGTAGCTGGACTCCCACATGGCCAACTGTGGTTCAAGTCTTGGACCTGGTGACTTGAAACACACTGCAGTGTGTGTGCATGAATGCCCAAGATCTTGGGAGGAGAATGGAAGAGAAGGGATTACAACATGGCCATCCCCCCCCCGGGGGGTGATTTCTCACTTTCTCTCTCACTGTCTCTGTCTCTCCCCAGCAAGCACACACGCTCTAAGGCAAAAACCTCTACCAAAGAAATAATTCCTAAGTTTGATTATAGAAGACAGGTGAAAACATGGATTTCAGGAATTAACCATAAGAACAATGAAATCTTGGAAAAACGACTAGGACACTTTGTCTCAAACTAACATACGGGGAATGAGTGGGATGATCGGAACATGGTCAGGGGTTTCCGTGAAAGATTGGAGAAAGATTTTTAAGTTGTAATCTTGTCTCTCCTCTGTATTTTCTAGAGCAAGTTTCATTTTCTTTGTTATCCCAGAAATCTGGAGCTAAAGCGCAGACCACTGTCGAAGTGTCTATAGGATAACATCTCTGCTACCCAAGGCCTGTCGTAGGAGATGAAATGGTAAGTGTGAAGGCTGACCATGTTTCTGAAGACACTCATTCACTGGTCTCAACACCCTTGAGGCACCAAGGCTGTTGACACAAACCTGAAGAAGCTGCCCTCTCTCAATGTCCTTCCTAAGTGTTTAATGGTAAAACCTTGATGACAGAAGGCATGTGCCACTGTGTTTGCGAGAATCAGAGCTGAGATTTTCTGCCTTAGTGGGTCTCTCTCATTTTTAAAAACAATCATGGTTTCTTTTTAAATGGAATCGAATTGAATTTTTTATTATTATTTAATTTGACCGAGAGAGACAGACAGAGAGAGAGGGAAAGTGAAAAAGCCAGCCTCTGGGTCTGGAGCTCGAACCTCAGTTGGCCTTAATCACCACAGCACCTGCGGGCTTCAATGTTTCTCTTTTTCTATTTCTTACTCTTATGGGAACTAAAGGAGATCAGCCCCTAGTCTTGATCTTCCTTAAGATGTACTTCCAGACAGAGCAGCTAATAGATCTAGGGTGACATAAACTCAAAAGCCAAAATAAATACCTAAGGAATGTGACTACTGCAAAAGACACGAACCAAACAATGCATTCCTTCTGAAACAGAATTAGATAGATGGAACAATTAGTTTTTAAAAATTTGAGCATAATAAATATATTTAAGAAGGTAAGGAAAGAGAGTATCATGAACAAAAGAAATTATAAAAAATAATATGTATGAAATATGTGAAATACTTGACATTAATGCAATAGATATAATAAGAAGGATGGATTTAACATAATCCATTAATTACTTGAAATTTTGGAATAAGAATACCCTCAGAAGCTTCAGGAATGGATATCTAAAGTATATCTAAAGAGTTTGTATAGTGACAAGTAGAGAAGATAGGTGACAACATATATCAGGGTATATTACAGCAAATTTAAGAATCTTAAATATAAAGGGAACACCTTAAACGTTTCCAAAAAGAAAAAGCAGATCAAATGCAAAGGAAGAATTAGAATTCTGCATTTCATGCTAGGTATATTGTACATAAAAACATAATGGAGCAAATTTTAAAAATACACTTGGGGCCAGCAGGTGATGAGGTAGTTCAAGCACTGGACTCCCACATAACCAACCACAGTTCTAGTCCTGGACCCGGCAGCTTGAAAATCACTCCAGGCATGTGTGCATGTGTGTCCAAAATCCCAGGAGGCGTAGGGATTGCCAGGTCATCCCTCCTGGGGGTTGATTCTTACTTTATCTCTCACTGTCTCTCTGTTGTTAATTGCTGAAGTCCATGTTTTCGTCTGTCTTCTATAATCAAATTTAGGATTTATTTATTTATTTTGCCCTATGGCAAAAACCTGGAAAAACAAAAACTTATTTTAGAATAGTTTTCTTTGTGGGATCAGCAGATGGTTATGTCGCTGAACTCCCTCGTAGCTGACTGCAGTTTGAGTCCTGGACCCGGAGGCTTAAAACTCATGCCAAGCATGTGTGCATGCATGTCCAAAATCCTCAGAGGAGACTGGAGGAGGAGGGATTCCGGCATGGCTATTTCCCCTGGTGGGGGTGGGGGGGTGTAGGTGATTTCTTGCCTTCTCTCACTCTCTCCAGTGAGCACACACTATAGCAAAAATCTCTCTAAAATTTTTTTAAAAAGAAAAGAATAGTTTATTTGCAGGATAGTTGCAAAGATAGTACAGAGAGTTTCCATTTATCCTGTACCCCGTTTCTATTATGAGCACTTTTGCAATATTTACAGTACATTGTTATAATTGGTGAGTGCGTGATCAAACATTATTACTAACTAAAATCCATTCTTTATTCAGTATTTATTTAGTTGTTATTGAATGTCTTTTTCTTTGCCAGGATCCCATGCAGCATGCCACACTACATTTAATCCTCCTGTGCTTGTATGTTTGTGTGTGTGTGTGTATAAGTGTGTGAGTGACAGTTTCTTGGACTTTCTGGATATTTGTCATTTTGACAGTTTCGAGAGCACTTGTCAAGTATTTTGTAGCATGTCTATCAAACGAGATTTGTTATATATTTTTCTGATGATGGGAATTACAGGTCTTGAGAAGACTTAGGAGGAAGAAGAGCTATTCCCATCACCTATTAGCAAGGGTACATAGGGTAAGTGTGACTTATCAGTGTTGATGTGAACACATTGCTAACATCACTAACGTGTGGTTTGTCAGGTTTCTTCTCGCTAAAGTTACTCTCCTTCAACCCTTTCCCAACTGCACTGCTTGAAAGAAAGGGATTATTTTCAGTTTATATTTAATGAGCAACAGTTAGGATCACCTCCCTGAGTGCCAAGTAGATATTAAGGGAGGTCTATAAAAAGTTCATAGAAAATTAGCACTGTGGGGAACCAGCAGATGGTTTAATGGTTACATTGCTGAACTTCCACGTGGTCAACCGCGGCTCCAGTTCTGGATCTGGCAGCTTAAAATTCACATGAGGCATGTGTGTGTACATGGCCAAAATCCTGAGAGAATGGAGGAGAAAGGATTGTGGTGTGGCCATCCTCCCGGGGGATAATTTCTTGCTTTCTGTCTCCCTGTCTTTGTCTCTCTGGCAAGTACACTTGCTCTATAACAAAAATTTCTCTTAATGGGACCAGCAGTTAGCGTAATGGCTATGTTGCTGGACTCCCACAAAGTCGACCGCGGTTCGAGTCCCGGACCCAGTGGCTTAAACTCACGCTGGGCGCTTGTGCAAGGAGAACAAAGGAGAAGGGATTGTGGCATGGCCATCCCCCCTGGGGGGTGATTTCTCACTTTCTGTCTCTCTGTCTTTATGGTGAGCGCACATGCCCTATAGCAAAAAAAATAAAAAATAAAAAAACAATCCTGAGAACAGACTTACAATTGATGAAAGAAATGATACTACAAAAGATACCGAAAATAAAGATGATTAAATCCCTTAAACAATTTCATTGTTAATTAAAAAAATAAACAAAAAACAAAGAGAAATTATACCCATAATAACCTGGAAATAAAATTCTACATAGTGCGATTAGATGTCATTACACATGGAGCACTGTCATAGTGATGTCTATATTAAAATCACTGAAATTTTAGCATTGTAAGTTGGCTTATATTTATCAAATTAAAAAAATCTTACTGTTATTGTTTTAGTTTAAAAATATGCAGGTTGGATAGTCTCTTTTTACTGTCCTGGGAATTAGTTTAATCCTCAGGACATCAAGCAAGCTGAGGTCTGAAGAGTTACGGAGAAGCAGGTGCGGATTTGTGACAAGCACATTCTCTGCTCTCTGAGCCCAAAGGCCTCCAGGGAGAAACAGAAAGAATGGCCTGAGCTCAGGGGACCTCAACAAGCACGTCTCCCAACAGTCAGTGTGAAAGACACAAACAGTCAAGGCAGAACAGACGTTGACAACTAGGACTGCTGAGAAAACACTTGGAGATTTAAGCATCAACAGATCATTAAGAAGCTTTATGAGAAGCTTTAGTGAAGAAGTGAGGGCAGAAGCCAACACCCATAGTGATAAACAGAAAACAAGTGGAAAGAATATGAATCCAATGAGTGTCCATGGCATTTGTCCGCCTGCATGTTGAGTGACTTTGGGGTATCTCTTCACCTACTTAACATTTTTTTATTTATGAAACTGGGACAATAACACCTACCTTATGGATTTTTTTTCCCCATAGAGGTTTTTGCTATAGGGCATGTGCGCTCGCCAGAAAGCCAGAGAGACAGAAAGCAAGAAATCACCCCCCAGGGGGGATGGCCACACCGCAATCCCTTCTCCATTCTCCTCTCGGAATCTTGGGCACGCAGGCACATACACACGGCATGAATCCAAGCCACCGGGTCCGGGACTCAAACCGCGTTCGACTACATGGGAGTCCAGCGACATAGCCATTACACTAACTGCTGGTCCCTACCTTATGGATTTTTTGCAAGGATTAAAAAACATCCTTCCTTCTTTCTTTCCCTTTTCTTTCTTTCTTCCTTCTCTTGCCTTTTTTCTTTTCTTTCTTCTTTTCTCTTACACAGAAAAATGGACATAGCCATTTTTTCTTTGAGAGTGGTGGTGGGTTTAAATTATATCATTAGGAGAATTCATCTTTGTTTCCTTCCGCTCATAACTGCTGGGGAAGAGGTTATCGCAGATTGAGCCTATTAATGGGCATTTGAGTCACCACCTTTACTTTGTACTTTAAAACAAGAGATGGTTGGGGGCAGCACATGGTGTGGTGGTGGGCTCCCAAATGGCCAACCGCAGCTCAAGTCCTGGACTTGGCAGCTTGAAACTCATGCCAGGCACGTGTGAGTGTGCATGTCCAAAATCCCAAAAGGAAAATGGAAGAGAAGGGACTGCGGTATGGCCTTCCCTCCAGAGGGTGATTTCTCACTTTCTCTGTCACTCTCTGTCTCTCTGGTGAGCACATGCGCCTTATAGCAAATAATCTCCCCCCAAAAAAAGAAAGATAAAAGTTAAAAATAGATGGTTAAAAAGAACTGAATTGCTCCATTTGATGAAATTCGAATTCTGAGATTCTATTAACTGGTGAAGTAAGAATTGAGAGTTGAGGAGCATCATGAAAGTGCTTGGGAGTAAGCAAAGACAAGGAAAGGGAGAGCCTGAGAAACATGGCTCCTGAGGGTTGTTGGGTCTCCTGTGTGTGATGCTGGCAATAAAGATGGCCAAGAGATCTTCCCGTCATTAAGAATAGATGTAAAGTGGGAGCCAGCAGGTGGCATGGTAGTTAAGATGCTAGACACTCCCATATGGCTGACCATGGTTCAAGTCCCAGATCTGGTGGCTTGCTTTCTCACTCCCCCCACCTACCATCCCTCTCTCTCTCTCTGGTCAAATTAAAATTTGAAAAATGAATGAATAAAATTAAATAAGTAATCCTTTTAAAAAAAGAATAGATGCATTTGAGAATATTATTGCTTTACAGTATTGTTACAGTCCTTATATCAATTGTTGCTATAAACTGCTCACTACCCACAGCCTCCAGAAAGGTTCTGTCATGTGATTGCATGGGCAATAGCATTCAGGAGAGAGAACTTCTAAATTTGGGTCATTAGGGCAGAACAGGGACCAGGTTTAGTAGTCAAGTATAAGTAAGATTGAGAACTTAATAACTGCAGAAAACTAGAGCAAGAAGTATTGAAAATGCAGCCGGAACTTGGAAGTATAGCCAGAGATCCCAGGGACCAGGCAGTCTTTGACCCGTGTGCACTCTCAGGCTTGCTCCAGATCTCATTTGCCCTTTCACCTTTGCTTGTCCAAGATAGAAAAAGCAATGTGAAAAACCAAGGTCCCTGTACTCTGCTTCAGCTCTGGAGCTGTGATACGCAGTCCCTGAGAAGTTGAATATGAACTAGTTTCAGAGGGGAAGAAAGAAGGGTGGGGTGGACAGAGGAACTGTCAGATGGAGCATTCGTTTGCTAGAGCTGGCATAACAAAGTACCATAGATTGTGCGGCTTAAACCACATTCATTTCCCCGTATGTCTGGAGGCCACAAGCCCAAGATCATGATGTGGGCAGGTACGGTTTCTCCTGAGGGCTCTGTCCTTGGATGAACGTCTTTTTCCTCTGTGTGTGTCTGTGTCCTAATCTCTGGTTCATACGAAACAGCAGTCAGATTAGTTTCGGGTTTATATTGTAGGGATCGCAGCTAGATCCCCTGGTGCCAAGAGAAGAGGTTTTCTCATCGAGATGCTTGGTCAAGATCCTAATTTCCACTCTGGGCAATAAACTGACGTGGGCATAATTATCCCTAAGTGCACCTTCAAAGGCCACAATGAGCATGTGTAATGGGGTAATCATATTCCTTACCTGAGGGAGAAGTACACAGGCCCCCACAAATTCAAACAAAGGGACCCAGCTGCAATGACAGACACCCTCTCCTAAATATTCATGACAAGACCTCATAATAAAAGCAACACCTAACCCCATTCCCAGTACAGTTGTCCTTCTCTGGCAGCTGCCCACTCACATGGCTTTCTGGCATGGGGATGTATTTCTTTTCTGTTAAAAATCATCACTTTCAGGGCCAGCAGGTGGCACAGTGGTTAAGGCACTGGATTCCCATATAGCCAACCCCAGTTCAAGTCCTGGACCCAGTGGCTTGAAACTCACATTGGGTGAGTGTGCATGTGTGCCCAAAATCCCAAGAGAATGGAGGAGAAGAGATTGTGGCATGGCCATCTTCCCTGGGGGGGAGGTGACTTTTAACTTTCTGTCTAGAGAGCTTTCTTTCTGGTGAGCACACACACCCTATAGCAAAAATCTCTCTCAAAAAAAAAAAAAAATCTCCACTTTCCTATTAAAAACCACTATTTTCCTACTTTACAAGTGTTTGTGGTTTTTCATTCTCCCTCTTAGGGCAGGTCTCTAACCTTAGAGATCTGGACCCAAAGAACCAAGTATTTCATACAACCCAGCTTAGTTCCCCTCCAATAACATTTACCCATATGACCTTGCTTTCACTTAATTACCTCTGAAAGACCTAGTTCCAATCACAGTAACATTCCAAGGTATGAGAGCTCAGGACTCCGGCAGATGAATTGTGAGGGGACACAGTCTAGCCCACAGCAGATGGGAACCTCCTCAATATCACAACAAGAAATTTCTGTTTTACTCATTCATTTTCTCTCTCTTGCCTCCTCTGGACAAAGAAAGAGTCTCACCGTCTACTGGAGGATGACTCTTCCACGTGCACTCTGAATTTCATCCTCCCGTGCCCTGTCATGCTCTCTCTTCATCAGTCACGCTCTGTTTTCTGCACCGTCAGTGTTTATTACCAGCTTTCTGCCAATCAAATGTCTGAAAACCGACTGCATACTGAAAAAAAAAAAAAAAAACAACTTTCCCTTGATCTCACATTTCTTACTGCATTCTGCCATTTATCAGATTGGAAAAAATTAAACAGTGGTAACTCCTTGTGCTGGTGAGGTTGCAGAGAAAATGGCATTCTGATGCCATTGCTACAGCCTTTCGGAAAGCAAGTTTACAAAATCTATTCATATAAAATATATGCATACCACATGCATACCATCTTATTCAGAAATCTCGTTTCTGGAAATCTATGCTATAAATATAGAAGCATTTTATAAAAGGATGTCTAAATGAAGGCAGTCACTACAGAACTCATCACACTTGAGTAACAATATAAAGGTCCATTAAAGGAGAATCCTAAAAGTTACTGAAACAAGTAATTTAGATCTTTACCAATGAATCCAAATATCCCTATCAGGTAGTTGTTTCCTATCATGTATCATTAAAAGCAAATTCCAAGAAAAAAAATTAGAACATGATCTAATTTTTGTGAAATTCCTGATATCACTTATAAGTCATTTTAAAACAGGAAGGAGGGCGGCAAGGAGCCATACTAGATACTGAAAGCCGTCAGCTCGCTTGCAGGTGGGAATTGGGGTAGAAAACGAAAGGGAGCAAATGATTACATCAGCGATTTTCTAAGGGGGCAAAGACAGAAAGCCACATTAGAGTGAATGCTCTGTCCCCTGAACTCTTGAGCCTCAACAAGGGGCCTTCCCTGGACCACAGAGATGATCCCTGGCCCCCAAGCAGGCAGAGCCGTAGATGAGCAGAAGGCAGGTGAAGATGCACAGCCACACCAGGCCCTGCCAGAGGAACAGAGGAACGGGGATTGGCACTCACAGCCCTTTCAGAAGATGTTCGGACCGCGCTACTGGGTAGGAAAAGGGAGCAGAGGGGGAACCGAGAGGCCTGGGAACTAACTGATGGATTCCCCCTGTCCTCCCTTCCTGCACCCAAGCTTGGCCCCTCTTGCTCAAAGCCCTTTCCCAACCCCGCGCTGGAAGGAGCCGCCCTTCCCCATCGCCACTTCACAGGTTCGGGCCTGTCTGGGGTGGGGACCAGGACAGCCCTGGATCCTGCAGGGGGCGGACACGCGGAGCCCTGCTTTATTAAGCCCGGGGATGGTCCTGCAGGCTCCGCTACAAGAGCAGGCCCCTAGGCATTCCCGGAGACTCATTACCGATCCGCTACTGTTGCAGCGAGCAAGCCAGGGCGCCATGGTCCGCTACCGCATCCGCGTGGCCACCGGGGCCTGGCTCTTCTCTGGGTCGCTCAACCGCGTGCAGCTGTGGCTGGTCGGGGAGCGCGGGGAGGCGGAGCTGGAGCTGCAGCTGCTGCCAGCGCGGGGCGAGGTCAGCGGATGGGAGCTGGGACACTCGGTTCAGGGCTGACAGGGTGAACCGTAGGAAGCGGGGAAGGGCAGGAGATGGGGAGCGAGGTGACAGCCCTGTGTGGGTTGTGACTCCCAGAGAGCGGGGACTCCGAGGGCGGTGGGTTTGGTAGGAAGGGTCTGGAGCCTGGAAGGGGAGCTAAGATTCAACCCGTTTCTCCTGACCCTGGCCCTCGCTGCCTCCACCTCCTTCTCCAATGACCCAGTCAGTGTAGACAAAGCGCCAGTGAGTGGTCCAACGTGAAGTTCCCCTGAGAGCACTGGAGCGGTGGGAGCGCGGTCAACAGGCCCCACGTGGGCGATGGTAATCACCAAGTCACCGCTGGAGGCTCACTGCTGTCGCTCGGGCTCTTGGCGCAGTGAGGCAGCGCAGTGGGGCATGGGAGACCCACGGGGCAGGCTGTGGGTTGTGAGAGGACAAAAGGAGGCGATGCCTTCATTGGAGGCGGTGGTAAACTGGGACAACACAAAGCACACTGCCCCTCTTCGTCCCACCTGGTCCCTGACCCTACTCCCTAAAGCCCAGCCAAACGCTAAGTCCAGCCGCGTCTGGCCCCACAGGTGGAGGAGTTTGATCACGACGTCCCCGAGGACTTGGGGCCACTGCAGTTCGTCAAGTTGCGCAAACACCGCTGGCTGCTGGACGACGCGTGGTTCTGCGACCGCATCACCGTGCAGGGCCCGGGCGCCTGCGCGGAGGCGGCCTTCCCGTGCTACCGCTGGGTGCAGGGCGAGGATGTCCTGAGCCTGCCAGAAGGCACCGGTGAGGGCGCAGCGTCGGGGAAGCGGGGGCAAGGCTCCTCCGGAACCACTGCGAGCATGAGGGCCGGGTGGGGCGGGTTAGGGCTGAGGACGGCTAGAGAGAAATTAAAAGATGAGCACTCTGTAGGTTTAAGTGTAGGCACCCGGAGTTGCAAGAAAAAGGAAAATTAAGAAATAAAAAGTCTAGAAGTAAAACAAAGAGGCTGCCAACGAGGCAGGAGCAGGGAGTAAGGGATCCAAAGACCCCACTTTCCAAGAAAGTGAGGACCGGGATGGGAGTTGCTGTGAAGATGGAAAACAGGAGATCCAAAGCACAAGTAGAAAAGAGATCTCTGTGTGACTCCCAAACCAGGGCAGGTGCAGGGGAGGAGAAGCCTGGACTAGGAGGGTGGTGGTCTCTCAGAGGAGACAGCTAAGGGAAACAAACCATAATACCTTGGGGAGCTTGTTTGGTTGGAAAAACATGGAAGGGGCTGGCAAGGAGTGTGGACGAATTCCAGCAGCAAATACAGGATTTGTTATCGTAGGTAATTAGAGACAGAACGAGGGCAACACCAGGTAAGAATGAAAAGGAGGGGCCAGCAGGTGGCATGGTGGTTAAGGGTGCTGGACTCCCATATGGCTGACCACGGTTCAAGTCCCAGACCTGGTGGCTTGCTTTCTTACTTTCTTGCTCTCTCTTGTTCTGTCCCTCCCTGCTCAAATTAAAATAAATAAATGAATGAAGTTAAATAAAATAATTCTTAAAAAAAAATAAGGAAATGGATGCCTTTGCGGGACAGGTGATTGTAAATACAGGTGAGGAACAGATCAGGTTAACAAATATAATTGACATGATACTGAGGCCAGGTAAATTGGAGCCAGGTAAAGTAGCAACGAGGAGCCATTATCTTCCCAGGACGGATGAAATGGCACAGTTGAGGGTGGCATGCACAGAATGTTTTATCTTAGGGAACCGATGTGGGTCTGGAGTTAGGGAAGCTCGGGAGATATCTAGTGACTCCAACATGAAATATGGCATTTGGAGGACAGGTGAGACTGACAAAAGTAATATGTGATAATGTGGGATAGGGATGGACAAGGCAAGTGATAAAGAAGAAAATCCATAGGGCACCAGCAGTTAGCGTAATGGCTATGTCGCTGGACTCCCACGTAGTCGACCGCGGTTCGCGTCCCGGACCCGGTGGCTTAAACTCACGCCAGGCGCATGTGCATGTGTGCCCAAGATCTCAAGAGGAGAATGGAGGAGAAGGGATTGCAGCGTGGCCATTTCCCCTGGGGGGGGGGGTGATTTCTCGCTTTCTATCTCTCTGTCTCTCTCTATCCGGTGAGCCTGTGCGCCCTATAGCAAAAAAAAAAAACCTCAAGAAAATCCATAGATAATGATGAATAGGAACAAATAGGGAACGTTGACTTAAGGGTGAACAAAGAGTGGACAGTTATGAGAGCTGACGGGACCAGCAGATGGTGTAATGGTTACATCACCGGACTCCCATGTAGTCGACCCTGGTTCAAGTCATGAACCTGATGGCTTAAAACACAGGCGCGTGTGCGTGTGTACCCAAAATCCCTGAGAGAGAAGAATAGAGGAGAAGGAATTGTGGTGTGGCCATCCCACCGGGGGGGTGATTTCTCACTTTTTATCTCTGCCTTTTTCTGTCTCTCCAGTTAGCACACATGTCCTATAGCAAAAATCTCTCTTAAAAATTATATATATATAATTTTTTACATAAATATGTACATATATATATATATATATAGAGAGAGAGAGAGAGAGAGAGAAAGGCTGAGGTAGATGAAATCAAGAAAAGGGGGTGGGCAAAGATGAACTAAATGACCAGGGAATTAATCAAGAGAGATAAAGACAAGGCGAAAGGAAGAAAAGAGTATGATGCAGTACAATTAAGAAATGGGAGACTGGAACAAGCCAGGGAGTAGCATGACACGGAATATAGCACAGTCAACTCCCCTCATGTTTTCACAGCCCGCCTGGCAGAAAACAATGCCTTGGACGTGTTCCAGCAGCATCGAGAGAAGGAGCTGGAGGAAAGAAAACAGATCTACTGGTGACTACTCACCCATGTCCCATCAGTGCCCTGACCCTGTTCCCATTACTGATCTCAACACCTTCCCTGAACTTTCACCCCTAACTTCTAGCTGGGCCACCTGGAAGGAAGGGTTACCCCTGACAATAGCTGCAAACTGTAAGGAAGACCTACCCCCAAATATGAGATTCCATGAAGAGAAGAAAATGGACTTTGAAAGGGCAATGAAAGCAGGGTAAGTCCATGTTGACAGTGGAGTAGGGGCTGATGGGGCCAGAGGCAGGTAGGCTTCAGTGAATTGATGGTTTTATCCTCAATACCTGTCCTAGGGCTCTGGAGATCGCCCTCAAACACGTTTACACCTTCATGAGATCCTGGAACCACCTGGAGGATTTCGATCAGCTCTTTGGGGGCCCAAAGAGTTCCCTATCTGGTCAGTGATTTCCCCAGACTCTAAAATCCATAACTCCATAATCACTGTAACTTCTTGCCAAATGAGAACATGTTATACCTAGTGATCTTACAGAGGCCTTGAAAATTAAAAGGAACTGGAAACAGTCATATGCCTAAATCCCTGGACTAGAATCTGGAAGAGAAGGACATCCAGGTAAATATCTCCCTTCCATATCTCCAACCTCACAGAGAAGGTTCACCAGTGCTGGCAGGACGATGAGTTTTTTGGCTACCAATTCCTCAATGGTGCCAACCCCATGCTGTTGAGACGCTCCACCTCTCTGCCCTCCAGGCTAGTGCTGCCTTCAGGAATGGAGGAGCTTCAGGCTCAGTTGGAGAAAGAACTTCAGGTACTTCACTCTCCTATTTGCTTGTTTTTTCCTTGGCAGTGTGACAGAAGAAGTGCTGAAGGGAAGAGACCAAAGATGAGTACATGGGAAGGAATTTTTCCTTCATCTGATGGAAAAATCTACAGATTATACAGTATGTAGGGTTTTTTTTAAATTATGAAGCTGGTGGCAGTCAAATAAGGAAGTAGGCCATTAGGAGATGTTCAGAAATGGGACTGGGACATCTTGACAAGGAAAGACTTAGCATACCAGCGGTACACAACAGATTAGCAAGCCTTATCCTAGAATGACCTCTGTCACGAACAAGCTACATATCCCTGAAGAAACCTCCCGTCACTAGTTAGATCTTCTCACTGTAAAATAAGAGGACTCGGACCTGTTGTTCTGGATTCTTCCTTCAATTTTGTCACTCAGACTCTATTATTGATATAAGATAATGGCAAGATGGTAGACTGCATATATTTCTTTTCCTTTGCCCTGGACCTCTGGGGATAGATTTAGAACTCTAGTCATGGCAACATTCCTCCTTTCCCCAGAACACCTCTGGGGATAGAGTTCGAACTGTAGTCATGGCAACATTCCTCCTTTCCCCAGAATGGTTCTCTGTTTGAGGCTGACTTTATCCTGCTGGATGGAATTCCAGCCAATGTGATCCGAGAAGAGAAGCAGTACCTAGCTGCTCCCCTTGTCATGCTGAAGATGGAACCCAATGGGAAGCTACTTCCCATGGTCATTCAAGTAAGTACCCTGGGAATACCCCTCCCAACACTTTTGTGTTCACATCACCCTCCACGCAAGAACAGGAATGGCCTGACTCTTGTCCCTTACCTCCACTTCACTCAGTGAGTCCTGTCTTTGTCTCAGATCACTCCATGTTCACTTGTAGTCCTGCCAATCCTCACTGGGACTACCTGTCTGAGAACTATAATGGCCTCTTTTGGTTCTCATCTTGAGGGTACTCAACCTCTTTGTAATCTTTGAATTCTTTTAAACCCTTTCTTTACTAAGTTGCTTTTCTTCCTTGGGTTTAGTGATTTTTCACTCTTACTATTTGCACAAATTGTCAATTTCTCATTTTCATTTTCTCCTTCCTCTACCACCCTGACACAGACCCTCATTACATTTCTCCCAAACCACTGTGAGGGCCTCTTTAGTGGACTCCATGCTTCGAGTACCTCCTGCACTCAACACCACATTATGGTGCTTTCGTGGCACCACAATGATTGAGAGACAAGGTAAAGGGTCTGCACTCCTAGGTCTAGATTAAAATCTCTTGAAAGGCAATAATATTATATTTATATTTCTGTTGCTTTTAGAATGCTGAACATAATGTCCTACATACGGCAAGAAGTCAACAAATCCTAATGCTTTCTTCCAGCTCCAGCCTCCCAACTCTATCTCATCCACCCCAACAGTGTTCCTACCCTCAGATCCCCCACTTGCCTGGCTCCTGGCTAAGTCCTGGGTCCGAAACTCAGATTTCCAGCTGCATGAACTCCAATATCATTTGCTGAACACTCATCTAGTAGCTGAAGTTATTGCTGTTGCCACCATGAGGTGTCTTCCAGGGCTACACCCTGTCTTTAAGGTACATTGTCTGCCCTCCATATCCCATCTCTCTTCAAACTCCAGAGAGGGGAAAAGACCAAGAGTTGTTTAGGATATAAAAGCTTGACATCCTCACGAGAACAGGAAACAAAGATGCTCTGCACTCAACGAGCACCCCTGTAGTAGTACTGCAGCAAAGCGTCTTTATAGCATTTCGTGAATGAAGGGGAGAAAAGGAAAATAACTGTGTCAAGACCTTGGGCCTTGTCGTTTTATTTTCTAATGTTTAAAATCTTGTATTTTGAAGTAATTACAGATTCACATGGAGTTTTAAAAAGTAAAAGAGAGGTGCCAATAGATGGCATAGTGGTTATGTCTCCAGATTCCCACATGGCCAACCATGGTTTGAGTCTCAGACCCAGTGGCGTGAAACTCATGCTGTGTGTGTGTGTGTGTGTGTGTGCCCAAGATCCCAGGAGGAGAATGGAGGAGAAGAGATTGCTGCGTGGGGTGGGGGTGGGGTGGTTTTTCATTTTCTGTCTCTGTCTCTCCAGTGAGCACATGTGCCCTATAGAAAAAAATCTCTCTTAAAAATATATCAGAGATTAGAAGAACATGTCTGAAAAAGGATTAGAGAGGCTAGTTGGTTTTTGTTTTGTTTTTATATTTTTAGATTTATTTTACTATCTTAATGAACTATATTTAATATTTTATAACTCTTCAGCTTATTACAGTTTTCAGCTGTAAATACAGTAGTAACAGCAATAAATACACTGAGATATGAGATTTCTTTGATGAAAGACTACAACAGATAAGAGCACTTGGAAACAAGAGGACAAAATGTCAATTTTAGTTCTGAAATGGAAATTAATAGTCAAATCCTATTATGACGCTGGTACATGGGAAAAGAACTCATACTCTATAAATGAATGTGCAACTTAGAGCTTCACCTTTCTGGGAAGGTTTTAGGGACATTATTTGATGCACAGATCTCTAAAATCCTATAATAGGTATTGATATCAGTCAAGTAAAATACTGAAAATGATTTCCAAAGCAAAGAAGTACTTGTATTCTTCAACCTTTGCAGTCTTCATGGTATACTATAAAAGAGTACAATCCCTATACAACTGCACAAAATCACAAAAATTGATTTTATAAAGTCTCAAGATTATAATTTACATTCAAAAGTACATATAGCTGTGCTTTAGTAAATGAGTACATCAGTTAATTGAGGGATAGTTTTGCCTTTAAGATATATCCAAAGTTGGGACCAGTAGTTGGCGTAATAGCTATGTGATTGGATTCCCATGTAGTCAACTGATGTTTGAGTCCCGGTCCCAGTGGCTTAAACTCACACCGGGCGCATGTGTGTGCATGCCCAAGATCCCAAGAGGAGAATGGAGGAGAAGGGATTGCAGACTGCGGTGTGGCCATCCCCCCAGGGGATGATTTCTTGCTTTCTGTCTCTCTGTCTCCCCGTCTTTCGGCCAAGTTCACGCGCCTTATAGCAAAAACCTCTCCAAAAAAAGATATATCCAAAGTAGATACAGAGGATCACAAATGTTAACAATTTGTGACAAAAATTATCTAAGTTTCCATTTGAAAAAAAATACTATGTTAATTTTCAATTTAAAAATTTAAGAGAGTTGTGAATATTGTTATCACTTAGGTTAAGAAATAGAAATACTGTTGGGTTAGAAATAGTAGATGGCTTCAGCTTTTTAATGGGAAATTTGTGAACTACTAGAGGCTAGTTTTAACTGGATCTATGTGATAAAGAGGTTACTTTTAAAAATAAGTGATATGGGTATGTTTAGTGCCCTGACGTGATTATTACACATTACATGCATGTAGCATGAGCTATGGTGAGAATAATGGTTTGTTCTCAAGGCGTTCATGTGTTGAAGTTTGATTTCTAATGTAACAGAGGTGGTATAAATATTAAGAGGTCAAGATTAGTGGGTGGTGTTTGATCATGGGGACACCACCGCCATGAATGGATTAGTGGATTAATACTGTTCATAAGAAGGAGTGAGCCACTTTCAACATGAAAGAGAATCTTCCC
The DNA here is from genome assembly GCF_000334495.1 of Tupaia belangeri chinensis. Classification (NCBI taxonomy): domain Eukaryota; kingdom Metazoa; phylum Chordata; class Mammalia; order Scandentia; family Tupaiidae; genus Tupaia; species Tupaia belangeri. Next base: position 1,760,564 of record NW_006159824.1, on the reverse strand, counting down.
AGACAAGATTGGCTGTAAGTTAGTGGACTGAGAGGAAGACTCACCTACGGTCTGGGCTGGAACAATCCAATCATCTAGGAGCATGGGAGGGACAAAGAAAGAAAGTAGAGGATTCTGTTTTCTCCCTCTCTCGCCCTCACACACACTCTCTCTCCCCACATACTTCTTGACATACCTGCTTCTCTGTCACATTGTGACATAGCACCAGAGACCAGCCCTGTCATCCTGGACTTTCCATTCACTAGAAGTGAGCCATGTAAACCTCTATTCTTTTTGTTTGTTTGTTTGAGAGACTTTTGCTATAGGGTGCATACATTCACCAGAGAGACAGAAAGTGAGAAATTATACCCCAGGGGGGATGACAACACTGCAATCCCTTCTCTTCCATTCTCCTCTTGGGACTTGGGGCACACATGCACACATACCCAGCATGAGTTTTAAGCCACCAGGTCTGGGACTCAAACCACGGTCGAGCACATGGGAGTTCACCTCCTTAACCATGACACCACCAACTGGCCCCTAAACCTCTATTCTTTATAAATCATCCAGTCTCAGGTATCTTTGTCTAGGGACAGCATATAGTTAAAAATCACCCTGTACCTACCCCACAGATATGTACAACTATTACATGCCAGTTACGAGCTATAAATAAAATCAGGCCAGCCAGTAGTGTGGCAGTTAAGGTGACTGGATTCTACATGGCTAACTGTGCAGTTTGAGTCCTGGATCCAGTCACTTGAAAATGACACCAGGCACATTCATGCCCCAAATCCCAAGAGAAGAATGGAGGAGAAAGGATTGTGGTATGGCCATCCCCCATGAGGGATGATTTCTCACTTTCTCTCTCTCTCTTTCTCTCTCTTTCTCTCTCTCTCTCTCTCTCTGGCAAACACACATGCCCTATAACAAAAACTTTTAAGAAAAAAGAACTATAAATAAAATTGAAAGTCTAGGGACCAATTTTAAAGGACACTTATACTTATGGTATGTGCCAGGCAATGCTCTTAACGTTCTTCATACATCACTCACGTGAGCATCACCACAGCACCTGATAATGTACCCTAGCGTCACCCCATGTTGACAATGAGGTTGACACTTAGATAGTTTATTACCTTGGACAAGTAACAAAGTTAGTGGTAAAGTGTGAACTCAAACTGTGGTCATTCTGGCTCCAAAGCCCAACTCACAAGGAAGTTGAAGAGCAGGAGAGTGAGCAATCAGAAAAACAGGGTAGAACAGCCTGTCAAGGTAGCAGCAGGGAAGAGAGAGTCAAGAGGAGAGAGGGCCACCATGCTGGATGTCGGGTCCTCCAGGGGAAGACCGAGCCTGACGTCCATTAACCACCCCTTCCAATCTCCTCCTCTTAGCTCCTGATCCCCCACATCCACTACACCTTGGAAATCAACATCCGGGCCCGATCCCAGCTTGTCTCATATGGAGGACTATTTGATAAGGTAAGGAGAAAATAGGGGAGGGACTGCTCTATTTAGCTCTCTATGAACTATTAGGTCATCAGAAAAGTCGTGATACATTTTTCCATGTTTTTCTACACAAAACGCATCATGAATTTCCTGATGACCCAACAGTTTCCATTTCTGGATCCAAGACCAACAATATGTGGCTGTCCTGATCCTTAAAACCATCACCCTGACTTTTTATACCCATGCCTTTAAATCTGAAAAGCCCTCCTAAGGCCCCTTTATATTGTAGCTATGATTCTCCAGCCCCATTTCCCTCCCAAAGACCTGTCCCTCTCTTGTCCAGGCAATAGGCACAGGTGGAGGGGGCCATGTGGACCTGCTCCGTCGCGCTGTGGCCCAGCTGACCTACCGCTCCCTCTGTCCTCCTCACGACCTGGCTGACCGGGGCCTGCTGGGAATCCCGAGTGCTCTCTATGCCCACGATGCTCTACGGCTCTGGGAGATCACTGCCCGGTGGGTGAGAGGGCACTGAGGAAGGGAGGGGTGTGGGGAGAGGGAGGGCGGGGCTCTAGCCTGAAGATAGGATAGGGCAAAAGCAAAGTCAAAGTGAGAAGATCCAAGAGGAGGGGAGAAGGCTCAGTCTTGGGGAGAGATGAGGAAGAGTGGGCAGATAGTGGGCAGGTTCTGAAAACAAAGAGGATAGGGTCAGAGAGCCTATGTGGAGAAAGCTATGGGCATGTAAACCATGAGATCTGGTGAACTCAGGGTGGCTAATCGCCATTTATGGGGAATCCTGGGATTATTAGCCACATCTCGTAGTGCTCCAAAAGACAAGTCTTGAAGGATTTCTTTCCAGATACAATGAAAATCAGTGGGGCAGAAGCTAGGGAAGGAGTAGAGATGAGAGTCTGGAGCCTTCTTCCCTCAGAGAGTTCACATCCCTTCTCCTCTGAGCAGATATGTGGACGGGATCATCCACCTCTTCTACCAAATGGATGATGCTGTGAGAGGGGACCCTGAACTGCAGGCCTGGTGTCAGGAGGTCACAGAGGTGGGGCTATGCCAGGCCCAGGACCGAGGTAAGATCCATCCCAAAGACAGAAGATCCTCAGAAACATACTTGAATTTGTACTTTTCTGGAGAATAGGATTTTTATTAAAATAAAACAAACCTAGAGAAAAATTAATGTTATAAATCATAAGATTAGTTGATGAACTTTTAGTAAGGTTACATGCCTATATAATTAGCACTCACATCAGAAAAAAAAAAAAAAAAAAAAAAAAAACTTTCCCATTGGGACCCAGTGTTTAGATAAT
>NW_006159824.1:1756462-1757651 GCF_000334495.1 Tupaia belangeri chinensis | reverse complement strand
TAAGGTTAAATGCCTATATAATGAGCACTCACATCAGAAAAAAAAAAACAAAAAAAAAAACATTACCAGCTGAGACCAGCAGTTAGCATAATGGCTATGTCGCTGGACTCCCACGTAGTCAACCGCAGTTGGAGTCCCGGACCCGGTGGCTTAAACTCATGCCGGGCACGTGTGAGTGCGTGCCCAAGATCCTGAGAGGAGAAAGGAGAAGAAGGGATTGCGACATGGCCATCCCCCTGGGGGGTGATTTCTCGCTTTCTGTCCCTCTGTCTCTCTGGGGAGCGCACGTGCCCTGTAGCAAAAACTTTTCAAAAAAAAAAAAAAAAAAAAAGTTACCAGCTTCCCAGAAAGCTCCTTGTATTTTCTTTCAATCCTTTCTCTTCTAAGACTATTATCCTGTCTCCTGACAGCCTCCATTAGTTTCACCTGTTCTGAACACACGTATTTTCTAAACGTGTAGATACGACCACGTACTCACTTCCGTCTGACTTCACTCTCTGAACAGTAGTTTTCCCCGTGCTAGTGCACATAGCAAGCAGCTCATTCTCGTTGCCGTAAAGCACACTATTATGTAAAGAAGGCACAATTTACTTTTCATTTCTGCTATTAATGGGCATCTGAGTTGTTTTCAGTTCGAGGCTATGAGTGTTAGTGCTGTTATGAAAATTGTTGTGTGTGCACTTCTGTTAAGTATATACAGGAAACGAAACTGATGGATCATAGAGTTCAGTTTTAGTATTTCTCAAAGTCCCAATTTCCACTCCTTTCAGCAGTGTATGTGTTATAACTTCCATATCTTCTCAAATACATAAAAAAAAGCTATTTCTGTCTCTTTTACTTTAGCCATTTGGGTAGGTATGGAATGCTATCACATTGTGAGTTTGAGTTATATTTTCTCATTGATTATTTGAGGTAAGCTTCCTTCCTTTGGTTTAATAGCCATTTGGAGGGGCCAGCAGGTGGTGCAGTAGTTAAGGTGATGAATTCCCATATGGCCAACTATGGTTCAAGTCCTGGACCTGGTGGCTTACTTTCTCTTTTCTCTCTTTCTCTCTCTCTCTCTCTGATGAATGCACATGCCCTATAGAAAATTTAAATAATAATAAATAAAATAATTTTAAGGGATATTTTAGTTATAGGGCATGTGCACTCACTGGAGTGACAGAGAGAGATAGAAAATGAGAAATCA
>NW_006159824.1:1743670-1756432 GCF_000334495.1 Tupaia belangeri chinensis | reverse complement strand
TGCAATCCCTTCTCCTCCATTCTCCTCTTGGATTTTGGGCATGCACGTACATGCACCTGACATGACTTTAAGCCACCAGGCCCAGGACTTGAACTGGGACCCAGCAATGTAACCATTATGCCATCTGCTGGTTCCAATAATTTTTTAAAAATAGGTATTTGAATATTCTTCTTTGTGAAGTGCCAGTTGAAGTCTTTTACCCACTTCTTTTTTGGGTTGTCTACCTTCATCCTGTGATTTTTTTTTTTTTTGCCACTTTTTAAAAACAGGACTTTTAACCACACAGTCTCTCATGCCTCCTCACTCTCCAAACCCTACTATAAAATCATAGCTACTGGGACCAGCAGTTAGTGTAATGGCTATGGCACTGGACTCCCATGTAGTCGACCACAGTTCAAGGCCTGGACCTGGTGGCTTAAACTCCCGCTGGGCACGTGTGTGTGCATGCGTGCTCAAGATCCCTAGAGGAGAATGAAGGAGAAGGGATTGCAGCATGGCCATCCCCCCTGGGGGTTGATTTCTCGCTTTCTCTCTGTCTCTCTGGAGGGCGCACGCGCCCTATAGCAAAAACCTCTCCCCCCAAAAAAAAAAAAAATCATAGCTACCTTGTACGAAGGGGCTTTTCATGGTTTATCTCATGTATTAAGTAACAATTTTTATCCTCATTTTCAGAGGAAATGGTTGAGGCTCAGAGAGGCTGAGCAGTTGGTCCAAGGTGCTGCCACTGGTCAGAAGCAGAGCCAGGACTGGAACCGCCAGGTCCAGGACTCTAACTGTGGTCTACTTCATGGGAGTCCAGCCATGTAACCATCATGCCATCTGCTACTCACCAAATGACCATTTTTAAAATTATTTATTTTATTTATTAGTAGAATTCGTATTTTTTACATTTTCTGTAGGGCATGCCGTGGCTGTGCTGCTGACCGCTGCACACCTTGCTTCACGGTAATTGTCAGGCTGCGCCTGGTCCCATAGCTAAATTATCACCCACCCCCTCTGACTGTCCACACCCACTCTCCTTCTTCAATTCTATTCTTTTTTATTATTATTATTTCAGAGAGGTTTTTGCTATAGGGCATGTGTGCTCACCAGACAGACAGAGAGAGAGACAGAGAGACAGAAAGTGAGAAATCACCCCCCCACAGGGGATGGCCACACCGCAATCCCTTCTCCTCTGTTCTCCTCCCAGGATCTTGGGCATGCACACACACGTGCCCCGCGTGAGTTTTAAGCCACCAGGTCTGGGACGCGAACCGCAGTAGACTACATGGGAGTCCAGCGACATAGCCATTACGCTAACTGCTGGTCCCTTCAATTCTATTCTTATCACTAGCATACGATGTCATTTTACTTACTCTATTATCTTTCTTCCCAACTAGAATCTAAACAGAGAAAGCAGGGATTTTTGTCAGATTTGTGTGCCCCAACTCCTATAGAGTTCCCGGTACATAATACTAAACCTTTTCAATGAATGCATAAGCACTCACAAATTCTAGGGTATGGACATACCAAGATATCTGTATGTATTTTCTCGAGCTACAGCTTTTAAACTTCTTCTCTCTCTCTCTCTCTCTGTCTCTCTCAGGATTCCCTCTCTCTTTCCAGTCCCGGGCTCAACTCTGCCATTTCCTTACCATGTGCATCTTCACATGCACCGCCCAGCATGCAGCCATCAACCAGGGTCAGGTATGGACAGCTGAAAGCCTGGGGCCCTGAGGGCATATGTCTGGACTGAAAGACGCAAGGGGTGAGGTGGGAGCTAGCATCCTGAAGTCAGATTTCTGGCTAACCTCACATTCCCCTTCCTCTAGTTCGACTGGTATTCCTGGGTCCCTAATGGCCCATGCTCCATGCGAATGCCCCCACCCACTACCAAGGAAAGCGTGACAATGGACACAGTGATGAGGTCCCTGCCTGATGTCTGGAAGGCCTGTCTTCAAATGACTGCCTGCTGGCTCCTGAGCCGCCGGCAGCCAGACATGGTGAGACCTCCGAACCCTGGGGGCACCGGCTGGGGAAAAGACATCAGAGTGAGGGGCTGTATTCTGGGTCCCTCTGTCTTGGAACCAGGAGCTAATTCATCTTTCTACCTCAGGTGGTCCTAGGACATCACAAAGAAGAATATTTCTCAGGTCCTGAGCCCAAGGCTGTGCTAAGACAATTCCAGAAAGATCTGTACGACCTCGAAAGGGAAATTGGGGCCCGGAATGAGCAACTAGACCTTCCCTATGAATATCTGAAGCCCAGCTGCATAGAAAACAGTGTCACTATCTGAACCCCAATGTGTTCATGCTGTAAAGACTTTAGGCCATCAATACAAATAATACTACCTGCCTAAGTGTTGTTTTCTCGGGTCTCAGTTGTCATGGTTCTATTTTCTCCTCTGAGTTCCCTACCGAGGCTCTGTCCTTACTCCAGATACCATATGAGAGCAATCTATAAATTGGAACCACAATTCCTTAGCAAAAATCAACTTTCTACTCTTGTGGGGATTTTGTTGTTGTTGTTTGGGGTTTCTTAGAGAGAATTTTGCTACAGGACTTGTGCGCTTGCTGGAGACGCAGAGACAAAGAGACAGAAAGTGAGAAATCCTTTCTCCTCCATTCTTCTCTCAGGATTTTGAGCATGTATGCACACATTCCCGGCGTGAGTTTTAAGCTGCCATGTTTAAATTGCTGTCAACTATGTGGGATTCAGCGACGTAACCATTACAGCATCTTCTGGTCCCTCAACTTTCTACTCTTACAGCTTTCTTCTGACCCTGGAAATGTGCCTTCTTCATTTACTGGATCATCAGAAAAGTCATGATACATTTTTGCATAGAAAAATATGCCATGACTTTCCCAATGACCCAATATTATATAATGTGGGGAATTTTTTTATAGACTATGATACAGAGGTCTAATTCCCTTTTCCACCTATTGGGTGACTAGAAAAGTCATGATGCATCTTTACATAGAAAGACATGCCATGAATTTTCTAACAACCCAATAAATAATCAGTTACTCCAGCACTGTTAATTGAAAAACTCATCCTTCCCCACTAATCTATAGTGCTGATATAAATCAAGTAACTACATATGCATGAACTACTTGTGAACTGTCAATTCTACTTCACTCATCAATTTACCTTCCGCTGTACCACACTGACATGATTACTACTTTGAACCTCATACAGCCTGCTATTTGAGAGGACATACTCATTGCTCTGCTCTTTAGAGGTGCTTTGGCATTTCTGGACATACAAATATTAGAATTTGTGAAGTTCCACAAATAAAGCTTGTTATAATTGTAAATGGAATTGGATTGCATCTATATACAATTTTAATCTTAAGCCAGTTTGCATTTTTGAGAGATATCCAATGGGATCCTTTTGCTCTTTGTTTACATACTTTGTGTCTGTACTCATGAGTAAGACTGCCCATGGAGCATTGGTGGCCTACAGAGGGGTAATATCAAGAAATCATCTCAGGGCAGCAGGTAGTGTGGTAGTTAAAGTACTGGACTCCTATGTGCCAACTATAGTTCAAGTCCTGGACCCAGTGCCTTGAAAATCATGCTAGGCACATGGGTTTGCATGCCCAAAATCCCAATAAGAGAATGTAGGAGAAGGGACTGCAGTGTAGCCACCCCCCTGCGGGGTAATTTCTCCCTTTCCCTCTTACTGTCTCTGTTGCTCTCCAGTGAGTACACACACCTATGACAAAAACTTTTTAAAAATAAATTTAAAAAACTAAATCATATCAAAATTATTTGTTAAGATAATAGGGGGAAGTCATCAGGTGGCATAGTGGTTAAGGCGGTGGACTCCCACATAGCCAACCATAGTTTGAGTCCCAGACTGAGCAGTTTGAAACTCATGCCAGGCACAAGAGCATGCACACCTAAAGTCCTAAGAGGAGAATGGAAGAGAAGGGACTGTGGTGTGGCCATCCCCCCTGAGTGGTGATTTCTCACTTTCTCTTTCTCTGTCTCTCCAGTGAGCTCATGCACCCTATAGCAAAAATCTCTCTACCAAAAAAAAAAAAAAAAGACAATTGGGAAAAATATGATTCTGTCACTAGAGATGTATTTATCCCAAAGAAAATCTCTAGTAAATTAGAAATAAAGAACATCTTCTTTAATATGACAAAGAATATATATCATAATATACTGAAAATATTGTGTTAACCAAAACCATCGCACAAAATTAGGCCCCGAAGAAAGATCACCATTATCACCACCATTAGGCCATATTTTTTTTTTTTTGAGAAAATTTAGTTAGTTCCATAGAAAAGGAAAAGAGATATTTAAATTTAAGAAAACAAATAACAAAACAGTCATTATCTGAGAGGATAGTTATATTCCTATAAACTCCAAGAAATTCAAAAATTATTAGAACTAATGAGATAGGCTACTTTTATAGAAAAAGGATTATAAAATAGTTTTTCTACAGGACATACACATGCAAAGGAATGAAACTAGACCTCTATCTCTTACCATATTCAAAAATCACCTCAAAATGTTTCAAAGGTTTAAATATAAGACACAAAATTATGAAACTACTAGAAGAAAACAAAGGAGAAGGGCTTCATAACATTGGTTCAGGCAAACTGTTTTTTGGGGGGAGAGAATTTTGTTATAGGGTGCATACGCTCAGAAAGACAGACAGACAGATAGATAGAAAGTGAGAAATCACCCCCCAGAGGGGATGGCCACGCCGAAATCCCTTCTCCTCCATTCTCCTCCATTCTCTTCTCAGGATCTTGGGCACACACGCACACACGCCCAGTGTGAGTTTAAGCCACTGGGTCCAGGACTCGAACCACAATCAACTACATGGGAGTCCAGTGACATAGCCATTATGCCAACTGTTGGTCCCAAGGCAAACAGTTTTAAAATAAAATGTCAAGGTCACAGGTAATATCTTTTAAAATAAACAATATAATAGGATTATATCAACCTATAAAACTTCTGCATAGCAAAAGAAACAAGCAACATAGTGGAGACAAGTCATAGAATAGAATAAAACATTTGCACACAATACATCCAACAAGGGATTAATTAGAATATATAAGGAGCTCCAACAAATCAGAGGCAAGCAAGAAAACCTAATTAACCCAGTTTAAAAACTGGCAAGAGGCCTGAATAGTCAGTTCGCAAAAGAAGGCATACAAATGACCAACAAGCAATATGAAAAACTCGACATCACTAATCACCAGAGAAATGCAAATTAAAACACAATGAGATATCATCTCTCCCCAACTGGAATGGCTATCATCAAAAAGACAAATAACAATAACATATGCTGGCACGGATATGGAGAAAAGAGAACTCTTTTACACTGTTGGTGGGAATTTAAACTAATACAGTCATTAAGGTAAACAGTGTGGCAGTTCCTCAAAATACTGAAAATAGGGACCAGTAGAAGGCATAAAGTTTACATCATTGGACTCCCACATAGTCGACTGTGATTTGAGTCTCAAACTCGATGGCTTAAACCTCATACCGGGCACATGGGCGTGCATGCCCAAAGTCCCAAGAGAAGACTAGAAGGGAAGGGATTGCAGCATGGCCATACCCTCTGCAGGGGGATCGCTCACTTTCTGTCTCTCTGCCTCTCTCTGTGTCTCTGGCAAGTGCACACACCCTATAGCAAAAAAAAAAAAAAAAAAAAAATCCTGAAAATAGAGTGGCTTGATGGCTGATTAGAGAGACGCAAAGCTCATCTCTTCCACAAAGCAGGAACAAAATGATAAATAATTAAGCGCTCTCCAAACCAAGTGCCTGATGAAGAGCACCAGAATTTAGCAGGGAAATTAAAAAACAGAACTATCTTACATTGCACTAATACCACTACTGAGTATATACCCAAAGATTAGGAAATCAATATTTCAAAGAGATATCTGCACTTCCATGTTTATTGAAGCACTAGTCACAATAGCTGAGACAGAATCACGAAGTCCCCAGTGACTGGGGACTAGGTAAAGTGTGGTGCACATACATAACAGAGTACATTTCAGCCATCCAAAAGGCCATTGGAGACAAAATGGATGAAACTGTAAGAAATAATGCTAAGTAAAATAAGCAGTCTCTCAAAGACAGATACCATTATGTTCTCACTCATTAGTAGAAGTTAAAGATTGGATTGCACAAAAATAAGAATGTAATGGTAGTGGCCAGAGGCTGAAAAGGGGAGAGGGGTGAGGATGATGGGGAAAACTCGGTTAGCACATACAAGTGCACACGTGAACAAGTGGAATGGGTTATAGAACATCATAGCACAGTAGAGTAAAAAACACTGGTGATAATTCAATATATATTTAATTTTTTAAAAAAGAATTATTTAATTCTTAAATGTATTATTATTTTAACTTGCTAGAGGGCATATGTGCTCACCAGAGAGAGAGAGAGAGGAAAAGCGAGAAAGCAAGCCACGAGGTCCTGGACTTGAACGGCATTCGGTCATGTATGGACTCAGGAGTCAGACTATTTGACTCAAGTCTGATTATAGTGTATAGCCACCCAAAAAAAGTGTATAAAGAATAAATGCACTTCTTGGGGCTGGCACATGGTGTGGTGGTTAAGGTGTTGGACACCATATGGCCAATGGCAGTTTGAGTTCCAGTCCTGGTGGCTTGCTTTCTCACTTTCCCTTTCTCTCTCTTTCTCTGATTCTCTTTGGTGAGCACATGTGCCCAGTAGCAAAATTTAAAAATATGGGGCCAGCAGGTGGCATGGTGGTTAAAGGCGCTGGACTCCCACATGGCTGACCATGGTTCAAGTCCCACACCTGGTTGGTGGCTTACTTTCTCACTTTCTCTCTCTCTCTCTCTCTCTGGTTCAAAATTGGAAAATGATAGCAATAGTAAATAAAGTTAAAATAAAATAATTCTAAAATAAATAAATAATATAATAATGATGATGATGATGATCAATAAAATTCAATAAATAATTCTTTAATTAAGAAAAAAAAAGAATGTATTCACTTCCCTGAATCACAGATCGGGCTCCACTAAGTGTGTCTTAGCAAAGTGGCAGTGTACAAAATCAACACAGTTGTATTTCCACATTCTACATAATCCATTGGCTTTTCCTGGCCTCCAGCTCTCAGAAGCAGAGAGCCGGACTTCTCAGCCTCTGTAACTGGAACCCCTCATATTAAATGTATTCTGGAGTACTTTGACTACCACAGAGTGAGCTGGTTCTCAACAGATGACTCTGATGTTGTGGGCATTAGGAGAGATATGACCTTGGGGCCAGCAGGTGGTGTGGTGGTTAAGGGCGCTAGACTCCCACATTGCCGGCTGCGGTTCAAGTCCCTGAACTGGCAGCTTGCTTTCTCACTGCCCTCTGCCCCATTCTGTCCCTCTCTAGTCAAATTTCAATTCATTCATTCATTCATTCAAGTTCAATAAAATAATTCTTAAAAAAAAAAAGAAAGAAAGAAAAAAAGAAAAAGAAGAGATATGACCTTACTGACTTGATTCCCAACTGGGGACTTATTCTAAATCCTGTTTCATGAGTTCATTGAATTCTAATAGCAATGAAATACAACAAGGATTATTTTTATCACTTTATAGAGGAGGAAACTTGATATTTAAAGTGTGTTAATCAGCTTACTGTATCCTAACCCAGGTTTTCAAAATCTAAGCCTAAGGGACTTAGCGTAATGGCTATGTCACTGGACTCGCACATAGTCAACCACGGTTCGCGTCCCGGACCCGGGGGCTTAAACTCACGCCAGGCGCATGTGCGTGTGTGCCCAAGATCCCAAGAGGAGAATGGAGGAGAAGGGATTGCAATATGGCCATTCTCCCTGGGGGGGGTGACTTCTTGCTTTCTGTCTCTCTGTCTCTCTCTGTCTGTCTGGCAAGTACATGTGCCCTATAATGAAAAATCTCTCAAAAAAAAAAATCTAAGCCTAAAATCCTAGAAACAGTATTTCCAAATTGAGGTATGATTGACTAAGGATTTTCCTATCTCCTACCAGTTTCTCTTGGTTACACCAGTCCTTCCTCCAGATCAGCCTCTGATGACCGGACAGAGGACTTGCAAAGATCCATACTCAGGAAGGTCTGATATCCACCCTCCTTCTCCTCTCTGACTTCCATCCAAGCAGACAAATAGCACAGGGTAGAGCTGGCTTGCCCCGATTTGAGATGATCTTGAGAGAAGAAGGAAAGGGAAGCAATAGCAGCACAGGGGCTTTATGTATAGAGGCGATAAGAGTTTATTCCAAGGTAAAGTAAATCAGACTAAAGAATCATATAACCAACAAGTTGAGCTTTCATTACTTCAAATCTTATTATTTGTACCTGCTACGGTAAGCTAATCAGTGAGCTTTGCTCTCACTGTTGCAGTATGATGGAGGCACCACAAAGCATCCCTATCTGTTATGAGACAATGAGGATAATTGATAAATATGTGTGGTCTGGCTGCTCCACTCATGGGCCATTCACTTGTCTCAATCTCTCTTCTCCAGACTCTTTCCTCCCTGAAACACAACAATGAGGCCAGCTGACAACCTTACAATGAAGCCTAAGTGTTCACGGAAAAGGAAGTTCATGTGTGAAGAAAACATGTTGAAAGCTGAGGTGGGCTGAAAGCTAGGCCTCTCGTGGCAAACAATAATAAAGTTCGAGGCCAATGAAGGCCTGGGATGGATTTTTTTCTTTCTTTCTTTCTTTTTTTTTTTTTTTTTGAGAGGTTTTTGCTGTAGGGCGCGTGCATTCGCCAGACAGACAGAGAGACATAGAGACAGAAAGCAAGAAATCACCCCCCAGGGGGATGGTCACGCCGTAATCCCTTCTCCTCCATTCTCCTCTCGGGATCTTGGGCACGCACGCACACACGCCCGGCATGAGTTCTAAGCCACCGGGTCTGGAACATGAACAGCGGTCGACTACGTGGGAGTCCAGCGACATAGCCATTACGCTAACTGCTGGTTCCCAAGGGATGGATTTTGATGTAATGGGAAGGCAGAGAAAGGCAAAGAGACTTTGATTGTTTATATTTTTGCCATAGGAGAACACATTCACTTGTTGGAAAGAGACAAAGAGACAAAGAGAAAGGGAAAGCGAGAAATCATCCCCAGGGTGAATGGCCATGCTACAATTCCTTCTCCACCATTCTCCTCCCAGGATTTTGGGCAAGGACACACACCTACCTGGTGTGTTTTTTAAGCTGAACCATGGAGTCAGCCATGTGGGATCCAGTGCCTTAACCCCCACACCACCTGCTGGCCTAAGACTTTAATTTTTTTTTTAAAGATTCTTGCACATTCAATTTATTTATGCTTCATATGCATCTGAAGAAGAAAGCAGGAAAGGTACAGGTGAAAGATGAGGGGTAAAGGGAGATACAGGAGAAGATGGTGCAGATCAGTGAGTGGTTCTCAACCAAGGGTAATTTTGCTCCCCTCGAAAGAACATTTGGAAATGCCTAGAGATGTTTTTTGCTTGTCACAAGTGGAGATGTTCCCAGCATCTAGAATCCAGAAATGTTACTAAAACATCCTGCAGCAGACAGGACAGTCCCCCAACACACACAAAAGGAAATGATGTGGCCCAAAAGTGTATCAATGGTGTCAACATTGGGGACCAGCATGAGGCCTGGTGGTTAAGGTGCTGGATACTCCCACACAGGCAACCATGGTTCAAATCCTGAACCTGGTGGCTTGTTTTCTCACTTTCTCTCTGTCTCTCTCTGGTCAAATTTAAATAAATGAATGAATGAATAAATAAAATTAAATAAATTAAAAAAAAAATAGTGCCAACATTGAGAAATCCAACATACAGCAACATGGCACTCACATTTGTACCAGAATACAAATCCTTATACTGGAGCAATTGCTCGTTCCTGGGAAGCTCCCGCTGCGTGTTCCCTGCTATGGGCAGAATTAACGCCTCTTTTCAGAAGCCCCACCTGGAGAAAAAACATGGAGTCAGGACTAAGTGGGGCGGTGAGTTTCTTGAGATCTGGTTGGGGATCAGAGGCTTTCTCAGGCTCACTGGTCCCACCTCCTTCATTCCTCGAGCTCCTGCTCTCGTTTATCTCAGACAAGTTCTGGGGGTCTTAATGCACGGTCCAGACTGAGGAACCAGGACCTAAGAGTACTTGTCCTCCCGGGGCTCTCTATCAGCCCTCCATCTCGGTCCCATCTTCTTTCACTTCACTTTCATCTCTCTACTCCTTCCCTCTTACAGCATCCCCAACCCCTCCTTCCTCCAGCCCACCAAGTGCAGCATGCTCTTCCCCAGTGTGCTCACCAGTGGCCTCGGTAGGCAGATAATCCCGTCGCCCAGCACTCAGCGGAAGGCCGGGGAAATGGGTCTCACCTTGGGTCCCAGGGCCCTCTTCAGTGATCCTCTTGCAGAGCCAGGCACAATCCAACAGGCCTTCGTGCTTGCACAGTTTCACCAACAGGGGGCGCCCCAGGTGCAGCGAGACTCCGTCTCCTGCAGGACCAGACCGAGCTCCGAAGCTGGTGGTGCGGTTCTCAGAGACGGCAGCGGGGTCAGTGGGGCTTCAGAGAAGCTTGGCTCCACTTTCCACTAGTAGGACAGCGGAAGGTGGAGGTGAGAAGGAACAGCCGGCTGTGCGGGGCTCGGGCCTCCCTGCCCGGCGCTGTCGTGGGAACTGCCTCGCGCAGTCGGTGACTCGTCTTCCCTGCTCCTTCCGCCCAGGCAGGGAAATCCCACTCGCCCCTGCCGTTCCCTTGCTTTTCTTTTACCTTTTCCTTTTCCTATCAAGCACTCCACGTGCACCCGACCTCATCCCCTGGCCCCGCTTCCCCACCCCTCACCCCCCCTGCTTCTGGCCGCTGACACTTCGGCACCCGCAGCTCCTCTCGCTCATCGCCAGGGCTCCCCCGGGCAACCTCAGAATCCTGGGTCCCTGAATCTCACTCCGCCTCTGGCCGCGGTGGACGCTGACCTTTCCCCACGTCCCCTGCAGCTGCTTCCCAGGGTCCGCCCCCAGTGCTCGCCATCCTCCACTGCTGTGACGGGTCTCTGAGTCCCCGGTGCTGACGCGGATCGTGCCCTTGCCCATTTTACCCAGACCTGTAGAGACACCTGCCCACTTTGCCCAGACCTGGAGTGGGGAGTCAGCTATAAGAGGAACTGTGACCCAGTCCCCAGGACCACACTCAGGCTGGAGTCCACTTTAGGTGTCTGCCTCCCACCCACGAGTTCCTCCCCCACAGTACTGAAAGGTGGGAACTTTAAGAGGTGGTCAGGTCTTAACGGTGGAGTATGCAGGGATTAATATCTGAATCCAGGGTGTTAGTTACCCCCTAGGGTTGCCTCTTTTTCTTTTTTTCTCTCCTGTTCCTTTCAGTCTTCTGCCTCCACCATGGAATAAGGCCCTTGCCGGATCCCAGTCCAATGCTCTTGGACTTTCCAGACTCAAGAACCATGAATCCAATATGCCTCTATTCAACATTATTTCTAAATTACCCAGTGATATCCTGTTATAGTAATAGAAGATGTACTAAGGCAATATACAATAAAATTTTAAAATGTGGGGGCCCACAGGTGGCGTGGTGGTAAAGGGTGCTGGACTCCCACATAGTTGACCCAGGTTGGCAGCTGGCTTTCTCACTTTCCCTCTCTCTCTCTCTCTCTCTCTCTCTCTTGCTTTCTCACTCTGTCCCTCTCTAGTCAAATTAAAATAAATAAATGTATAAACATTAAATAAAATAATTATTTTAAAAAATTTAAATGTGATACATTGCATTTAAAAACCATATGATTTTGTAATAGATGCAGGATAACCATTGGACAAAATTCAACATCCTTTTATGATTAAAAAATAACTCAACAGGGACTAGCAGATGGCGTAATGGTTATGTTGCTAGAATCCTACATAGTGAATCATGGTTCGAGTCCCAGACCCAGTGGCTTAGAACTCATGCCAGGCACGTGTGCATGTGTGCCCAAAAGCCCAAGAGGCGATGGAGGAGAAGGAATTGTGGTGTGGCCATCCCTCCCCTAGGGTGATTTTTCACTTTCTGTCTCTCTGTCTCTCTCTGTCTCACTGGTGAGTGCATGCTCCCTATAGCAAAAATCTCTCTTAAAAAAAAAAAAAAAACTCAGGGACCAGTAGTTAGCATAATGGCTATGTCACTGGAATCCCATGTAGTCAACTGCAGTTTGAGTCCTGAACCCGGTGGCTTAAACTCACGTCGGGCGCATGTGTGTGCATGCCCAAGTTCCCAGGAGGAGAATAGAGGAGAAGGGATTGTGGTGTGGCCATCTCCCAGGGGGATGATTTCTCCCTTTCTATCTCTCTCTGCCTCTCTCTGTCTTTCTGGTGAGCGCACACACCCTATAGCAAAAACCTCTCAAAAAAAAAAAAAAAAACTAAAAGATATAAGAGGAATGTACCTCAACATAATAAAGGCCATATATGAGATGCCAATAGCCATTTACACTCAATGGTGAGAAGTTGAAATATTTTTCTCTAAGATCAGGGACAAAGAAAGGGGCCCACTCTCACCACTTCTGTTCCACATAGAATTTGAAATTCCAGCCGGAAAATTAGGTAAGAGGAAAAGATAAAAGGCATTCAAATGAGAAAGTAAAAAGTGCAATGGTTTGTAGATGTTATCATATATATAGAAAACCCTAAAGAAGCCAATTTTTAAAATGTTAAAACTAATAAATTCACATGCAGAAGAATAAAATTTGACCTTATCTCACACCATATACAAAAATCTACTCAAAATGCATTAAAGACTTAAAAGTAAGACCTAAAACTGTAAAACTACAAGATGAAA
>NW_006159824.1:1740962-1743652 GCF_000334495.1 Tupaia belangeri chinensis | reverse complement strand
CTCCATGACATTGGCCTGAGAAATAACCAATTTTGGTTATAATTCTAAAAACACAGACAAACATTAAAATAGACTAATGGGATTATGTCAGACTAAAACCTTCCGCACAGCAAAGGGAGCAATAAAAACAGTGAATAGACAACCTATGGAATGGAAGAATCTGTTCGCAAACCATACATCCACCTGATTAGGAGTTACCATCCAAAACATATAAGGAATTCAAACAACTAAATAACAAGAAAACAACCTAATTTAAAAATGTACAGAGAGGGACCAGCACATGGTATAATGGCTATGTCACTGGACTCCCACATAGTCAACTGCAGTTCAAGTCCTGGACCTGGCAGCTTAAAATTCATGCCAGGGCATGTGTGTTTGCAAGCCCAGAATCCCAAGTGGAAAATGGAGGAGAAGAGATTGCAGTATGGCCATCTCCCCTGGAGAGTGATTTCTCACTTTCTGTCTCTCTGTCTCTCTTTGTCTTTGGCAAGCACATGAACCCTATAGAAAAAAAAAAAAAACAAAACAAAAAAAAAAACCAAAAAAAAAAAACTCTCAAAAAAATGCAGAGGACCCAAATAGACATTTCTCAAAAGAATACTTTTTAAAAAAAGAGGTTTTTGCCTTAGGATGTGTGCACATGTGCACTCGATGGGGAGAGAGACAGACATGGTGATGAGAGGGAAAGTGAAAAATCATCCCCCAGAGGGGATGACCACACCTCAGTCCATTCTCCTCCTGGGATCTTGGCACATGCGCACATGCACCCAGCATGATTTTCAAGCCACTAGCTTCAGGACTTAAACCATGTTCAGCTATGCAAGAATCCAGCAATGTAACTGCTATGTCATCTGCTGGTCCCTCAAAAGAATACTTTCAAATGACCAACAGGTGTATGGAAAAGTGCTCAACATCATTAATCATCAGGGAAATTAAAAATTAAAATCACAAAGATATATCATCCCATACCTGTTAGCATAGCTATTATCAAATAAATAAATAATGACAATTGTTGCTGAGGATATGGGGAAAAGGAAAACTTATACACAGCTGGTGGAAATGTAAATTACTACAGCTATTAAGGAAATAGTGTGAAGGTTCCTCAAAATATTAAAAGTAGAACTACCATAAGATCTGGCAATCCAACTACTGGGTATATCCAAAAGACATGAAAGCAGTATGTCAAAGAGTTACATGTTTAAAAGTTCTTGGAAACCAGAATTAAAGTATAAGTTTATGTGCCAATAGGTGATGTAATAGTTATGTCACTGGACTCCCACATGGCCAACCATAGTTTGAGCCCCAGACCTGGTGGCTTGAAAATTACACCAGGTTTGTGTGCATGCATGCCCAAGATGCCAGGAAGAGAATGAAGGAAAAGGGATTGTGGTGTGGCCACCCCCAAGGGGGTGACTTCTCACTTTCACTCTTACTCTCTCTCTATCTTTGTCTCTCTCTCTGGTAAGCACATGGACCCTATGGCAAAACCCTCTTTTAAAAAAAGTACAAATTTATTTTAGTGCAAAATATTTGAAATCTATGCATAGTTCTTTCATAAGATACATTCTTCTTCTATAAACTTTTATTTTTTGGAGAGGTTTTTGCTACAGGGCACATGCCCTCACCAGAGAGACAGAGAAAGGCAGAGACAGAAAGTGAGAAATCACCTCCCAGGGGAGATGGCCATGCTACAATCCCTTCTCCTCCATTCTCCTCTTAGGATCTTGGGCACGCACGCACACGCGCCCAGCGTAAGTTTAAGCCACCGGGTCCAGGACTCGAACTACATGGGAGTTCAGCAACATAGCCATTACGTTAACTGCTGGTCCCTCTTTTTTTTTTTTTGGAGAGGTGTTTGCTACAGGGCACATGCCCTCACCAGAGAGACAGAGAAAGGCAGAGACAGAAAGTGAGAAATCACCTCCCAGGGGAGATGGCCATGCTACAATCCCTTCTCCTCCATTCTCCTCTTAGGATCTTGGGCACGCACGCACACGCGCCCAGCGTAAGTTTAAGCCACCGGGTCCAGGACTCGAACTACATGGGAGTTCAGCGACATAGCCATTATGCTAACTGCTGGTCCCAGACAGTTAACATCGTAACGTCTTAATTATCCAAGTTTCTTATCGTGTACCCTCCTTTCTATCCCTGCTGCACAATTCTTACATTTTTTTTTTACTTTTATAGTTGTTTTCCTTTTTTGCCTTCTTGATGTAATTTATTTTTACTTTCTCATTTTGTAAATAATAATAATAAAGCTTTCTTGAGCTTTACTTTATTGGTTTTGTTTATTTAAAAAAAATTTTTTTTGAGAGAAAGATTTTTGCTATAGGGTGTGTGTGTTCACCAGATAGACAGACAGAAAGTGAGAAATCATCCCCCGGGGGAGATGGCCATGCCACAATCCCTTCTCCTCCATGCTCCTTTCAGGATATGGGGCATGAACACACACACATGCCTGCCATGAGTTTGTTTTTTTTTTTCCAATTTATTTGCATTCATTCCACTGTACATCATTACAGCATACACAATGAGATTTTCCATCCAGAGTACACTGTATATTGTCTCAATCAAGCACATCAACAAACATGTTATTATTAGCAAATGATCTTCCATTTCTTGTTTTCTGTATGTTTTGCTTTTTCTCCCCCATCCTTGGTTCCCTCTCTTCCCCTCTGCCACCTCCTGTT
>NW_006159824.1:1724760-1740776 GCF_000334495.1 Tupaia belangeri chinensis | reverse complement strand
CTGGGGCTACATATCCTACTGCAGTCATTGAATAGATACATTTTGTTTTCCTGAAACTTTTTTTTGTAACTCAATTTACATTCCTTCCCTAGGCATCATCACAGCACACAAAATGCGATCTCCCATCCAGTACACAAGCCTGCCATGAGTTTTAAGTTGCCAGGTTGGGACTTGAGCCACAGTTGGTTACATGGGAGTCCAGCAATATAACCATTACACCATCTGCTGGTCCCATTAAAGATGTTTTTAATGTGTATTTTTACTGTTTCTCACTTTCTTACATTATTAATTTCTGTTTCTTGCTTCTTCTTACCCGCATTATGTTTAAGTTATATTTCTCTATTTAAAAAAAAAAATTGAATACTTAGGACCAGCAGATGGCATGGAGGTTAGGGTGGCTGGATTCCACATGGCCAAATACACAGTTCAAGTCCCAGACCCATTGGCTTGAGAAACATGCCAGGCACGCGTGTGTGCTTACCCCAAATCCCAAGAGGAGAAGAGTTTGTGGCAAAACCATCCCATGGCAGGGGGGAGGGGGGGAGGGGGCAGGATGGTGATTTCTCACTTACCTTCCCACCTCTGCCTCTTCTCAGTGAGCACACATCCTATAGGAAAAAATATATAAGCCATTGGTTTAGGTGCCATTCAGCTTCATGTGAGAGTGCCTCCAGTCCCAGCCTTGGTGGCATAGTCCTCAGCATACTGAACTGCAGAGCTGGAAGCCACAGGGCCAACCACGGGTTCAGATTCCCAGCCCAGCTGACCTGAAACTCACCAGGTGTGTATGCACAGGCCCACGATACTGAGGAGCCAGAGGGCTAGAGAAGGGCATCAAGGCAGGATGAAACTCTGCCAAAGGTGTCTCTCTCTCCCTTTCTCTCTCTCTCATGCACACAGTCTCTGTCTTGAATTTAAACAGAGTAACTCTGGGCTGGCCCCAAAGCCTAGTGGTTAAGTGTGGCCAGATCCCGCATGACCAATCATGGTTCAAGTTCTGGACCCTGTGGCTTGGAAAATACACCAGGCATGTGTGTGAGTGTGCCCCAGACTCTGATAGAATGGAGAAATGAAAAAGGGATTGCGGTGTGACCAAACACCACAGGTGGGGTGGAGTGATTTCTCCTTCTCTCTCCTTCCGTCTCTTTCTAGTGAGCACACAGATTGGGGTGGGGTGGGGGAGTGGCTCCAAAAGGCAAATGGTTTATTTTCTTAATGTCAGCTCTCCAAGGCTGGAGTCATGGCTCCTTCCACCTTGCAGAACTTTTGTCCTCTGTGGCTTTCCTCATCACAAGTGTAGAAGGGCTTGTAAACCTCCAGGGGTCATGTCCATACTCCACACAGCTAGAAAGATCAAAAGAAATGCGCTCTCTCTCTCTCTCTCTCTCTCTCTGGTTTTGGTTCTGTCAAGCAAGCAACTATTTTCTAATGACTTTTTTCTCTCTCGATAGACCTTTTATTATATTTTTCCATTTGTTTCTAATTTATGCTAGAGGGCACACGTACTCACCAGAGAGAGAGAGAGAGAGAGAGAGGAAAAGGGAGAAAGGGCCTCTCCATGGGGCATGATCATGCCACAGCCTCATTTCTCTAACCTGCTGGGATTGGGGGCACACATACAAGTGCTCCCATTGCGTGCTCCAAGCTACCAGGGTCAAGATTCAAACCATGGGGGCCGGCAGGTAGTGTGGTGGTTAGGGGCACTGGACTCCCACATGACCGACTATGGTTCGAGTCCTGGACCTGGAGGCTTCCTTTCTCAACTTCCCCCCCACTCTCTCTCTCACTCTGTCCTTCTCTGGTCAAATTAAAGTAAGTATATAAATAAACAAAGTTAAATAAAATAATTCTTAAAAAAAAGATTCAAACCATGGTCAGCCATGCGAGATCCAGCTTCCTGAACTCCCAGCTCACAGGGCCCGCTCTGATCAATTTTCAAAATCATGAAGTAGTGCTCTAGTACCCGCCAAAGGTTATTGTGGTTCTTTTTAATGGCTTTGCACTCATAGGACTTTATCCACTTGATACACTTTAATCCTTCACAGTCATTATTCCAAAACATGAAACTTTGAGGCACAAATAATTATCTAAACCACAGCCTAGGCGTCTACTGAAAGTGATCCCAAGGTCAAAGCTGGAGCGATGTGAACAATAAATTAAGTAAAGTGAAGGTTGGCACCTGCTACCTGTCCCACCTAGTCTCAACACCCCAATTCCAGCTTTGCCCAAACATGCATAAATATCTGCTCCTTTTTTTCTTGACCATTTGAATCCTATTCCATAAATAAAGTCCCTGTTTTCCTTGTTTAATTGGGCCCTTTCCTTTGCTCTGACTGAATCCTCTCAGCCTGTGGACGCTAGCAGAGCTGCATCTCAGCCTTGCTGTAAGGGAACTCGCATTCCGTCCCCAGAGCTAGACACGTCTTTGTTTCTCCCTCCTTCCCCCGCAAAAGGCAGGCTCTAATTTGATTTGGTTCTCATTTCGCATGGTCACGAGAGGCCTGCTGTGTCCAGAGACCTGTGTGAGGCAGCCCAGTAAGGGCAAATGCAATGGCCCAAGGTGGTCAGGGTGCATCTAGGTTCATTTCCCATCTCCCAGATTCCCAAGGCCTGCAGACCTACACAGCTGGCTCCCAAGTTGGTCCTCCTGAGTCCTGGAATCCTGAAATAAGACAATGAAGAGGAAACGGGGAGTCCAGGCTCAACAGAGAGAAAGCCCATGTGGATAAGGGAGTCCCTGGACTTCCGTGCCACTGAGAGTGCAGAGGAACTCTGGGCCCCAGGGCAGGACCCCTCTGTATGCTTCATTCACAGCCCTGTTGGGAGCCAAACCTCACAGTCCTCTCTGTTCAACTTTCTCCAACTCAAGGATAAAGATGCAGGGGTGGGGAACAGCAGGTGGCATAGTAGTTAAGGCATGAACTCCCACATGACTGACCATGGTTTGAGTCTTGGACCTGGCAAACTGAAGATCATGCTGGGTGCATGTGCATGCATACCCAAAATCCCAAGAGGAAAATGGAGAAGGGATTGCCACATGGCCATGCCCCCCTGGGGATTTCTCACTTTCTCTCTCTCTGTCTCTCCCTAGCAAGCCCACATGCCCTACGGCAAAAACAAAAACAACAAAGATGCAGGGAGGAGCAACGCATAGAAGGGGGAAAGCTGCTGGCACCGGATATTGAACGGTGTCATGAGAGCCGTCGTGAAGGCTGCTATGGCGACCTGGATAGGTACAACAGTAAAAGCCCGTGTGGGCCCCATGGCACAGCAGTTAAGTGCTGTACATAAGAAACTGGAACCTGTATGATCATCCACGGTTTGAATCCTGGCTCAGTGGCTTGAAAAAGCACACCAAGTGCTTGTGTGTGCATGCCCCAAATCCTGATGGGATGGAGAAGTTTAGGGAAAAGGACTGCAGTGCAGCCATGCCCCACTGGGAGGTGCTCTTGCTCAGTCTCGCTCCTCCCTCCCTCTCTCTCTCTCTCTCTCTCTCTCCCTCCAAGTGCACGCAACATCTGTCAATTAAAAAAAGAAAAGGAGAGAAAGGAAGGGAGAGAAGGAGGAAGGGAAGAAGGAAAGAAGAAAATGGAGAACAGACATTGGTGGGGTACAGGACTGGTTTATTACCTGTTGATGATAACCTGTATAGTATTCTCAACTGGACTAGCCTGAGGTATATTTCATGCTCGGTAAGTTCTCTCTATCTCTCTCTTTTTTGTTGTTTCCAAGAAATTTTGTTTTTTTGTGTATTTTTTTTTCATTTTGTTTTTTTGGAGGGGTTTATGCTATAGGGTGCTTGCGCTCTCCAGAGAAACAGAGAGAGATATTAGAGACAGAAAGCGAAAAACCACCCCCCAAGGGTTTTTGTCATGCCACAATCCCTTCTCCTCCATTCTCCTCTGAAGATCTTAGGCACACACGCACACGCGCCCAGTGTGAGTTTAAGCCATCAGGTCCGGGACTCGAACTACGGTCGACTACATGGGAGTCCAGCGACATAGCCATTACGCCAACTACTGGTCCCTCCAAGAAACTGATTTAATCAGGACTACAGAGGGCTCCTGAAACCTGCATATTTAATAAGGACCACAGATGATTATAGATTTTGGTTAAAAGTGTGGTTTGGAGAAGCAATTTTAACCTTCATTGTATGTCATATTAGGTTATACAATAAAATTAAATTAGAAGTCATATAATTGAACACAAAAATTCCTTTATACAAAGTATTAGTAGACATCTAAATACAATATGGTTTTTTAAATGAAATTACATGTATATAACTACATTCATAAAGATTAAGAATACCAAACCAAAAGCTATACAACGAGAAACATTAACAGGGCAAATCCAAGGACAAACAAAGACATTCATCTGAATTCTCATGTTTCACCGAGCATCAAAAACCACCAACCTTTTAGTTCTTTTCTTGTATGTTATTCTATATCCACATTCTCTGCATGTGATTGGATCTCTGGATTTTATTTCAGTGTGACATTCTCCACAGATACATATCATTGGCTGCTGCTTTGGGGGTTGAATGTCCTTCTGGGCGTCCATTGCACGTGCAGCACGAAGGGACTTCTCACGCCTGGGTAAGTTCTCTTTACAAGCTTAATGATGTACAGTGATTGTATGTATAAAAGTAATAACGATGATGATGAGAAATTAATTTTAAAGAAGAAAACTTGGAAGGCCAAAGACTGGAATCTTTAATGAATGAGGACCCTCAGGATCTAAGATTAAGTGGTGACTCAAGGAGGCCTCAGGAATGCAGAAAGCTGCCCCTCCACACACGATTTTTTTTTTTTTTTTTTTGGAGAGGTTTTTGCTATAAGGTACGTGCACTCACCAGAAAGACAGCCAGAGAAACAGGAAGTGAGAAATCACCCCCTAGGGGAGATGGCCACGCCGCAATCCCTTCTCCTCCGTTCTCCTCTTGGGATCTTGGGCACGCACGCACACGCGCCCGGCGTGAGTTTTAAGCCACCGGGTCCAGGACACGAACCGCGGTCGACTACGTGGGAGTCCAGCGACATAGCCATTATGCTAACTGCTGGTTCCCCCCACACACAATTTTTGACAAAAGAAATCTGTAGTTTTCCATTCAATCTTTATTGAGCAACAAATAAGGCAAATAATAGCTAAGCACAAATTGAACCCAATTTCCAGCGAGGATAAACATCTGTAAACTAACCAAGACGGATACGTGAACCTAACCTGGCCAAACGAAAGCCTCCCTTGGGACTTTTTTGACAGTACTATTGGGAAATACTTTATGATTATGGTGAGCACGCTGATAAGATAGGAATCAGAGGCTGTCAGAAGAAATCTTGCTTACATTAAAGATTGCTTGTCTAAGAATGCATGAAAACAGCTGAATATGAAAAGAAAGGCAGAATGCAATGACAGGATATGAAATCCATGTATCAAAGCAATATCTGTACTTCCATATTTATTGCTTCATTAGTCCCAGTAGCCGAGATATGGAGTCAACCTAAGTGCCCATCAGTGGGTGGACAGATGAAGAACATGTGGTATACATACATGCTAAAGTACTGTTCGGCCCTGAAGGTATCCTGTCATTTTTGACAATATGGAGGAACCTAGAGGATACTATGCTAACCGAAATAAGCCAGGCACAGACAATAAAAATAAAAAATATATATACCACATGATCTCACTTCTATGTGAAATCTAAAACATTGAACTCAGAGAAGTAGAGAGTAGAATGGTGGTTACCTGAGGCTGGGGGCTCAGGGAGAGTTGGGGAGATATTATTCAAAGGTTACAAACTTTCAGTTAAACAAGAAGAATAAGTTCAAGAGATCTGCTGTACAACACAGTGACGAGAACTAATAACAATGTATTGTATACTTGAAAATTGCCAAGAGTAGTGTTTTTTACCACCAAAAATAAATACATGAGGTAATAATTAATTTTTTAAAGAGTTTTGCCATAGGGCATGTGCGCTCGTCAGAGACAGACGGTGACAGTGAAAGGGAAAGTGAGAAATCACCCTCCAGGGGAGATGGCCACACCACAATCCCTTCTCCTCCATTCTCCTCCTGGAATTTTGGGCACACATGCACACATGCCTGGCATGATTTTTAAACTGCCAAGTTGGGATTCTGACTGGTCGGTAATGTGGAAGCCCAGCACCTCAACGGTTGTAGTCAAATCAGCGAGAAATGAGAGGACATCCAGACATAGCCAATCATTGGAGTTTATTGCCAGCGGCTACAGGAGAACTCATGTCACTCAAAGGTCCCGCAGCCCGAGTGAAAGGAGAGGGGTGCTTATAAAGGCAAGAATCACCATCATTTCTGGGTTCACATGGTGATTACAATGGAAAAAGAGGAGGGGGTGGAGAGAAAAGGGGGTGGGATTCCTATGTGACAGTAGTTACAGAAGTCGAATCAAGCAGGTTAATCATTTCTTTTTCTTAATTATTTTATTGAATTTTATTTATTTATTTATTTTTAATTTGACCAGAGAAGGTCAAAGAGACAGAGAGAGAGAGAGAGAGAAAGTGAGAAAGCAAGCCACCAGGTCCAGAACTTGAACTGCGGTCGGCCATGTGGGAGTACAGTGCCCTTAACCACCATGCCACCTGCAAGTTAATAATTTCTAAGGGCACTTTCCAGTCTTTTGTTTAATGGTCCCTATGGCAGGGGTCTGGTAGACACATTGCTAAGGAACATCTAAACAAAAAGCTTTGGGGCTAGTTAGCAAAGACAGTAAGATCACTGTTTACACTGTTTACTCTGAGCAAGAGGAGGAAGAAAGTATAAAGTAAAGTTCAAAGATGGGCATGCTTCTGCTTCACAACCTCCACGCCACTAGCTGACCCCAGTAATAATGCATTTTAATTAGCTCAATTTAGTCATTCCAACATGTATACATATTTCAAAACATCATGTGAAAAATTGTATTTATGCAGCCAGCAAGTGCCATGGTCGTTGAGGCACTGGACTCCCACATGGCCAACCACGGTTCAAGTCCCAGTGGCTTGCTTCCTCACTTTCCCTCTCTCTGTCTTTTGCTAGTCAAATTAAATAATAATAATAAATAAATAAAAGTGGGATAATTCTTAAAAAAATAATAATAATGATAAATAAAATTTAATAAAAACTTCTTTGGAAAAGAAAAGAAAAATCACATTCAGGGGAGATTGCATACAATGCTAAGAGATTTATAGACTCAGGGCCAGCAGATGGTGTAGTGGTTAAGGCTGGACTCACACATGGTAGACCACGATTCCTGAACCCACGAGTTTGAAACCTAGGCCAGGTGCTCATGCGTGCCCAAAATCCTGAGAGGAGAATGGAGAAGAGATTGCAATGTGGCCATCCCCCGGGGGGTGATTTCTCACTTTCTGTCTCTCTGTCTCTCTGGAACGCGCACGTGTCCTATCACAAAAATCTCTCAAGGGAGAAAAAAAAAAAGATTCATAGACTTACTAAAGTTTAATCATGGACAAGAGGCTGTGTAGACCCCATGTTAAAAAGCTTTGCCTTCGGGAACCAGCAGTTAGCGTAATGGCTATGTCGCTGGACTCCCACGTAGTCGACCGTGGTTCGTGTCCCGGACCCGGTGGCTTAAAACTCACGCCGGGCGCGTGTGTGTGTGTGCCCAAGATCCCTAGAGGAGAATGGAGGAGAAGGGACTGCGGCGTGACCATCCCCCCTGGGGGGTGATTTCTCGCTTTCTGTCTCTATGTCTCTCTCTGTCTGTCTGGCGAGCGCACGCGCCCTACAGTGAAAATCTCTCCAAAAAAAAAAAAAAAAAAAGCTTTGCCTTCGAAACTATGGGTTTCGGGTCTCCATTCTTAGGGAAAGCTTCACAAGCACGCGGGCCTGGAAACCAATGATCATATTCTTTTTCTTTCAGACCCCACGTAATTAATTACACAGTTGCCTTCTGGGCCACAAAGTCATCAGTACAGAAAAGACGAGGACATCTGCGTACTGGAGACTACCTCAGACACCTCCCTGCGCGACTAGATAGTGGTGCAATGGTACTTGAAGCTCTGCAAGGCTGACCCACACGGGAGGGCTCTGGGTTCACACTCAGAAACCTCCCTGAGGGCCCCAGGCATGTGTGTGCCCATAATTGGGGATGGCTGAAACTCTGGTGGATCACGGCATCAAGATCCCATTGGGTGTGTGACTGTCTCTCTCTTTTGCTCATGGAAGAAATAAATGAACTTCAAAATTTTTTAAAATAGGGGCCAGCAGATGACAAAGTGGTTACATCTCTGGACTCCCACGTAGCCGACTGCCTTTCAGATCCCAGACCTAGAGTCTTGAACCTCAGGCCTGGTGCGTGTGGGTGTGTGCCCAAAATCCCTAGAGGAGAATGGAGGAAAAGGGATTGTGGCATGATCATCCCCTCTGGGAGGTGATTTCTCACTTCCTTTCACTGTCTGTCTCTCTCTCCCGCCAGCAAGCACACGTGCCCTAAGACAAAAACATCTTTAAAAAATAATTTTTTATATTTATTTTACTTATTATTTTTTAGGAGAGTTTTTTTCTATAGGGTGTGTGCACTCACCAGAAAGACAGAGCGAGACAGAGGGACAGAAAGCGAAAAATTACTCCCCCAGGGGGGATGGTCATGCTGCAATCCCTTCTCTTCCATTCTCCGCTTGGGATCCTGGGCTCGCATGCATAGCACCTGGCGTGAGTTTAAGCCACTGAGTCCGGGACTCGAACTGCAGTCGACTATATGGGAGTCCAGCAACACAGCTATTACAACAACTGCTGGTCCCCCCAAAATAATTTTTTTTAAATGAACGTTCCTGAAAGCGAGAAAAATTTCTAGAAACCATTTTAGGAAAACTTAGAGTAAAAGAAATTCTGCTTGTAAATTGGGAAAGAATATAAATTCTTTAGTCAGTCCCTGGGGGTGACTGTCAAGCCATTCAGTGGCTTATCAATGAATCCCAGAGGGTTATCACTTCTGACAGTTTTTTTGTTTTTTGGGGGGGAGAGGTTTTGACTATAGGGTGCGTGTACTCGCCAGACAGACAGAGACAGACAGAGAGACAGAAAGCGAGAAATCACCCCCCCCCAGGGGGGATGGCCATGCTGCAATCCCTTCTCCATTCTCCTCTCAGGATCTTGGGCACCCACGCACATGAGCCCAGCATGAGTTTTAAGACACCGGGTCCAGGACTTGAACTGCGGTCGACTACATGGGAGTCCAGCGACATAGCCATTACACTAACTGCTAGTCCCTGACAATTTTTTAAAAGAATTATTTTATTTAACTTCATTTGTTATTATTATTATCAGTTTCCAGTTTGATCAGACAGAGAGGGAAAGTAAGAAAGCAAGCCACTAGGTCCAGGACTTGAACTGTGGTCAACCATGTGGAAGTCCAATACTTTTAACCACCATGCCACTTGCTGGCCCTACTTCTGATAGTTTTGAATGGCACCAATTGTACAACTTTGATTCATACAACCCACTGAACTTAAACAGAAGAAATGGTAGTGAGTTCAGTATGGAAGAGTTCAGATGTACTTTTTAAAAGCCAAGAGTTGGGCCTGCCCCATAGTCTAGTGGTTAAGGGAGCTGACTCCAACATGGTTGACTGTGGTTTCAATCCCAGCTCCAGTGGCTTGAAGAACACAACAAGAACATGTGCATATTTGCCCCCAAATCCCAACAGGATAGAGAAAAGGAGAAGGAGTATCTTCTGAGGTTGCTTTCTCCCTCTGTTTTTCCCTCTGTCAAGCACACATACACTGACAAATGAAATAAATAAAATTTGAAAGTTGTATAAATATTTGGGGACAATATTGAGGATAATAGCAAATGTGGTATGGAAATGGCAGAGTCAAAGACACAGCTACATAAAACCTGTAATTTGGAGACATGTGATTTAAAGCAGAGTACATCACTCATGGACTTTAATGCGATGAGTACTAACATACATTGGTTACAAGCTATTGGTATACCCACATGTTGGAACAGGAACCCAGCTATTGCAACAGGCCCTGGAACTCCATGAGCTCTTTAGAATTTCTGCTCAAAACCTAGATTTCTACTTTCTGCTCAATTTTTCTGTAAATCTAAAATTGCTCTAAAAAAAAAAATAAGGTCTATTAATTTAAAAACTATATACTCTGAAAATGGATAATATTCTTAAGAAAAATGTAGCCCAGCTGTAGTGGCACAGGCTGTATGGTGATGCTGTTGGAATACTGGAACCACATGGGAGGCCCAGGTTCAGACCCCAGGTCAACCTGAATATGCTGCCTGCACACATCTGTGATCCTGGCTGACTGGGAGGCTGGAAGGCCATATGATGGCAAGACCCTGCCAAGGCCTTTTTGTTTGTTCATTTGCTGTTTTTGTTTCTGTTTTTTGCTATTAGGCGCATGTGCTCGTCAGAGAGAGATAGAAAGAGAGAAAGTAAGAAATGGCCCCCCAGGGGGATGGTCACACCACTAACCTTTCTCCTCCAGTCTCCTCTTGGGATTTGGGGCACTCAAGCACATGTGCCCGCATGATTATCAAGCCATTGGGTCTGAGACTCAAACCACGAAGTCAGTCATGGGGAATCCAGGGCTTTAATCTCCAAGTCACCTACTGGCCCAACTCTGCCAAGGATTTCTGTCTTTCTCTCTTTCTCCTCTCTCTCTCTAGAAATAAAGTCCAGCCTTTTTGGTACTATACCAGTATATGAACAGTAATATACAGTTGGTAATGTACCAGATTGCAGAGCTGGAAGCCACATGCTGATGGCAATTCCAGTCTCCAGCTCTTTCCACCTGGAAAAATTTTGCGTGTACATATGTCCAGGATCTTGGGGGACTGGGAGACTAAAGGATGGAGATGATGGTGTGACCAAGATCTATAGGGGCCACAAACCCCTCTCACATGCCTCCTCTGTTGCATTCACATGCACTCTATCATAACATTTTTTAAGGTTAAATATTAAAAATTTAAGTGAATTTTAAAAAAGAAATAAAACTGTGGATTTGATGTGTTCGTTGTTACAGTTACAAAATATAAGTGACTGTACTTCTGGTCAGAATTCTTATTTTAATTATTAATTTTAATTTTATTTATATTACTTTTTAAAGATATATTTATTTTTAATTTTGTCTATTATCATTATTATTTAATTTTGACTAGACAGAGACAGACAGAAAGAAAGGGAGAGTGAGAAAGCAAACCACCAGGTCTGGGACTTGAACCATGGTTAGCCATCTGGGAGTCCAGCACTTCAACCACCACACCACCTGCTGGTCCTTATTATTTTTTTTTAAGAATTATTTTATTTTATTTATTCATTCATTTATTTTAATTTGACCAGAGAGAGAGAAAGTGAGAGAGCAAGCCACCAGGTCTGGGATTTGAACAGTGGTTGGCCATGTGGGAGTCCCGCACCTTAACCATCACACCACCTGCCAGCCCCCAGTCTTAATTCTTAGAAACAAAACTAAACCAGACTTGTTTTTGTCTTCAGGAAGAATTAAGGAAAGTTAACTTTTCCCAAAATGAAGAGGAATTACGTACGGTTCTTGTTTAGATAAACCAGGAGAGGAAGTTAAACTGAGTAAGCATGGGAAAAAGAAATAGATTCCTCTGCTAGATATGCTTTCTGAGCACAAATGAAAGTGGCTGAGATGCACAACAATGAGGGGATGTTGGCAATGGTTCACTGTGGAGCTGCAGAATTGTTTAAAAATACATTTGCTTTTATATAATTAATTCAAATGTCCAGAATGCAAATGTAGTTCAGAGTTTTGGGTATGTATGTGATTACTCTCAAGGTCATGGGCGCCAACGGCCTTTGTGGTTTTGATACAACTGCAGATTGATGCCTTTCAAAAGAATCCCAGCCATTCGCCAGTCCCAGTTCAGATATATTTTCCCTTCAGATGCTTACTTGATACCTCAAGGCCTTAGATATTTCCAGAAATTATGCTTATCTTGGAATTTTCCAAGAATATTAACTGCCATGCTCAGAATGTAGTAATAACTCTTGTATTTATTATCTACAACTTTTTAAAAATCTGATCAAGGTTATTAAACAGTGTCTTTGTCGATGTGCAAGATAATTATGACCTAGGATTTCTGCAGAGAGAGAAACTTAAATGCCTGAATTAAATAGTTTTAAAATGATGTATCTTTTTACATATTTATTTATTTATTTAGGGCCACATGGTGTGTGCACTTGCCAAAGAGAAACAGAGAGCGAGAGATGGCGAGGAGGATGCAACCCCCTACCCTAATGGGATGTGGTCATGCCATAATCCCTTCTCCTCCATTTCTCCATCCTATTGGGATTTGAAGCATTCACAGATGTGCCATGAGTGATTTTTAAACTGCAGGGGCCAGTACTTGAACCATGCAGTCATCCTTGTAGAATCTGGTTCCCAGGGCTGGCCCAATAAAAATTAGTTTTAGGGGACAGCAGGTGGCGTAGTGGTTAAGGTGTTGGACTCCCAAATCGCCAACTGCTGTTCAAGTTCCGGACCCAGCAGCTCAAAATTCACACCTGGTGTATGTGCATGTGTAGCCAAAAATCCCAAGAGGAGAATGCAGGAGAAGGGATTGTGGTGTGGCCATTCCCCCAGGGGGTGGTTTCTCTCTCTTTGTCTCTCTCTGCGTCTCCAGGGAGAGAACATGCCCT
Organism: Tupaia belangeri chinensis; assembly: GCF_000334495.1. NCBI lineage: Eukaryota > Metazoa > Chordata > Mammalia > Scandentia > Tupaiidae > Tupaia > Tupaia belangeri. Next base: position 1,728,122 of record NW_006159824.1, on the reverse strand, counting down.
ATAACAAAAAATCTCTTTTAAAAAAAAGTTTTTAAACATGCAATCTTTTTTTCTTATTTTCTTTTTTCTTATTTTCTTTTTTTAATTGAGTAGTGTTAGGTGCATAGAACTGAGGAGGCATCACAAGCCCAACTTTTCCTCCTGGTCCTTTTTCTTCCAATTTTCCTGATGTATCAAGAGGGTGTCATTATAGCTCTGTGAATCAGCAAGTATTCTTCCAAGGAGACTCTCACTCAAGTATTCTTCCAAGGAGAAGATCAAGACAACGGAATAGTCAAAATATCTCATCATGACCCAGACCAGCACCTCTTAAACCTTCACACCTACATAGAGCCCAGTATTATGGAGTCCAGATCATGTCCTCCCGTATGGTCACAGGAAGGGATTGTCAGAGCCACAGTTGCTTCTTCAACCTTGCGTCTTCTTTTCTGGGTGGTAAACAGATGTCACTCTGACTTGGTCATTTTTTCTATGTTCATAAAACATAACATGTAATAAATATGCCATGCTAGGAGATCATAATCATTCATAATGAAATGTCAAGCATTCATTTATTCATAAGCTTCATTTCAATGAACAATCCTATTCTTCTCACAGAGAGAGCTTCATAAGCCCAGTGAATAATCTCTTGGGAGGGCCATAATTAGACCGTGACTAAATAAAGGTTTGGGCAGGCATAAGCAGTCGGAGTCAAAAGTATATGGCTATGACTGGCCGGTGGTCATTAGAACAGTTAAACACCTAGGAAACTGTCTTCTTTGGACTCTTCAAGGCTTTGTATACCACACTTTATTGGATCATATGTAGAAGAGAAGCAGGTTTTTGCATGTTCTCACTTGCAAAATAGATTCCCTGCGTTAGATTCTTCTGTAAAAACTGCTTATTAATGGTTTAAATCAAGTAACCATTCATTAACCCTATAAATGCTCTTTTGTTTTTCTCATTTCTAAGAGTTTATCTCCAATTATTTGTAGTTTTATTTTAGCCTTGCACTCTATCTGATCTTTCCACTACTATTTCTTAGCCCTTTTACTAATTTTCTTGAAATTCTAATCTTCCTTCATCTATTTTAATATCCCTTTAAATCCTTCGGTCCCTAGGAAGCAGGTTCCCACATGGCCAACTTCACCTGGAATCCCAAACCAGCAGCTTGAGAAACATGTCAGATGACAGATGCATGTTCATGTGTGTCCAAAATCCTGATGAGATGGAGAAATAGAGGAAAAAAGATCGCAGAGTGACCATGCCCCACGGAGAAGTGCTTTCCCTCTCTTTATCGCTTTCTTTCTCTCTCTCTGGTGAGTGCACACACCCTCTGACAATAAAAAGATTAAAAAAAAAATTTAGAGTTTTTTTTTGGCCTTAGGGTGCTTACTCTTACCAGAGAGAGACAGAGATAGTGAGAGGGAAAATGACAAATCACCCCCTGGGGGGTATGGTCATGCCACAATCCCTTCTCCTCCATTCTCCTCCCAGGATCTTGGGCACACACCCATCCAGCATGGTTTTCAAGCCACCAGGTCTGGGACTCAAACAGCGGTCGGCCATGGGGGAGTCCAGTGACATAACTGCTATGCCATCTACTGGCCCCTCAAAATAAAAACTTTTAAATAAATCAAGACATCATCATAAATTCTTCAAAGATCCCAAGAATATTAAGGAAGTAAACACTAAAAAAAAATTATTTCAATTGTCATAACAACACTTACAGTGCACCTCGTAAGTGTAGACATTTCTATAAGATCCAGTGAGATTGTTTGCATGATCACTGAAGGCTGGCTCATTTTGTAGGCTACAGAGAGCATGTGACAACTTCCATCACTGGGCCATTTCCCATCTCTGTAATAGCACTCTATTTCTTAATTATTAAGTTATATTATAAACTATATATCGTACAAAATACAAAAACGTATAAGCATTTTGTACAGAGAAATCTCACAAGAGAAATGGTATGTTACTCTCTCATACCTTCTGACATTGAAGGACCCTCTTATTTTTTTCAATTTAAAAGATTTGGGGGGACCAGCCCCAAAGTGCAATGATTAAACGCTGTGGATCCCACATGACCTACTGCTACTCAAATCCCAGCCCCAATGGCTTGAACAACATGCCTGACACATGTCCACATGTCCCCCAGATCCTGATGATAGAGGAAAAAGAACTGCAGCATGACCACGCTCCACTGAGGGATGTTTCTTTTCTTGCTGGCAAGCTCATGTGCACTCTGGCAATTAAGAAAAAAAAAGATTTAATGAGAATTCACCCCTTCTCTATTCTCTGATATATGAGGAGAGCTCAAAAAGTTTGTAGACAGGGCCGGCAAGTGGTGTGGTGGTTAAGGCACTGGACTCCCATGTAGCTGACTGAGGTTTGAGTCTTGGACCTGGAGGCTTGCTTCCCTATTTTCCCTTTGTCTCTCTCTGGCCAAATTAAACAAGTAATAATGATAATAATAAATTAAATAAAATAATTATTTTTAAAAAGTTTGTAGAAAAAAATGGAATTAAATAGATGCAAAGAAATCATTTTGAAATCCATGCAGTTTTTAATCATTTACACTTTCCGTGAACTTTTCGAAGACCTCCCCCCACAGATACGTCACTGTGCACAAGTACACCATTCTCCTTCGTTTCCTAAATATGACATGCTAGTAATTTTTCATTCATGCCAAAAAAAATCCATATCTATCATAGAAAATTTAGGTAACTTGAATAAACAAGAAAAGAAAAAGAATGTACAAGTCATCCGAAATTCTACCACCCTGAGATAAGCTCCCTTTTTGCCTATTTCTTTCTGTGTAACCTTTAGGGGAGCCTTCACTGCTTCTTCCTCTTCCTAAAGGAATTTCTTCTTACAGTCCTACTGCCTTATTTTGTCCCACGTGACTCCCCGGAATAAGATCTATGACGAATACTCCACCTAGATTAGTCAGGTTTTAGTCAGGAAAACAGACACCACCCTAGGCTTTTCCGACCAAATAAAGAGTACATTTAATAAGGAAATGGGTTACACAGGAAATGGAAACGCTGAGAAAGTCAAACAGGATGGCAACGGCAGGTTAGCAACAGCCAGAGGTAACTATCATCCAGGGCTGAAGGGACTACAGGAGAAACTGATTTTATCAAAGCAGGGAAGTTATAGCAAGCAGAAGCCAGAACCAAGAAGGGGGAATGTCCCAGATCCACAGAAGGAGGGTGGGGCGGTGGTGAAGTTGGAGATTCGGAAGAGAGGAGGCCCACAGTCAAGGCCTTTCTTTCTTTCTTTCTTTCTTTCTTTTTTTTTTTTAAGGTCTTTCTTTCTTTCTTTCTTTCTTTCTTTCTTTCTTTCTTTCTTTCTTTCTTTCTTTCTTTCTTTTTTTCTTT
>NW_006159824.1:1698787-1724690 GCF_000334495.1 Tupaia belangeri chinensis | reverse complement strand
GCAAGCCGCCAGGTCCAGGACCTGAACCATGGTCGGCCATGAGGGAGTCCAGCGCCCCTAATCTTTCTAGGAAGCAGAGAAATAGAGAAATATCCGAGTCTTTTCCATGGTCCTACCCTCCAATCATCTGACCAAACTTACCCCGAAGCCTTCAGGCAAAGAAAGCAGAGAAATGACGGGGGTGAGGGGGGACAGCCAGCAATCATCTCAGAGTGGTCAGTCAACTGGCTAGCCACACAACATTACCTATGTAGCATTCTTGCAAAAATGTTTAAGCTCAATCTAATCATAGAGAAAAAGTCAGGCAAATCCAAATTGAAATATCTTGTACAACCTAACTGGCTAGATGCTCCAAAATACCAATATTCTAAAGTTTAAAAAAAAAAAAAAAAAAAGCAAGGAAAATTATCTAAATTAAGGAATATTCAGGAGACTAATTAATTAGTAATTACTACTAATTTAGATGTAGAGCATATGTTGAATACTGGATCAAAAAAAATCATATATGGAGGATATCGTGGGGCAATTACAGAAAAGTGAACATAGGCTGTACATTAGCTTATAGTTGGATACAAATGTTCAATTGCTTAAGTGTGATCATTTGACTGAGGTTAGGTGGGATAATGCCTTTGTTCTTCAGAATAGTATGCTGAAGTATTTAAAGGTAAAATATCATGCTGTCTCTAGCCAACTCCACACAGATATGCATGGAGAGAGAATGTGTGATTAAGCAAATGCGGCAAATGTTAAAACGAGTTAATCTAAGAGAAGGGTCTACAGGCATTCATTGTACTAGTACTGCAATTATTCTGGAGGATTAATTTCTTGCAAAATAAAAATGAGGAAAATATAGGCTGACCTCTGACCTTTGACTGTTGGCATGAGGTAAAAAAAAGAATTAACCTGGTCAGCTCTGTGGCCTGGTGGTTAAGACAGCCAGATCCCACATGGCCCCCCCATGCAGTTTGAGTCCCAGACTTAGTGGCTTGAGAAACATGCTAGGCACACCCAAAATCTGGAAAGGAGGGAGAGATGGAAGAGAAGATATAGTGGCATGGCCATTCCCCATAGGGAGTGTTTTCTCCTCTTTCTCTGTCTCTCTCTGGTGAGTGTACATGTATACATGCCTTCTTTTTTTTTTTTGGTTTCGTCACAGGATACATGTGGTCACTAGAGAGATACAGGGAGAGGGAAAGTAAGAAATCACCACCCAAGAGGCATGGCAATGCCACAATCCCTTCTCCTCAAATTCTCCTGTTGGAGTGTTAGGGGCCTATGACTCAGTGATTTTTTTTAACCAACCAGATCCAGGACTTGAACCCCAGTCAGCCATGTGAAAATCTAGCCCCTTAACCACCACACTACCTGCTAGCCCTCCTATAAAAGCTCTCTTAAAAAAAAAAAAAGAAAGAAAGAAAGAAGAAAAGGAAAACCCTGAACCAAACGGACTAGTTCTTAGGAATTTGAACCTAAAACCTCCAAAGAATTTGCTAGTTAGTAATAAAGTTGGAGGTGACAGAAAAACATGAGTGGAGCTAGGCAACAGCAAAGTAAAATTATACCCAAATCAAAATTATGAGGTGGGAGAAAAGATATGGCAAATTGTTTGCAGAAATAGCTGCCAAGAATGCTTCCCCTCTCAGTAAGCACACGCTTCTTCTCTCACCAAGGGCTGAAGTCTGATTGTCCTCCCCGTGTTCTGGGCTGGCCCTGTGACTTGCTTTGACCAACAGAACACAACAGGAGGGACACAGTGCCAGCTCTTGACCATTAAGAGGCTTGACATGTGCCACTATCCTTCCCGTGCAGCCCTGGGTCACCATGTAAAGAGGCCCAGCTGCCCCCAGGAGAGGTTGGCTTGGCTCAGCTGTTCTAGGCCCTGTAGCTGAGGAGCCATACAAGTGAGTGACACTATAAGGGTTCTCCAGCTCCAGTCAAGCTGGCCCACCCAAAACTTCATGGAGCAGAGCCAAGTCCCTGACAATCCCTTCCCAAATACGGAATCATGAGCCAATAAGTAAGTGGTAGTTGGAGCCAGCCCATGGCATAGTGATTAAGGTGCTGGACTCCACATGGTTGACTATGCAGTTCAAATCCAGGACCTGATGGCTTGAGAAATGTTGGGTACCTACGCCCAAAATCCTGAAAGAGAGAAATGAAGGAGAAGGGATTGCAGTGTGACCATCCTCCATAAAGGGCTCTCTCTCTCTCATTCCCGGATAGCACACATGCCCACTGGCAAATATTTTTTAATAAATAAGTAAGTGTGGTGGTTGTTCTAAGCCAGTGAATTTGGGGAAAATTTGATGTATAGCCAATAAGAAACTCAACAGACATACAGAGATGCCTATAGGGAAAGTGGAAAACTACCTAAATGTCATCATTCTAGTTTTGTCCATATGTAGACTCAAAATAGACCCCCAAAAACACATTTTAAAGAATAATGTATTTAATTTTACTTATCATTTTTTTAAAGAATTAGTTTATGTAACTTTATTGATTTATTTACTTATTTTTCAGTTTGATCAGAGAGGGACAGAGAGAGGGAGGGAAAGTGAGAAAGCAAGCCTCTAGGTTCGGGACCTGAACCCTGGTCAGTCATGTGGGACTCTAGCGCCCTCAACCACCACACCATCTGCCAGCCCCTATTATCATTATTTTTATTATTTTAATTTGCCATAGAGCAGCAAAGAGAGAAAGAGAGAGAGTAAAAGTGATAAAGCAAGCCACCAAGTTCAGGTCTTGAACTGCAGCCAGACATGTGAGTCCAGTACCTTAACCACCACGCCATCTGCTGGTCCATTTTTTTAAATTACATTGAGCAGGTCTCTATTCCTTGCAATAGAGTGCCACATGCAGGTATACCTTTTGTTTTTTCTCTTTTATGATATTTTCCCTTTTTTAAAAATAAATTTAAAAGAATTATCTATTTAATTTTTTTTTTTTTTTAATTTTGACCAGAGAGAGAAAGAGAGCAAGCTGTCAGGTCTAAGACTTGAACTGTGGTCAGCCATGTGGGAGTCCAGTGCCTTAACCAACTCACCACCTGCCCAGCCCCTTTCATGGTATTTTTATTTTCCAACAATCCCAGGTAAATTTCTCTTACCTGTCTGTGTTTCCCATTTGTTTCTCCTTTTATTGAGTAACAACACCCAATGGTGTTTAAAATGGTTTGTTGATGGAACCAGTAGATGGTGTAATGGTTACATCGCTGGACTCCCACATAGTCAGCTACAGTTCAAGTCCTGGACCTGGCAGCTTAAAACTCACACTGGCCGCATGTGTGTGTGCCCAAACTCCCAAGAGGAGAATGAAGGATTGAGGCATGGCCATCCTATCCTCCCTGGGGGTGTGTGGGGTGATTTTTTGCTGTCTATCTGTCCTGTCTTTCCAGCAAAAATCTTTCTAAAAATTTTTTAAATTAAATGGTTTGTTGCTAAATGCATCATAAAATAGAAGGGTGAATAATTTTCTTGAACTATAATAATAAGATAAAAAAAATCATCCATCCAGTTTAAGATACAAAACCTATCCAGTCCTTTAGAAGGCTCTGCTGGGCCAGGAGGTCACATGGTGGTTAAGGCACTGGATCCCACATGGCCCACTATGCAGTTCAAGTCTTAGACTGGCAGCTTAAAAAACACACTGGGTGCATGTGATTGTGGCATGGCCATCTTCCCTAGGGGTAATTTCTCACTTTTCCTCTCTGTCTCTCTTTGACAAGTGTATGAGCCCTATGGCAAAAAAAATAAAATAAAATAAAAAACCCAAAACTCTGCATACTCCTCCCCAATTGTAGTCTCTTCTCTATCCCATAATGACTGTGATGTCATCTGGGTTCATCATTCCCATTTTCCCCCTGTCGTTCTCGGCCTATATACACATCCCTAGACAATACATTACTTAGTTTTGAGAAGCTCAGCAGCAGCACCAATCTTGGAGGGTAAGGAGCTGAGGGCCCGGTCAGAGAAAAGCTCAAGGGGAGAAGGTAAGCCGAATGGTCTGTGGTCACTGTCTGGCTTCAGCTTCCCTGCACATTTACAAGAGCCTTTTATGAGAAAAACAGTGAGTAAAATGGTGAGTAACTGGGAAACACTAGGCTCAGCACAGTTGAGACATGTGGTGGTATCAGAGAAAGGAACAGGTTTTAGATGTCTGGCCAAGATACAGTCAGACGGAGAGGGCTGTGGCGTATTTTCAGCTCACCATGGCTACCCCTGTACTTCCTAGAAAAGGTCAACACAGAACATTTTAGATGCTATCCACAGCCCAGGCAGCCAGCCACAGATGAATGAGCTGGAACTTCATCAGCATGTGGTCAAAATAAGGTAAGTTCAGTACAGAGAAAAGCCCAGGCAGGATCCTGGGTATTTTGCACTTGATTTAAAAGCTAGCATGTGGGACCAGCAAATGGCGTAATGGCTACGTCGCTGGACTCCCACGTAGTTGACCGCGGTTTGAGTCCCAGACCCAGTGGCTTAAACTCACACTGGGCGCCTGTGCGTGCATGCCCAAGATCCCAAGAGGAGAAATGGAGAAAAAGGGATTGTGGCATGGCCATCCCCCCAGGGGTTGATTTCTTGCCTTCTGTCTGTCTCTGTCTTTCTGGCAAGCACACATGCCCTATAGCAAAAACCACTCCAAAAAAAATAAATAGATAAATAAAATTAAAAAAATAAAAAGTTAGCATGCTGGTAGCGAGGATAATAGTGATGGTGCACAGAGGGATTAAAACAGAATGGCAAAGAGATTCTGCATGCTCCTGAACGCTCAGATTGAACTTCAAGAATTATGAAGAAACACACCATCCACTGGATGACTAGAGATCACTGCAGCACCATAAGAAATATCGGAAAGCAAGAAAATACCTCTCCTCCAAGAGAAAAGAAAGAATAATTCCTTTTCATCCACAGACAGTTCAATGGAAATCATGGAAATGTCTGATAAAGAATTTAGAATATTCATAATGACGAAGCTAACAGAGATGGAAAAGAAGAGAGACAATGAACTACAGGAGAAAGGAGCTGACGAGTTCTAGGAGGTGAAGAAATTCTTGCAAGAGCTAAAAGAGGAATTACACACTTTTAAAAAGAATAAAATGGATCTGTTAAAGATGAGGCTCTAATACAGGAAGACAAAATCTCCCTTGCAAGTATTAAAAGCAGAGTAGATCATATAGAAAATCTTCTACATCTGAGATGTAGGAGAGAAAATTGCTGGTCTAGAAAAATCCACCACAAAGACAGAAGATTGCCCCCCCCAATGAGAATAATATACAAGAATTAGTAGATAATCAAATGTCCAAACATCCAGATAATTGGCATCCTAGAAGGCAGAGACTCAAAAGGACATTGATAATCTATTTCATGAAATCCTGTAAGAAAACTTTCCTAACCTAGAAAGGCACTCAAAGATCTAGTCCCAAGAAATACAAAGGACCCCAAATACAATCAACCCAAGAAGGTCTTCTCCAAGACACATTATAACCAAGTTGACCAAAACCACAGACAAAGACAAGATATTAAGATTGGCAAGAAAGTAACAGCAAGTTACCTGCAAAGGATATACCGTCAGGGTAACAGAAGACCTCTCATAGGAAACAATGCGAGTGAGGAAAGAATGGGAAAATATATTCAAAGTGTTAAGAAAAAAAAGCAGTTTCAACCAAGAATACTCTACCTGGCAAGATTATCCTTCACATGGGAAGAAAAGACAAGAACATTCTCAGAAAAACAAAACCTGAAAGAATTTACCAGCACCAGACCAGATCTCCAAGAAGTTCTCAAGGGAGTACTATACCAAGAAAATTAAAGACAGACACACAGAAATAAGAGTTCAAAAACTAAGAAAATGGCCAAATTAATCATAGGGACAAGTCTGGAATAGATTATTATAACCCGGAATTTAATTGGGAAGATCAAACCACAACAGAAGATAAAGTACATGAGACTGAATTGGTGAAATAGAATTTTATGACTTTTGACTAAAACATTGCTGATTTTCTTCTAGACTTTGTTGTCCGGTTTTAAGGATTTGTGTCCTGTCTTGAGATGCCCATAGGTTCATGTACTTACCATTTGAACAGAATCCTAACCTGTTTCCTGGCTTTAAGTTTTAAGCAAAGTTCCTTAGCATTGCTTTGATTTATTAAAGCTAAATCTGCTTTTCTTGAAATTACCAGCTGAACTTGTTATTGAAAGTAGTTATATTATTTAAGAAAATGTCGGGGGAGGGGGGAGTGGAAAACAACTGTGGACACCAGAGATAGTGTGGGAGGAGAGTGGTTTGGAAACCAAGTCCATCCTTCCTGACAGATAAGGAATCCAATGTCTAGGAGGATTATGTGATTTGCCTGAGATGATAGAGCTAATTAATGGCTGCCAGGTCTGATACGGGAAGTTATGGACTAATTCTAGTGCCTTCATCTCCCTTCTTAGCAGGCTGTGCTCTTTATTTCCATTTCATGGGAAACCATGTAAATTTCCTCCTCAACCACTGTTTTGTTGTTGCTAGGCACTGTTATGTAAAACAAGTCACGAAAAAAAAAAAAAAAAAAAAAGAAAGAAAGAAAGAAAGAACGAGCCAAGGGGTACAACATGTTTGAAGAGTGAACCTCTAAATTGAGAGAGAACAAAACAACAGAAATAAAGGAATTTTTATTCTTTTATTACAATTTATTTTAATATGAATGTATAACTTTTTATTATATGTTATATTATCTAATTACATGAAATAGAAGTTATGTTAAATCTTATTGTATTATGAAAAAATATTCTTTTATTGTAGCTTATTTTATTATAAATACACAACCTATATGCAATTTTAACTTTTTATTATACTCTTTTATTATAACTTTGTTATAATTTATTATTAAAAAAAGAATAAACTGAATTTGAGGAAAAGGAGATACAAAACCTTTAAAATACTCTCTTGACAGGGGAGAACATTTGTCCCCTTCTCCTGATGTTTCCTTGACAAGGAAGAAGCTTAATCAGTGTAAGGTTCCAGGTCTTGGGAGTAATAGAATGACATACCTCACTGGTAAATTTGGGAAAAATAAAATGAAAATGTTCGACTCAGTCCCTCCACTTCTTTCTTCATGGGAGCCAGCCTGCCTCCAGTTTTCAGTTCCTCCTCTCTGAGTTTTAGCTGTGTGAAAAGAATGGGAGAGGCGTGGTTTGAGAGTGTATTCTGAACACTACTGCCACATAACAACCTAACACAAAACTTCACGCCTTCCAACAATCATTTTTCTTTCATTCATATATTCTGTGGGCCGGGAACCCAGACAGAACAAAACAGAAAAAGCTTCTTTCTGTTCCATGACATCTGAGGCCTCAACTGAGAAGGCTCAACAGCTGGAAGACTCAACTGCTAGAGGCGGAATTCATGTGGAGGTAGTTGATGCTGGCTGTCTGCTGAAACTCCCACTGCAGTTATCAGCCATTATACTCATAGATCGCCTCCCACTGTGGCCACTATCCCTGCCAACTTATGTAGGTAAGATGAAATTCCCTTGGGATCAGCAGTTGGCGTAATGGCTATGTTGTTGGGCTCCCATGTAGTTGACTGAGGTTCAAGTCCCAGATCCAGTGACTTAAACTTACGCCAGAAACGTGTATGTGTGCCCCTAAGGTCCTGAGAGAAGAATGGAGAAGAAGGGATTGTGGCGTGTCCATCCCCCCTGAGGGGTGATTTCTCGCTTTCTGTCTCTCTATCTCTCTCTGTCTTTCTGGCAAGCCCACGCGCCCTATAGCAAAAACCTCTCCCCCCCCCAAAAAAAAAGATGAAATTCCCAGAAAAACGGGGATGTGAATAAAGCAATAGTTGAGTAATTCCTCTGAGAGCCCCTAAGCTTCACAGAAATAAAATTAGAGGGGGAAAAAAGGCAAAAAATAAGCAGGCTTCTTTATTTGGATAAATGTTCTGCACACTCCCCTCTGGGCAAATGTGACTGGAATTGTGTCCTGAGAACAACAGGTCTCCTGGCTGTTTCTAAACCTAGCAACAAAGGTTAGCAAGGGCCCCTGGGATTGTCTTTGGTCATCTCTTCCCATCACCACCCTGGGGAAGCTCATCGATTCCAATGCCTTCAAATACTATCTATGTGCTGGCAGTGGGGTTGCTCATCAGTTAGGCATAAGCCTGAAGGTACTGGAGGCCACCATGTGGAACAAACCTCTTGAGAATGCTTCTGGCCATAAAATTCCTGAAAATTCAGATCGATCTGGCTTTAGCGTGGTGAATGGATTGGAGGCAGAAAGGAATGGGCAAAGGAGAATCAATTGAAATCCTGCTGCAGCAGCCTAGACAGTCTCAACAGGAGGGAAGAGAAACTAAAGGACTTGAAAAATAGTTAAGAAATAAGATCAAGGCCTGACAAAGAGAGGGAGAAGGAAAAGGTGATTCTAGACTCTGGCTTGTACAGCTAGGTATGGTGGAAGTGATGCTGAAGAACTGGGAACACTAGAATAGGATCAGGTTTTGGAAGGAAGATCATGGATTCCAGGTGGAATATGGTGAATCTGAGGTGGCAGTGGGGGATGGTCACACCACAGTCCCATCTCCTCCATGTCTGGAGTTGGTATATAGAAGTTGACTTAGGGGCTGGCAGGTGGCATGGTGGTTAAGGCGCTGGACTCCCACATGGTGACTGTGGTTCAAGTCCCAGACCTGGTGGCTTGCTTTGTCACTCTCCCTCTCTGTCTTTGTCTCTCTCTGCTCAAAGTGAATACTACTACTACTAATAAAAAATTAAATTAAATGTTTTTAAAAGAAAGTTCATATATAACCGGAAGTTGATATATAGCAGGCAGTAGCGTACAGGAGTCTGATCCTCAGAAGGTGGTCTGAGCTGGAGGTAGAAATAAAAGTCACTTAACCCCTTTTCTCTTGTAGCACTCCAATTCAACCTGGACTTCCACAAGTTTCTTAACAGCCACCTTAACTCCATTTGTCTCCTCCAATCTAATGATAATAGCAGTTACTGTGAGTGCTGCAAAATGGAACTTCCCAGTTTGAAACTCTTTCTATTAACTTCATGTTAAAACTTCCAGGACCAGCAGATGGCATAGTGGTTACATCGCTGGACTCCCACATGGCCAACCATGGTTCAAGTCCCAGACCCAGTAGCTTGAAACTCACACCAGGTGCATGTACATGCATGCCCAAGATCCTGGGAGGAGAATGGAGGAAAAAGGATTGTGGCATGGCCATTCCCCAGGGGGATGATTTCTAACTTTTTCACTTACTGTCTCTGTCTCTCTTTCTCTGTCTTTCTCTCTGATAAGTGCATGCACCATAAAGAAAAAGCTTCTTAAAAAAAAAAAAAAAAAAAGGAACAGAAGAGAAACCAACTTATGGTTCTCAAAAGTGAACCAAGGATTTTCCTAATGGATTCACTGACACCCCCCCACACCAAGAGGTATACACATGAACCCCACCAGATGACTCATCTGAAGACTCTCCAACTGGTCTACGCACACATACACACGTGCCAGCTACCTACGCCCTCCTCCATGGATGAGGCCTATTGTGTCCCTGTGCATGGCCCACACGAGTTCCCACAGATAGGACATGAATCTCAACAGCAAGAGAGGATCTTGGCAGATGAATCAATGCTGCTGGTTTAAGAGAAGGTGCACTATCTTCAGGAAACTAATAAAAATAAATGGGAAACTCAGAAATACCCCTGGCTTTGTAGGATCAGGAGAAGGCACAAAATCTTAAGACTTCCCCCCAAAGAGGGAAAAAAAGTGGAATATTGCATCTGTAGAAAAGGCCCAAGAGACCCCTAGAATCTCTATATTGGCTTAATAGTGAAGTGTTCCTCTCTCAAAGCCAGTTAATAAAGACAAAGAGGTGACTGCGCCTTAAAATGTGAAGAGAATAACACAGGCTTTGAGGAGCCTAAAGAATCAGAGAAATATGATACCATGAATGGGATAAAAATAAAGATCCAGTTGTTGACCCCCAAAAAATGGACAGCTACCAATTTTCTGTCAGAGATCTACTCAAAGGAGAAGAAAACACTAAATTGGAAAGACATTTGTACATCTATGTTTACTGCAGCATTATTTATAATTGCTAAAACATGGAACCAACCTATATGTCCAAAAACTGAGGGATGGACTGAAAAACTGTGACACATATATACTATAAAATACTACACAACTATAAGAAGCAATGAAATCCTATTATTTGATTCAAAATGATGAATATAGATTTCATGTTGAGTGAAGTGAGTCAGACTTTAAAAGATACACATTGTATATCTCCTTTCAATGTGTACTGAGTGTCTGAACATTATGGCAGAGGTCTAGAGATCTGAAGACGTGATGTGGAGTGGACTGGCATGGATGCCTGGTGACTGTAAGGGGAGAATGTGATTGGTAGAGAGTGAGTGGTGGATGGTGGGTAGGAGGCAAAAAAAACCAATTATAAATGATAAACTTTTGTTTATAAGAGAAAAATCAAACCTTTTTTGTACTGTCTGACATAGTTCACAATAGTGTGTATTTGTTAATTTATATGTCATCAAAAGAACACTTTGCCTAAAAGAAAGGTCTGACTAGGGTATAAAATGTTTATAATCTTTTGCAAAATTATAATTTTTCATTAACTTGTAAGCCATTGTTATAAATATCACTTTTATCTTTGGAACGTGAAATTACAACTGAAATTTATTTTGTTAATTTTTTTAATGAGCTGAATAAAGTTTTTATTTTTTCAAAAAATATTTTCTGTCAAGGAATTGTCAAAATAAACTGTCATAAAGAAGTTTAGTAAACACATATAAGTTTATCAAATAAAATCAGGAAAACAAAATATAAACAAAACTAGTTGTTCAACAAAGAGAACAATACCACATCAAAGAACCAAATATAAATTAGAGACTTTAAGAGCACAATATTTGAGGTGAATATGTCAATATACAGCACTTCAACAACAAATTTAATTACACAGAAGAACCAGTGAACTTAAAGATGTTTTAGATTGATCCTTGGAATGCAAGTATAATTTTAAAAATTCAATAAATTTGATAGACAATATAAACATAATCAAAGTTAAAAATCATATTATGGTGGGCAGGCTAGCAGGTGACATGATAGTTAAGGCACTGGACTCCCACATGGCCAACCACAGTTCGAGTCCCGGACCTGGAGGCTTGCTTTCCTATTTTCCCTTTCTCTCTCTGGTCAACTTAAACAAATAATAATGATGATAATAAACGAAATAAAATAATTATTTTTAAAAAATCATATTATTGGGCTGGCAGGTGGTGTAGTGGTTAAGGCGTTGAAGTCCCACATGGCCAATCATGGTTCAAGACCTGGGCCTGGTGGCTTCCTTTCTCACTTTCTCTCTCTCTCTCTCTGTCTCTCTCTGGAGAGCACGTGTCCTATAGCAAACAAAATAAATAAGAAGAAATAAAAATTTTTAAATTAAATAAATGATTTCTTTTTAAAGACCATATTATCATCTCATTAGATGCAGAAAAGTGATCTGATAAAATTCAACATTCTTTCATGATAAAAACTCTCAACAAGTTAGGCATAAAATATTGGGTTGTCAGAAAAGTCATGACATATTTTTCTTGTTTTCTATACAAAAATGAGTCATGACTTTTCAGACAACCTGATAAGACACCTCAACCTAACAAAAGTCCTATATAAAGCCCACAGCTAACATCATACTTATTGGTAAAATGTTGAAATCTTTTCCTCTAACATCAGGAACAAGATAAGGATGTCTTCTATCCAACATAGTACTGAACATCCTAGCCAGAGCAATTAGGCAAGAAAAAGATATAAAAGACATCCAAATTCAAAATGAAGAAGTCACATTTTCTCTACTGACAATGTGATTTTATATGTAGAAAACCCTCCAGAGCACCTAAAATCTATTAACAACTAATAAAAGCATTCGGCAAAGCTAAAAGATAAAAAACCAACATAAAAAAATTGGTTGTGTTTCTATCTGATAAATTTTAAAAACAGTCCTATTTACGGGACCAGCAGTTAGCATAATGGCTATGTCCCTGAACTCCCATGTAGCCGACCGTGGTTCAAGTCCTGGACCCGGTGGCTTAAACTCACACCAGGTGGGTGGGCATGCGTGCCCAAGGCCCCAAGAGGAGAATGGAGGAGAAGGGACTATGGCATGGCCATAACCCCTGGGGGGTGATTTATTGCTTTCTATCTCTCTGTCTCTCTCTGTCTTTCTGGTGAGCACATACACCCTATAGCAAAAACCTCTCTGAGATCAGCAGTTAATGTAATGGCTCATGCCGGGCATGTGTGTGTGCGTGCCCAAGATCCCGAGAGAAGAATGGAGGAGAAGGGATTGCGGTTTGGCCATCCCCCCTGGGGGGTGATTTCTCACTTTCTATCTCTCTGTCTTTCTGGTGAGTGCACGCGCTCTATAGCAAAAACCTCTCAAAAAAAATAATAATAATAGGGGCTAGCAGGTGGCCTGATGGTTAAGGGCACTGGACTCCCATATGATTGACCACAGTTCAAGTCCCGGAACTGGTGGCTTGCTTTCTCACTTTTTCTCTCTCTGTTTCTCTCTCCCTCTCTCTCTCTCTCTCTCTCTCTCTCTCTCTCTCGGAGGCCCCTCCCACCGTCAAACTAAAATAAATAAAGTTAAATAAAATAATTATTTTTTTAAAAAAAGACTAAACCACTGGGCCAGTTCATGGTGTGGTGGTCAAGGCAACTGGATCCCACATGAATGACTTTGTAGTTTGAGCCGTGGATCCAGCAGCTTGAAAAATGCACCAGGCACATGTATACATGTGCCCCAAATCCTCAGAGGATAATGAAAGAGAAAGGATTGCAGCATGACCATCAACCCTGGGAGGTAATTTCTCACTCCTCCCCTTCCTGTCTCTCTCTGGCAAGTGCACACTCTCTATAGCAGAACTAAAATAACTAAATAAAAATACTTAGGAATTCATTTAACCAAGGAAATGAAAGATCTGTACAGTAAAAATGATAAAACATTAATGAACTAAATTGAAGAAGAAGGCAATCCATGGAATGGGAGAAAATATCTGCAAAACACATATCTGGTAAAAGGTTAATATACAACATGTGTGAACTCATACAACTAAGCAGAGAAAAAAAAAAAACCACTAAATAACCGGTTGAAAAAATGGGTAAAGTTTTCTTAAAAGACATACAAATGGCCAACAAGTATGTGAAAAACGCTATCACTAATCACCAGGGAAAGACAAATGAAACCACAGTGAGCTATCACTGCACCCTAGCTAGAATGGCTTTGATCAAAAAGACAAAAAGTAACGAAAGTTGGTGAGGACGCAGAGAAAGGAGAGCTCATATACTGTTGGTAGGAAAGCAAACTAGTGCAGCCTTTATTTAAAAATAGAGAGAGAGTCTCCTTGGAAAGTTAAAAACAGAATTACCTTATGACTTAACAACCCCAATATTAGGTCTATAACCTCAGGAAAGAAAACCAGTATGCCGAAGAAATATCTGCACTCCTATGTTTATTGCAGCACTATTAACAGAAGTCAAAAGATGAAATAAATTTAAGTGTTGAGCAACAGATGAATGGATAATGAAAAACAAAACAAACAAATATACACACACACACACACATAGACACTCACATACTATGGAATACTATTCCTTCATTTAAAAATGAAATCCTTTGGAATCAGCAGTTAGCGTAATGGCTATGTCGCTGGACTCCCACGTAGTCGACCGTGGTTCGCGTCCCGGACCCGGTGGCTTAAAACTCACGCCGGCGCATGTGCGTGCGTGCCCAAGATCCCAAGAGGAGAATGGAGGAGAATGGATTGCAGCATGGCCATCCCCCCTGGGGGGTGATTTCTCGCTTTCTATCTCTCTGTCTCTCTCTGTCTGTCTGGCAAGCGCATGCGTCCTATAGTGAAAATCTCTCCAAAAAAAAGAAGAAATCCTTTTATTTGAGGCAAGAGATAGAAAATACTGAAGGTTATTATGTCAACAAAATAAGCCAGACACATAAGGAGAAATATTGTATATTCTCACTCATATGTGGAAGCTAGGGGGAAAAAGACATCCTAGATGGAGAAAGTAGAATAGTAGTTACTAGATGTAACAAAGGCTAATGGAGGAGACCAACAGATAGTGTAGTGGTTATGTTGCTGGATTCTCACTTGGTCGACCGTGGTTTGAGTCCCAGACCAGGTGGCCTGAAACTCATGTTGGGCACATGTGTGTGAGTGCCCAAAATGCCTACAGGAGAATGGAGGAAAAGGGACTGTGGTGTGGTCATGCACCCTGAGTGGTGATTTCTCACTTTCTCTCTGGCAAGCACACATGCCCTATGGCAAAAAGTTCACTAAAAAAATTAAAATAAAAAAAAAAAAAGTAAGGGAAGGCTAGGAGAGAGAGGAAATAGGGAAATGCTGGTTAACAGATTATAGTGTTTCTTTTTCTTTCTTTTTTCATTTTTTTGTTTGCTATAGGGCACGTGCACTCACAGGCGAGAGACAGAAAAAGTAAAAGAGAGAGAGAGGGAAGGAGGGAGGGAGGGAGGGAGGAAGGGAGGGAGGGAGAAATTACTCCCCGGGGGTAGTGGGGGGAGACAGCCATAACATAATCCTTTTTCCTCCATTCTGCTCTCAGGATTTTGGGCACCCACGCACATGAGCCCAGAATGATTTTTAAGCCACTGGGTCCAGGACTTGAACCACAGGGTCGGCCATGTGGAATCCAGCTACCTTAACAGATTATGACGTTTCTTTATGAGGTGATGAAAATGTTCCGAAATTACATACCTAGTGGTAATAGTTGTACAACATTCTGAATGTACTAAAAGCCACTTTACTGTTCAATTTACAAAGGCTAAAATAGTCGATGTATGTGAAATGACTTAAAGGGACCAGCAGTTAGCGTAATGGCTATGTCACTGGACTCCCATGTAGCCGACCAAGGTTTGAGTCCCGGACCTGGTGACTTAAACTCACACCAAGCGAGTGTGCGTGTGTGCCCAAGATCCCGAGAGGAGAATGGAGGAGAAGGGATTGTGGCGTGGCCGTCTCCCCTGGGGGGTGATTTCTCACTTTCTGTCTCTCTGTCTCTCTCTGTCTTTCTGGTGAGTGCACGTGCCCTATAGCAAAAACTTCTCCCAAAAAAAAGAAAAAAAAAGAAAGAAAGAAAAATGAAATGACTTAAATAGAACTAGTAACTACAAATCTGGCTTACTCTATTATTATAAATTATAATAATAAATAAAATAATAGATTTGTAATATATGAAATATGTATGTGTAGCACTGGCATAAGGATATGCATATATATTAATGGAATAGAGTCCAGAAATAGACCCACACAGATAGTCAACTGATTTTCAACAAAGATACCAAGGTAATATAGAATAATATTCTCAACAAAAGGTGTTAGAATAATTGGATATCCACATGCTAAAGAATAAATCTCAACCCTCATACCATATTAAAACAACTTAAAATAAATGATAAATGATGAGTTTAAACTACAAAACTTTTATGAAAAAATAGAACAATTTTGTGACTTTGGCTTAGACAAAATGTTCTTAAGACACAGAAATATTAATTACAAAAGAAAACATTGATAAACCAGATTTTATCAAAATTAAAATCTAGTGTACTTCAAAAGACACAGTGAAGACAATAACAATACAAGGCACAGATGGGGTGAAAGTTAGTTGTAAAACTGTATCTAGGAGCTGGCAGGTAGTGTGGTGGGTAAAGGTGCTGGATTCCCACATGGTCAACCACAGTTCAAGTCCTGGACCTGCTGACTTGCTTTCTCACTTTCCCTTTCTGTCTCTGTCTCTGTCTCTCTCTCTTTGTGGTCAAGTTTAAAAAAAACAGTACAAAGAAATTTAATTAAATAAATAAATAATTCTTAAAAAAAAAAAAAAAAAGGAACTATATCTAATGAGGGGCAAGCAGGTTGCGTGGTAGTTAAGGGTGCTGGACTCCCACATGGCCGACCACAGTTCAAGTCCCAGACCTGGTGGCTTGCTTTCTCACTTTCCCTCTTTCTCTGTCCCTCTCTGGTCAAATTAAAAGTAAATAAAATTAAACAAAAATAATTCTCTAAAAAAAGCTATATCTAATGAAAGAACTATATTCAGATTATAAAGAACTTTTACAACTCCATAACAAGACAAACAACCCAATTTAAAAAGAGAAAAGAAAAGAAACTAGACCAAATAATTTAACAAACACTTCAGCAAAGAAGACAGATGAATGGTAAGCAAGTACATAAAAAGATGTTCAACATCGGAACCAGCAGTTGGCATAATGGCTATGTTGCTGGACTTCCATATAGTTGACTGCAGTTCGAGTCCTGGACCCAGTGACTTAAACTCACGCCAGGCACATGTGCATGCAAGCTCAAGATCCCGAGAGGAGAATGGAAGAGAAGGGATTGCTGTGTGGCCATCCTCCCTGGGGGGTGATTTCTTGCTTTCTGTCTCTCTGTCTCTGTCTTTCTGGCGAGCACACGTGCCCTATAGCAAAAACCTTCCAAAAAAAAAAAAAGATGTTCAACATCATTTGTCATCCTGGAAATGCAAACTGAAAGTAGAAGGATGTAACTTAAAAGACTGTCAAAACCAAATGTTGGTGAG
Organism: Tupaia belangeri chinensis; assembly: GCF_000334495.1. NCBI lineage: Eukaryota > Metazoa > Chordata > Mammalia > Scandentia > Tupaiidae > Tupaia > Tupaia belangeri. The sequence goes on along the minus strand of NW_006159824.1, from coordinate 1,708,059 downwards.
AATACAGAGCAACTGAAATACTGCTGGTGGGAAAGTAAAATGGTACAACTACTGTAAAAAACAACTTACCCGCCTCTTGTAAAGTTAAAACATAGTTACCATAGGACTCAGTAATTCCACTCCTCAGAGTTTAACCCACGGAAATGAAAACATGCACCTGCGCAGAGATCTGACAGTGTATGTTCATCGCAGATTAAGCCATCTTCAAAGCAGCACTGTTTCACAAGTCAAGAACTGAAACAATCCAAATGTTCACCAGTGAGTAAATGGGTAATAAACTGAGTTACTTCTATATTACTAAGCTGTCAAAAGGAATATATTAAAGATAAAACAGAGGTTATTTTCCCTGTATCTCCCACAAAGTATAGTTAGATCCACGGACTTATCTCCTGAATGTGGGGGAGGCCACCGGGCACACAAGTGGACACAAACACAAACACCACGCCAACTGTAAGAAGCTGGCATACTATTTGATCCCATCTATACGACACTCTAGAAGTGATAAAATGATGAAGTTGGAGAACAGAGCAGTGGACACGAGCAGAGGGGTGAGGGAAGGGAGTAGAGATCTGTGTGGTGATGAAACAGTTCTGTATCTTGCCTCCAATGGTGGGTAACAAACAACACATGGGATAAAATTGGCAGGCATACAGAATTATATTTACAAAGGGAGCTGTACACACACTTTGCACTAATGCTCATGTCCTGGTTTTAATATTGTACTACATTTACATTGAGATATATAGGGGAGGGGGGTGCAGCAAGTGGCATAGTGGTTAAGGCACTGGACTCCCATGCAGTAGATTATGGTTTGAGCCCTGGACCTGGCAGCTTGAAACTCATGCCAGGTGCAGGTGTGTGCATGCCCTAAATCCCAAGAGAAGAATGGAGAAGGGATTGTGGCATGGCCATCCCCTGTTGGGGTGTGATTTCTCACTTTCTGTCTCTCTGGTGAGCTCATGCACCCTGTAGCAAAAATACCTGGGGGGGAAAAAAAGATATAAATGAGTATATAGAGGGCTGGCATGGTGGTTAAGGTGCTAGACTCTCACAAGGCCAACCATGGTTCAAGTCTTGGACCTGGCAGCTTGCTTTCTCATTTACCCCTTCTCTCTCTTTCTTTTTCTGGTCAAATTTTTAAAATAATAATAAATTAAATTAAAAATTATGTTTTAAAAAGCTATACATAGGACCTTTGTACTATCTTTTTGATATCATGTAAATCTCTAATTATTTCAAAATAGAAATTTTTGGAAGGAATAAATTCCATATTCCCCTTCAGAAAGCAGATATTTTACATATGACCAATTGTAGAAACACTTTGGAGCTGAATTTCATTCATGAAATTTAAGATCCTACGATAGTATATGTACTGCATTTACAATTTTCAAACTGGAAATTTCCAGCCCAGCCATGGTGGCACATGTGGGTAGATGTTGCTACTCCAGAGGGTGAGGCTGCATGAGAGGGTCAGGTTTGAGTCTCAGCCCAAACTTAATAAGCAACATGCACTTGTAGTCTTAACTAAGCCAGAGGCCTGGGAAGACTTGAACACACACACAACATTATCATTTCCTATTACAATTCTCTTTCTTTATATCTACTAAAGTGTTGCTTTGTAATGTGGGTTATTAAGAAGTTTAGTTTTTTTGTTTTTTGTTTTTTGGGTTTTTTTAGAAGTTTTTTAAAAGACCAGCAGATGGCGTAATGGTTACATCACTGGACTCACACATAGTCGATTGTGGTTCAAGTCCTGGACCCAACAGCTTGAAACTCATGCCAGGCCCAAATGCATGCATGCCAAAGATCTCAAGAAAAGAATGTAAGAGAAGGGACTGTAGCATGGCCATTCCCTCTGGAGGGTGATTTCTCACTCTCGGTCTCTCTGTCTTTCTCGGTCTTTCTAGTGAGCACAAGCACCCTATAGCAAACATCTGAAAAAAAAAAAAAAAGTAATTAACTATCGTTATACACAGTAAAGTGGATAAATCAGGAAGACGTTATGCTGAATGGAAGAACATATGATATACCATTCCATTTATATATAATTACAGAACAACAAAGCTAAATTACCGTGACAGAAAGTAAACCAGTCGTGTCCTGGGGCCAGGGAGCTGCACTGGCACAGGGTACTTTCTTTCTGGCAAGCACATGTACCCTCTGGCAATAAACAAATAACCAACCCACCCCAAACACAATCCCCAAAAAGCATGCTGCTACTCCGGATAGCAGAAACTACCAAAAAGATAACATACTGTAAAATTAACACAAAGTAGCTGGCAGGAGGTAAGGTGGAATATTATCTGTGAACAATAATTACAAGTTGAATACAAGAAATACTACACAGGGATACAAAGTGAAAATAGAGGCTCAATCACTGAGCAAACCATCTTCCTATACCCAAGTATAATACTTTTTAAACTGGCTGAGTCACCCAGAGCAGCTCTAAATATATGGGAAAAATCTAGAAGATGCCAAGTCCCACCCATAAGGGGAGAAAGTCTCGACAATTCAGAGAAATTCTGGGAAAAGGCACAGGTGTGAGGACAGCAAATGCACTTCACATCCAAATTCACTTGCACAGATCCTGGACTTCTTTGGAAGAATGTCACTCACGGGTTGGCACTCTTTTTTTTTTTAGATTTTTGCTATAGGACGTATGTACTCACCAGAGAAATGGAGAGAGAGAAAGAGAGAAATCACCCTCTGCAGTGGGGACGGCCATGCCACAATCCCTTCTCCTCTGCTCTCCTCTCTGGATTTTGGGCACGCACAAACATGTGCTTGGCCTAAGTTTCAAGCCGCCAGGTCTGTGACTCGAACTACAGTCGGCCATGTGGGAGTCCAGCACCTTAACCACTACAGCACTTGCTGGCCCTGGCACACTGTTTAAGTCAGTATATCACAGACCTAGGCCACAGGTCCCCATGTGCTCCAGCCCGGAGACTGTACCTCCTCCTGAGCCCTTCTACTATTCTGGACTCTTTCGTTCACATATAACAGGAAGCCAATTGCAAAGTGGCATCTAAAAGAAAAAGGCAGGGCTGGTAGGTGTTGCAGTGGTTAAGATTGCTGAACTCCCACATGACTGACCATGGTTCAAGTCCCAGACCTGGTAGCTTGCTTTCTCACTTTTCCCCCTCTCTCCCCCTCATTCTGTTCCTCTCTATTCAAATTGAAAAAATAAATAAATAGATAGGTAAATAAAGTAGTTCTTTAAAAAAAAAAAAAAAAGAAGAAGAAGAAAAAGAAAAGGCATTTATTGGTTCCTTAAAAGGTCAGGATTAAGTCTAACCTCAGGCATGGCTGGATCAGGGGTTTAACCAGTATCACCAAGAATCAGGTTCACAGGACCAGCAGATGGTGTAATGGTTATGTTGCTGGACTCCCATGTAGTCGACTGTGATTAGAGTCCCAGACCCCGTGGCATAAAACTCTCGCCAGGTGCATGTGCGTGTGAGTCCAAAATCCCCGGAGGAGAATGGAGGAGAAAGGATTGTGGCGTGCCCATTCCCCTGGGGAACGGGAGGTAACTTCTCGCTTTCTGTCTCTCTGTCTTTCTCTACCTCTCTAGCGAGTGCATGTACCCTATAGGAAAAATCTCTATTAAAAAAAAAAGAGAGAGAGAGAGAGAGAATCGGGCTCGCTGTCTCTCCCTCCGTGACCCTGCTTTGCTTCCCTCTATGTTGGCTTTCTTCTCTAACAGGCTTTCTTCAAGGGGGCCACTGGTGTCAACAGGCCCTCCAAGCTTGGCAGCCATGGTAAAAACACAAAACCTTCCTTCATTCTGTTCCCATCAAAGTCCCAGAAAAGGCCTCTTTGGCGCTGATTAGCCCACCTCTGAACCAATGATTTTTCAAGAAGATATGATATTCTCTCTTTATTTTTTAAGAGAGAGATTTTGGCTAAAGGGTACATGTGCTCATCAGAGAGACAGAGAAAGCAAGAAATCCCCCCCCCCCCCGGGAGGATGGCCACGCAACAATCCCTCCTCCTCCATTCTCTCAGGATCTTGGGCAAGCACGCACACGTGCCCAGCGTAACCATTATGCCATCTGCTGGTCCCAGACATGATTTTTTTTATTTTTAAGAATTATTTTATTATTATTTTATTGAACTTTATTTATCTTATTTATTTATTTTAATCCAGTCAGAGGGGGGCAGAGCAAGAGGGGTGGAGGGGAGTAAGAAAGCAAGTCATCAGGTCCGGTCGGCCATGGAGGAGTCCAGCACCCTTAACCACCATGCCACCTGACGGCCCCCCAGATATGATATTCTTAACGGCCAGCGTTCGATGGATTGTTTTTCTTTTTTTTTTTCTCTCTCTCTTTTTTTTTTTTTTTTTGAGAGATTTTCACTGTAGGGCGCGTGCGCTCGCCAGACAGACAGAGAGAGACATAGAGACAGAAAGCGAGAAATCACCCCCCAGGGGGGATGGTCACGCCGCAATTCCTTCTCCTCCATTCTCCTCTTGGGATCTTGGGCACGCACGCACACGCGCCCGGCGTGAGTTTTAAGCCACTGGGTCCGGGACACGAACCGCGGTCGACTACGTGGGAGTCCAGCAACATAGCCATTACGCTAACTGCTGGTTCCCTCGATGGATTGTTTAGTAGTAGATGAAGAACAAAACCAGGCAGTCTGAGTCACCAGGAACATGCTATATAGGTAAAAGCAACAACAGCCAAAGAAAACAGGAGCCTCTGGCTGACTGAGCAGGTTTCAGGGTTTGTTCTCTCCAAGAAAGTTGGTATTAGCTATTGACCCAGGAAACTCAACGCGCCTTCCTGCAGAGTCTGGGCTGTTAAGAGTGGACATACGCAAACAGCACTTAAAAGGATGTCTGGCCCGAAGTAAGTACAATAGAACTGTTGACAATATCATGGAAGAAGGACCCTAGAGAAGGAGAAAGAATATATCCTAACAGGCAGGGTGGAGGCACAAAAGAACTTAACCTAAATGTGAAAAAGCGTGTAACCCAGTTTTGTAACAAACTGGTAAAGCAAGATATAGAAGTTAAACTACTTTCTGCTTCTTTGATTCATAGTTTGATAATAACAAGACTGTGTTAAAATATCTTTTCAATCACCAGTACTGGGAATTTGATATAGAATAAATATCCAGGGACCAGCAGTTAGCGTAATGGCTAGGTTGCTGAACTCCCATGTAGCTGACCACGGTTCGCGTCCCGGACCCGGTGGCTTAAATTTAAGCAGGGTGTGTGTGCGCACGTGCCCAAGATCCTGAGAGGAGAATGGAGGAGAAGGGATTACAGCGTGGCCGTCCCCCCTGGGGGGTGATTTCTCGCTTTCTGTCTCTCTTTCTGGTGAGCACACGTGCCCTATAGCAAAAAAACTCTCAAAAAAAAGGAAAAGAAATAGAATAAATATCTAATACCAGTTATAACTGGCAGGCTGATAGATCCTAGAGTCTACCCTTCTACAACAAATTTTGTGTACTCATAAAAACAATAGGATATAAAAGTTATTAAATTAGGGGTCAGCAGGTGATATGATAGTTAAGACACTGGACTCCCACATGGCCAACCACAGTTCAAGTCCTGGACCTGGAGGCTTGCCTTCTCACTCCCCCCGCCTTTCTCTCTCTGGTCAAATTAAAAAATAATAATTAAAAAATAAAATTAAATAAATAATTTTAAAAATAAGTTACTAACTTAAGCAATTGGTGATCTTGAAAATAAAAATTGGTAATTGTTGAAATTAAAACTCAATGGAAAGATGGATGTAGCTGAAGAGCCAACTTGTGAGGAGAAAGACTCAGTCAAGGAATTTTCCCCCTGAAAATGTAACACACAGAAGTAAGATTTGTAAAGTATAGAAAAAAAAATATCCAGGAACAAGGAGAGCAGATCTAGAAGTTTTAATATCCATCTAAAAGTTCAAAAATGCAAAACTAGGGGCCAGCAGGTGGAGTGGTGGTTAAGGCGCTGGAATTCCCACATGGCCGACCATGGTTCACATCCTGGACCTGCTGTCTTTTTCTGGCAAAATTCACGTGAAAGAATAATAAATAAATAAATTTTTTTTTGGGGGGGGAGAGGTTTTTGTTAGAGGGCCCATGCACTTGCCAGGAAGACAGAGAGAAACAGAGAGACAGAAAGTGAGAAATTACTCCCCAGGAGGGATGGCCATGCCACAGTCCATTGTCCTCCATTCTCCTCTCGGGATCTTGGGCACACACGCACACATGCCCGGCGTGAGTTTAAGCCACCGGGTCTGGGACTCACTCCACGATCAATTACATGGGAGTCCAGTGACACAGTCATTACACCAACTGCTGGTCCCTAAATAAATAATTATTTTTTTAAAAATGTGAGACTAGAAAAAATAGAGAAGAGACATTTTTAAAACATAACAATGTTCTTACAGTTAATCACAAAGCACTGAACCTTTGCTTCTTTCTTTGCTCTCGTTCCTTTCTCACTAAAATGCCAGCTGATGGACTAAGGAGGACAACAATATCGCACCACACGAGGAGCCTCGGGGATGACAGAAGTAGAAGAGAGACAGCATCTGTACATTGAAAGCTGAAGATAGATGAATAGCTGGTAATTAATTCAGTAGATCAGAGAAAGTTAAGATCAAATGCAGAGCGTACGTGGGCCAATAAAAACAGATCTTATCTTAGTCCATTTTCTGGCTTGCTATAACAGAATACCTTGCTAGACTCCCAAAAATATTCAGACAAGAAGCCATTTTAAAGCTGAGGTGTGCCCTGGTGTGTTCAGGGAAACCATGCTCTAAACCCACCTCCTAGACTCCCAAAATATTCAGACAAGGTAGGACGACCTCCATCTTTTCTCTATCTCTGGATGCCTGTCTCTGGCTGGCTGTCTCATGCTCTCTGTTCCTTTAAATTTTTTAACTTTTTTTTTCTTTTTTTACTCTTTTTTGGTAGTATTTTCTCTTTTTTTTCTTTTTTTGCTTTTACTTTTTAATCTTACTTTCTTACTCTAAGCTTCACTCTCCAGACACTTAATGTCTACATAGGCCTAGGTGCACAGTACCCAAGCAACTGAATCCTTTTAGATTCATTGAAATCCTCAACACTTATTGAATCTCCTCCTTTAATGAAGAAATTTCTTTCTATAAACCTGAATTCCTAATCTTACTGTTTATACCACATTGCTAAGCACTGTGGAGGAGAGATTTTGTCACAGAATGACCAGAAACAACCGCAGAGGCAAAAGAAACATGAGAAACCAAGAAAATGTCTCTCCCATAAGGGAAAAGAACAATACCTCATCTACAGACAGTATAGTAGAATTCTTGGAAATGTCTGATAAAGACTTCAGAATATTCATATTGACAAAAACTAAACGAGATGCAAGGGTGGAAAGATACTGAACTCCAGAAGATGCAGGAGAAAAGAGATGAGTTCCAGGAGGTGTTGAAGTTCTTGCATGATCTGAAAGAGGAAATACACACCATGAAAAAGAATCAAATAGAACTATCAGAGATGAAGGCTGCCATTCAGGAAATCAAAACGTCCTTCAAAAGTATTAAAAGCAGATCAGTCCATGCGGAAAATTGAATCTCGTATGTTGATGGTAAAACCTATGATCTAGAAAAAACAACCAAAAAAACTGAGAAAATAACCCCAAAAAATGAGAATACTATACGAGAAATACTAGACAGCATTAAGCGCCCAAACATTTGGATAACTGGTATCCCAGAAGGTGAAGAAACTAATAAGGACATTGATCATCTATTCCATGAAATCTTGGAAGAAAACTTTCCAAACTTAAAGAAGCATTTAAGGGCCAGCAGGTGGCATGGCAGTTAAGGTGCTGGAATTCCCACATGGCTGGCCATGGTTTGAGTTCTGGACCTGGCAGCTTGCTTTCTCACTCTCCTTCTCTCTCTGTCTATCTCTGGCAAAACTCATGTGAAAAATAATATTAACAATAATAATAATAAATAATTCTTTTAAAAAAATAAAGAGGCATATCCAGACCCAAGATATACAAAGGACCCCTAATAGAATCAACCCAAGAAGATCTTCTCCAAGGCACATCATAGCCAGACTGGTCAAATCTACAAACAAAGACAAGATACTAAAATTGGCAAGAGAGAAACATCAGGTTACTTATAAAGGTTATATACTACCAGGCTAACCTCAGACCTCTCATCAGAAACAATGCAAGCAAGAAAAGAATAGGAAAATATATTCAAAGTGTTAAGTGAAAAAGTTTCAACCAAGAATGCTATACCCAGAAAGTTTATCTTTCATATGAAAAGAATAAAAACATTCTCAGATAAACAAGACTTGAAAGAATTTGCCAGTAGCAGACCCACTCTTCAAGTTCTGAAAGGAGTGTTTGACCAGTGAAACTAAACATACATACAGAAATAAGAGAACAAAAGGCAGCCAAGAAAATGACCAATTTAATGCTAGGGACAAGAAATATCAATAACAACGTAGAATGTTAACTTCCAGGATTTAAACGGAAAGATTGGACCACAGCAACACTGCATATTCAGCAGAAGAGACTTAGAACATAAGACTGAACTGGCGAAACAGAATTTTATGATTTTTGAGTAAAACAGGTCTCACACTGAGCTCATGTGTGTGCATGCCCCAAATCCCATGAGAGTGGGGAGAAGGGATTGGAGCATGGCCATTGGCCCTGGGGAGTGATATTTTGCTTTCTGTCTCTCTGTCTCTCCAGTGAGCAAAAATACCCTACAGCAAAACTCTCTCAAAAATAATAGTAATGAAATAAAAATAAAAAAGAATTAACCTCTACAAAAATTACATTAATCCATTCATGAGAACAACAACTCCATGACCTAATCACCTCATAAAGGTCCCACCATCTCTCAATACTATCACACTGGGGGCCAAATTTCTGCATGAGTTTTGGAGGGGACAAAGGACAGCAGATCCCCAGAAGGAATCAACAACTAAAATACCAATAATTCCTGACTATAAAGGCACAGTGAGTCGGACACAGTAGAACTGATAGAAAATCTTTATGAAAAGTAAATGCCCTCCATGTTCCTTTATCACCCACTCAGGCAATACTCCTTTCTTCTCAGCAGATGACTTAGAAGGTCATCTCTTGAGGCTGGCCTGCGGCATGGTGGTTAAGGCAACTGTGTGGTTCAAGTCCCAGACTCAGCAGCCTGAGAAATACACCGGGTGCATGTACATGCACATCTAAAATTCCAAAAGGAGAAACCGAGAAGGGACTGTGGTGTGACCATTCCCCACGGGACGTGTTTCTCAATCTGTCTCTCCACAGAGCA
>NW_006159824.1:1688010-1698655 GCF_000334495.1 Tupaia belangeri chinensis | reverse complement strand
CTGGTCAAATCTACAAACAAAGACAAGATACTAAAATTGGCAAGAGAGAAACATCAGGTTACTTATAAAGGTTATATACTACCAGGCTAACCTCAGACCTCTCATCAGAAACAATGCAAGCAAGAAAAGAATAGGAAAATATATTCAAAGTGTTAAGTGAAAAAGTTTCAACCAAGAATGCTATACCCAGAAAGTTTATCTTTCATATGAAAAGAATAAAAACATTCTCAGATAAACAAGACTTGAAAGAATTTGCCAGTAGCAGACCCACTCTTCAAGTTCTGAAAGGAGTGTTTGACCAGTGAAACTAAACATACATACAGAAATAAGAGAACAAAAGGCAGCCAAGAAAATGACCAATTTAATGCTAGGGACAAGAAATATCAATAACAACGTAGAATGTTAACTTCCAGGATTTAAACGGAAAGATTGGACCACAGCAACACTGCATATTCAGCAGAAGAGACTTAGAACATAAGACTGAACTGGCGAAACAGAATTTTATGATTTTTGAGTAAAACAGGTCTCACACTGAGCTCATGTGTGTGCATGCCCCAAATCCCATGAGAGTGGGGAGAAGGGATTGGAGCATGGCCATTGGCCCTGGGGAGTGATATTTTGCTTTCTGTCTCTCTGTCTCTCCAGTGAGCAAAAATACCCTACAGCAAAACTCTCTCAAAAATAATAGTAATGAAATAAAAATAAAAAAGAATTAACCTCTACAAAAATTACATTAATCCATTCATGAGAACAACAACTCCATGACCTAATCACCTCATAAAGGTCCCACCATCTCTCAATACTATCACACTGGGGGCCAAATTTCTGCATGAGTTTTGGAGGGGACAAAGGACAGCAGATCCCCAGAAGGAATCAACAACTAAAATACCAATAATTCCTGACTATAAAGGCACAGTGAGTCGGACACAGTAGAACTGATAGAAAATCTTTATGAAAAGTAAATGCCCTCCATGTTCCTTTATCACCCACTCAGGCAATACTCCTTTCTTCTCAGCAGATGACTTAGAAGGTCATCTCTTGAGGCTGGCCTGCGGCATGGTGGTTAAGGCAACTGTGTGGTTCAAGTCCCAGACTCAGCAGCCTGAGAAATACACCGGGTGCATGTACATGCACATCTAAAATTCCAAAAGGAGAAACCGAGAAGGGACTGTGGTGTGACCATTCCCCACGGGACGTGTTTCTCAATCTGTCTCTCCACAGAGCACACATGCCCTCTGGAAAAAAATTTTTAAAAGAGGGTTATTCTCTGATAGAGCAGGGGAACCCTGGACTTGGAATATCAGAAGGAGGTACCCTGTTGAAAACAGAATATCTAATGAAAGTCAACATACTGAATGGCAACTCCAATCCTCTTTACCCAGTTTCATACTCTTTTATTTCAATTGCCAGAGAGTGTATGCACTTGAGAAAGAGAGAGAGAGACAGAGAGAAAGAGAAAAGTCACCCCCAAATGGAATATTGTCATGCTACGATCCCTTTTCCTCCATTTCTCCATCCTGTCAGGATTTGGGGCACAATGTACCCAGTGTTTTTCTTTTCAAGCCACTGGGGGCAGGAGCTGAACCATGGTCAGCCATGTGGGATCTGGCTCCCTTAACCACTAGGCTATAAGGCCAATCCTCTTCCTTCAAATACTGTTTTAAAAAAAAATTTTTTTTTTTTTTTTTTTTTAGGTCAGAAGGCGAATGTGTTCACCAGAAGGGTGGAGCACCCACCCCAAATGGAGCATGGTCATATCACAATCTTTTCTTCTCCATTCTCTATCCTGTTGGGATTTTAGGCATACATGCACACATGCCCAGCATGTGTTTGTCAAGCTACTAAAGCCAGGATTCAAACCATGGTCGTCCATATGGGATCCAGCTCTCTTAGCCACTAGGCCAGTCCTTCTGCCAGAAATTCTGGTGGTCAGGCTTCTAACATCCCAAACAGAAAACTGGAAGGCTGTTCTCTGGACAAACCAAGCACCTCAATAGAGAGGACCTACCAGTTACTGACCACAGACAGTCCCAAACCAAAAGACCCAATCTCCGGCCATTTTTTTAAAAAACCCATCAGTGGGACCAGCATTTAGCATAATGACTATGTCGCTGGACTCCCATGTAGTCGACTGCGGTTCGCGTCCTGGACCTGGTGGCTTAAAACTCACGCCGGGCATGTGTGCGTGCGTGCCCAAGATCCCGAGAGGAGAATGGAGGAGAAGGGATTGCAGTGTGGCCATCCTCCCTTGGGGGTGATTTCTTGCTTTCTGTCTCTCTGTTCCTCTCTGTCTGTCTGGCGAGCGCACGCGCCCTATAGCGAAAACCTCTCCAAAAAAAAAAAAAATCAGTGGCCATGGTGACCTTTTTTAGTGCCTCACTCTTAAAAATAAAAAGGATAAACCAGGGATCACCAGATATTTTTAAAAAGGGGCCCTAGCCTAGCAGCACAATCAGTAGCATAGTGAACTATAGTGCCGTAAGTCAGATGGCTGGCTGCTGGTTTGGATCCCTGGCCAGGTCAACCTGAATCACATCACAGGTAGAGCATGCATGTATCCTCAAAACCCTGAAAACCCAGAGGACTGAGGGGAGGGAACCTCAGTGTAAAAAGACCCTATCGGGGGTGCTTTTCTCTCTCTCTCCCTCTCTTATACAGGATGTGCTCTCTATCATGAATCAAATGAATAAACTTTAACAAATCCTTTTCAGTGAAAATAACCAAATAAGCAAACAAACAAATAAATAAAAAGGATAAATGAACAGCCAGAGGATAGAAACTGTACAGGAATAAGAGTCCAGCGGTTGGACATGTGGTGCCTGAAGAAGAGACTAGCAGTGGGTACTATAGGGAGGGACCTAGCTGAGCCTTTACAGAAATGGTGAGTGCAGCTTTGGCCAGCTGGTGGTGTGGTGGTTAAGGTGGCTGGATCCCACATGGCTGACTGTGTGTTTCAAGTCCTGAACCCAACAGCTGGAAAAACACGCTGGGCACATGTGTGTGCATACCCAAAATCCTGAGAGGAGAATGGAGGAGAAGGGATTGCAGCATGGCCATCCCCCTGGGGGGGTGATTTCTCACTTTCCCTCTCTCCTTCTCTCTGTCCTTCTCTCTCTGTCTATCTCTGGCAGGTGCATGCAGTAAATTCAAAACATAAAAACTAAAAACCAAAAAATGAGTCAGGTGTGTAACTACTGAGTTCTGGAGATTTTCATGATCTCTCTCTCTCTCTCTCTCTTCTTTTTAAAGAGATTTTTGCTATAGGGCACGTGCACTCACTGGAGTGACAGAAAGTGAAAAATGATCCACACATTTCCTGTTAAAAATGGCTATCTCTTCTGTCTCTCATGGAGAAACTGATAAAATTAATTTTTTTTTTTTTAAAAAAAGGAGGGCTAGACAGTGAGTGGCACAGTGGTCAACCACAATGGTCTATAGGCAATCCCACATGGAAAGATTCCGTCAAATACAGACATCTCCCTGAGCACACTCGATGCATGCGTGTCCATGATCCACTGAGGGTGGCCATCAGGACCTTGTTGGGGTTCTCTCTATCCCTCTCTCTCTCCCACCCCCATCTCCTTTCTGTCTCTCTCACACATGGAAGAGAGAAATAAAAAGAGACAGAAAGACAGATTGAAACCCTGATTCTTTATGACTTCGCTCCGTATTAAAGTAAGTCCTACTAAAGATCTACCAGCAGGGAAGAAGAGCCAGTGTCCCAAAAGGGAACCTCCTGTGAGGAAAATGGCCAGATCTGATGACCAGCTGGCCTAGTGACCAGGTTCTACTCCAAGGCTAAAGGTCCAGGAAACCGAAGCTGGACACAAAATTGGCACAGCCCCTCAGCACCATGGTCAAGCCTGGGGACGTCACCCAAACCTTTAAGAACAAAGTTTGGAAACCCAAGTCTATGGCCCTGTTGTAGCCTATGCAGGCACCTCTAGCACTGGAAAATGACCCGCTAGATTGCGCAGGACAAGATTTTCCAAACTATAGCACAGGACAATGACAGAGCAAGTGACAGCAACTCAGAGGGGGACGTACTGGATTTCCTGCAAGTAGGGAGAGATGGGTACCCAGATTACTAACTGAGAAAACAAATGATACAATTTCTACCCTGAAATCACATCTTACCGATGACAGAGTTTAAAATGACATTGTTTCTAAGGCCATGCTTGTGTGTCCAATGTGTGGGTGCCCCAAGGGACAGATAGGAATTTATATAGCCCCGTGCCAAATGTGGGTTCCGAACCCTAATGTAGTGGGGACAGTGGCGTTATCATCAAGACCAACTGCAGTTAGAGACACATCAGCGCTGGAGGAAGAAAAAGGATAAAATTATTCTTGAGTTTAGAAAATCTCTTTAACAGGTCTTTTTGGCAATGAAATGTAAGGTCCATCCTCCCTTGTGCACACTCCCTGGGGCATAACCCAGTGGGAGAAACCTTGATCAAGGACTTAAATTGTTCTGCAGAGAGAGGTCATGAGGATGTGGAAGTCGGCTATGGCATAGGGCGATGGGAGCCTGGAAGAAGAGAAGAGAATGCCCTTTGGCGTAGACATGTGCCAAAGTGCGCTTTTCCAGTGCGAGGGGTTCAGGTAAAATCGAGCCCTTACTTCACCCTTCCTGGGGCATACAAAGGACAGCACGGCAGCTGTAAGGACAACAACAGCAAAAAAATGTTTAGGTTTTTGCTATAGACCGTGTGTGCTCACCAGAGTGGAGAGACAGACAGAGGGAAAGGGAGAATCACTCCCCAAGGGGCATGGCCATGCCGTAACCCCTTCTCCCACCGTTCTCCTCCTAGGATTTGTGGCACATACGCACACATGCCTGGAGTGACTCAAACCACTAGGTCAAGGACTCAAATCGCGGTCAACATATGGGAATCCAGCTGCCCAACCACTGTGTCACCTGCTGGCCCAAACAATAACATAATTTAATTCTTTTTTTTTGGGAAAGAGACCTCCCTCCTTGCTTTTCTTACAGCATTTGCTTTAGAAATCTTGTGAGTTCTAGGGGCCAGCAGCTGGTGTAATGGCTATGTGGTTAGACTCCCATGTAGTTGACTGCAGTTCCAGTCCCAGACTGGGTGGCTTAAACTCACAGTGGGCACATGTGCGTGCATGCCAAAGATCCCAAGAGGAAAATGGAGGAGAAGGAGTTGTGGTGTGGCCATCCCCCCTGGGGGGTGATTTCTTGCTTTCTGTCTCTGTCTTCCTTGCAATCACACATGCCCTATAGCAAAAACCTCTCAAAAAAAAAAAAAAAAAAAAGAAATCTTGTGAGTTCTTTTCTCTCTTTGCAATGTGTATAAATCTTTTCAAAAGCTACAAGAGCCTTTTTGCCAGCTTTCTTACACAGGAATGTCTTTCTCAAGGACCTGGGAACTGTCTCTGGATACGGAAACACCAAGGGAGATAGAGCTGCCATCTCCCAGTGCTGTGGGAGGGGAGGAGGCTAACTTACGAGGGCACTTGGCCAAGCTGCCAAACTATCTCCCGTCAAAAAGATACGAGAAGTTTGTTTATCTGATTAAGCTAATCGCCTAACATGGATGTCACCCCAAACACCAAATGAATCTGGGACGTGTGACAAATGGTGCTGTCAAATCCTCTTACTTGAGGACTAGTTGGTGTTTATCTTGAGAGCATGCTCGGAGTGGGCTGTTCGCCTGGCTGTAAGGATCGCCCTCTGTCTCTGCCATTTCTCAGCAATTGCCTGGGATGTGCATCACTATCTCATTCAGTAAGAACGGTCTTCTTTATTACCTTTGTGGAGAGGTTTTCTGGGTTGGGAGATTTTTGCTTTTAATTAT
This sequence comes from Tupaia belangeri chinensis, assembly GCF_000334495.1. NCBI lineage: Eukaryota > Metazoa > Chordata > Mammalia > Scandentia > Tupaiidae > Tupaia > Tupaia belangeri. The sequence goes on along the minus strand of NW_006159824.1, from coordinate 1,692,833 downwards.
ATTCTCTCAACCTAGTGTATGTGCTTAAAAAGGAAAAGAAAATGCGGGAGGGAGGGCAAGGGAAGAGTGAGAGCCCTGATGGGAGGTTAGGGTATGTAGAGGGACACGGAGAAACAGTAGTGGTGAGGGATAGCAGAGGAATTTCTAGGAGTGATGCTGACATTCAATGGTAAGTAAGAATAGCAACTGGGACCAGCAGTTAGTGTAATGGCTATGTCGCTGAACTCCCATGTACTCAACCGCGGTTCAAATCCTGGACCCAGTGGCTTAAACTCACACCAGCTACGTGTGCGTGCATGCCCAAGATCCCGAGAGAAGAATGGAGGAGAAGGGATTGCGGTGTGGCCATCCCCCTTGGGGGGTGATTTCTCGCTTTCTGTCTCTCTGTCTCTCTGGCAAGCGCACACACCCTATAGCAAAAACCTCTCAAAAAAAAAAAAAAAAAAAAAAAAGAATAGCAACTAATAATGGGGCCAGTGGGTGGTGTGGTGGTTAAGGTGTTGGACTCCTACATGGTCAACTATGGTTCAATCCCTAGACATGTGTGCACATTTGAAAATCCCAAGAGGAGAATGGAGGAAAAGGGATTGCAGAGTGGCAATCCTCCTGGGAGGAAGAGTGATTTCTCACTTTTTCTCTCTCTGTTTCTCTCTGGCAAGTGCACATGCTCTATGGAAAAACCTAAAAAATAATAATAGTAGTAATAATAGCTGCTAACACTCAGGAGGACTAAGTGCTGCATTGTTCTAAGTATTTAGACATATTAATTCATTTTGCATATGAAGTAGCTCAGGTTCCTTTTTTGTTTTTGTTTTTGTTATGCTAGAGGGCACATGTCCTTGCCAAAGAGAGACAGAGAGAGAAGAAAGCACCCTACATGGGAAGTGGCCACGCTGCAATCCCTTCTCCTCCATCTCTCCCTCTTTTCAGGATTTTGAACACACATGCTCAGTGTTTCTCAAGCCACTGCGTCCAGGACTCAACCACATAGTCGGTCGTGTGGGATCCAGCTCCTTACCCATTAGGCCATAAAGTCAACCCAGAATTATTTTTCTTAATTATGCATTCTTTTTCTCTCTGCATGTGACCTCACAGTACACTACAAGGGGCAGATAAGGAGTCACAAAACAACAGAGAAGCAGGTGGAAGTAGGGGCTGATTTTGGAGGTAGACAGGAAACAATATCTCTTCTATGGGGAAAAGTGACTCACAAAGTGTGTGTGCCGGGTCCTGTATTATATAGGGTGAGAATGTGAGCTATTTTATTTGGATATTACAGAATGAGGTGGCTCCAGAAAACTGGAAGAACTAGGGCCTGGCAAAGGCAGACACGTGGTCCCCAGCACAGAGGTTGTGGCCAAAGTAGGGCTAGAGAGGTGTGGCACCCAGGAAGGATCAGACACTTCCGCCAGGTTCAGAACTGGAACGCCTTACCTGTCCCTACCAACAATCTGCTCACACAGACATTTTTGAGGTCTGGCTCAAGAAAGCAGATTTACCCTGCCTGACCTAGCCCTGTCTACCAGACACGTCCACTATAAGCCAAATGTATATAATGACCTGGAAGAAGTTCTAGATAGGCACCCAGGCTGCAGGGTTCATCTGATTGACTCTTGGGTGGGCAATGAAGCCTGAGCCCCAAAGCATCATCCTTCTAGCACAGACAAGGTCGCTGACCAGCACTGACTCATCGCTGTTCCCAGGTGTCTACCCTGAGACCCGCAAAGGACCAGGAAATCGATAAACATGAACCTAAGGGACCAGCAATTGGCGTAATGGCTATGTCGCTGGACTCCCACGTAGTCAACCGCAGTTCGAGTCCCGGACCCGGTGACTTAAACTCACACCGGGTACATGTACATGTGTGCCTGAGATCCCGATAGGAGAATGGAGGAGAAGGGATTGCGGTGTGGTCATCTGCCCTGGGGGGGGGTGATTTCTCACTTTCTGTCTCTCTGTCTTTCCAGAGAGCACACGTGCCCTATAGCAAAAACCTCTCAAACAAACAAAAACATGAATCTGAACTTCTGAAGGGGAAGAAGCTGTGCCTACCTGGAATGGACAAAGTTCACAGAGCTGACCACATATGCTGGGTCCCTAAGTGATTCCACACTGTATTCCAACACTCAACTGCTCTCCCTAATCCCTAATATTTTCCAGTTCACTGTGGAGGTTGGAGGGTAAAAAGGCTTTCATGGCCCTGCCTCCGGCCATTCTCCAAATGTCTGGTCCATGGTATTTGGTTACTTGGGATTTTTTTTTTTAAAAATGACTTATTTAATTTTATTTATTCATTCATGTTAATTTGATGAGAGACAGAGAGAAAGCCAGAAAGTAAAACACCAGGTCCAGAACTCGAACCACAGTCAGCCAAGTGGGAGCGTCCAGCACCTTAGCCGGCAGGCCACCTGCTGGCCTGGATTACTTGGGATTCTAATGTCCTGTTTGAAACAAGGTTTTGTGTTTTATTGAAACTTTGGGGGGAGGATGAGTAGAGGAGCAAGTCTTGGGCTGTTACTTTCCTAGTTCTAGATAGCCTGGGGAAGCCCAGGTCATGGAATTCCACACAGGGCCCAAAGGCGGTAGAGACCAGACACCAGAGGACTTACTGGGCCCCACCGGGTCTAGCGCAGAGCTGCCCCTGGCGCTGGGCCCATTCCCCAGCGCTCAGCGCGACCACGGTGGCCTTCCCCAGATGCCAGCCCAGAAAAGGAGAGGCCTTCCCAACCCTTTGGAACAGGGACACACCTCCTCCTCCTTTCTCCCCCCGCACACCTGGAGACCTCAGGAAGTACCCTCACCCTTGCTCACTCCAACTCGGAGCCTGCTGTGCCCAGGCCTTCTGGAGGATCCAAAAAAGTGCCACCGCACCCACCCCTCGGCCTCATCCAGACCAGGCCCGGCCCGTCTCTCTCCTCCCGCACCTGTGCTCGGACTGGAGCCACAGCCCCTCCCCACAGCCTGCTCTGGGGCTCAGGCTCAGCTCCACTGCTCGCAGGTTTAGGCTAGTCTGGGGCGGGGACAGGGGAGCGCCTAAGTTTAGAGGGCGGGGATGCACATCCATTTTTAAAAGGCTCAGAACTGACCCTGAGGCGCCAGCGGCCTTGGGCGGTGCCAGGAATCGCGCAGGTCCGGGACCCGCTCGCCTCGACTCCCGCGGATGCCATGGTCCGCTACCGCATCCGCGTGTCCACCGGGGCCTGGCTCTTCTCCAGGTCGTTCAACCGCGTGCAGCTGTGGCTGGTCGGGGAGTGCGGGGAGGCAGAGCTGGAGCTGCAGCTGTGTCCCGCACGCGGCGAGGTCAGCAAGTGGGAGCTGGGACCGCCTCGGACCACCCTGGGCTCGTCGCGGGGGAGGTGGCGAGGAGCACGGCCCGGGTGTGCGGTGACAGCGCAACTCGCTGACTGGGACTTCCCGGGAGTAGGGAAGCTGGGTGGGTTAGGGAGGAGGGAGAGGTCAGGGACAAGGTCTGAAGCGAGGATCTGGCTGAGCTTACACCCCTTCTCCTGACCCTGGTCCTCGCAGCCTCCATCTCCTCCAAAGGACCCCAGAGCCAGGGTAATATGACCAGCGGTCACAGAGCTCCTCCGAGGGCGAGGGCGCGGGCGCGGGGTGGGGAGCGCAGTTCCCGGGATCGACAGGGGCGTTAACGCGCAATCACCAACTCAAGCCAGCTGGGCTGGAGCGGTCCCTGGTCCCCCGCTGAGATAAGGTGTCTGAGACCTGCCGCGCAGGCTGTGAGGGGAGGACACGAGGCGATGTGGAGTTGGAAGGGCTGGATCAACTGAGGCTACACAAAGGGCCCGCTCCTTTTCGTCTCTCTCCTATCCCGTAGCCCCCAGCAAAGTCGCCTCTCCAGAGTCCCTGCTACTAAGTCTGGCCCGGTCTGGTCCCACAGGAGGAGTTTGATCACGACGTCCCCGAGGACTTGGGGCCACTGCAGTTCGTCAAGTTGCGCAAACACCGCTGGCTGCTGGACGACGCGTGGTTCTGCGACCGCATCACCGTGCAGGGCCCGGGCGCCTGCGCGGAGGCGGCCTTCCCGTGCTACCGCTGGGTGCAGGGCGAGGATGTCCTGAGCCTGCCAGAAGGCACCGGTGAGGGCGCAGCGTCGGGGATTTGGGGCATAACGTGGAGGGCTAGGAATGAGACCCGTGAGATAGGGATTGAGAGAAAGAATGGGCATGCTTAAGTTTAAATGTACGGATCTCAGAATGCAAGGCAGGTCACTGAAAGTTATAAATTCCTAAGTTATATACAGAGTTAGTGAGGCTGGGAAATGTCGCTGCAAACAGGGAATAGAGATCTGGGGACGGGGCCAGCAGGTGGCATAGTGTTTAAGGGCTGGACTCCCACGTAGTCGACCATGATTGGAATCAGGGCCTCAGCGGCTTGAAACACTGGGAGCGGGCGGGTAGGAGAAAAGTAAGAAGGGACTGCAGCATGGCTATCCCGAGGGATGAGTTCTCCCTTTCTATCTTTCCCCGGATATAACGCACAAGCCCTGGGGTGGGGGGGGAGGAGAACCGCAACTCTCAAAATTAAAGATATCTGGAGATGAAGACAAGGAGTAAAAATTGCAGCAATGAAGGAAAACACAAAAGTAAAGGTACAAAGATTTGTGTGGTTGGGACAAGCAGTTGGTGTAATGGCTATGTCGCTGGACTCCCACGTGGTCAACTGTGGTTCGAGTCCCGGACCCAGTGGCTTAAACTCACACTGGGCACGTCTGTGTGCGTGCCCAAGATCCCAAGAGGAGAGTGGAGAAGGAATTGTGGCATGGCCATCCCCCCAGGGGGTGATTTCCCGCTTTCTGTCTCTCT
>NW_006159824.1:1668907-1687725 GCF_000334495.1 Tupaia belangeri chinensis | reverse complement strand
GCGTGACCATCCCCTCTGGGGGGTGATTTCTCGCTTTTCTGTCTCTGTGTCTCTCTCTGTCGGTCTGGCGAGCACATGCGCCCTATAGCGAAAACCTCTCAAAAAAAAAAAAAAAAAAACCCACAAGTTAGGGCTGGGAAGGGTGAGAGGGCCAGTGGGTTAAGAGATGGTGGAAGACCTGAGCAGGAGTCAGTGAAGAGAAACCGAAACCGGTGATGCGAGGTTGGCGAGCTGGTTTGGTTGGAATAACAAGGGAAATGATTCTGAAGGAGGAAAGCACTGAGGCGGGTGGGGATGAACAAGCGCATACTTAATGTTCCTGTGGGAAACCAGACAGAGATGAACACAGAGACAAAGAAGAGCAAAGACTGGAAACATGAACCCTAACAGAGAAGAGCAGGAACAAGTCAGTGAATACAGACCGTGATTGCAAGTCCAAGAAAGGTGAAGTCGGGCAAAGCAAGCGCACAGACTCTGAGGACAGGTGAAGGTGTGGCAAGTGAGTTTAAGACATGTGAAATTAATCAAAGCAATGTGTAGCATAAGATAGGTGTGGGCATGAAGGTGACTAAGATTGTATCACCTTAATTAAGGTGCTTCTCCAGCCATAGATATTGATGAAATAGGGTCAAGTAAGGAAGGATGAGTTAAAGACCAAGAGCAGGTGGCATAGTGGTTAAGGCGCTAGACTCCAACATGGCCAACGGTGGTTCAAGTCCCGGACCAAGCAGCTTGAAATCCATGCTGAACATGTGTGCGTGCATGACCAAAATCCTGAGAGGAGAAGGGACTGTGCTGTGGCCATGTCCCCTGAGGGGTAATTTCTTGCTCTCTGTCTCTCGGTCTCTGTCCTCCTGGCAAGCACACACACTCTATGGCAAAAATGAAAGAAGGAAAAAAAAAACTCTCAAAAAAAAAAAAAAAGAACAGGTGACAAATGGGAGATTTTTGTCTCCAGGCAAGAGATGAGTCTGAAATAAGTGAAATCAGGAATGCAAGGTGGGCAGATGGGTAAACGTGTCTGGGTGGGCTCCCAGACAATCAAGTGAGATAAAGGCAGTAGAGCACGACAGAACACATCAACTATGACAACAAGGGGGCTGAGGACAAGCAGGACAGAGCACAGGTCAAAGTTGAGGGGACCTGCAGTTAGCGTAATGGCTATGTCGCTGGACTCCCATGTGGTCGACCGCGGTTCGCATCCCTGACCCAGTGGCTTAAAACTCACGCAGGGCGCGTGTGCGTGCATGCCCAAGAGCCCGAGAGGAGAATGGAGGACAAGGGATTGCGGCGTGACCATCCCCCCTGGGGGGTGATTTCTCGCTTTCTGTCTCTCTGTCTCTGTCTGTCTGACGAGCGCACATGCCCTATAGCAAAAACCTCTCAAAAAAAAAAAAAAAAAAAAGTTGATTAGCCAATGGTCTTAATGTCTCCTCAGCCTGCCTAGTAGGAAGCAATCCCTTGGATGTGTTCCAGAAGCACCGGGAGAAGGAACTGAAGGAAAGACAGCAAATCTACTGGTGACTACTCGCCCTTGGGCCTCCCCGTTGTCCCACCCCTTAGCTGACCCTGTCCCCAGCACTGATCTCAACACCTTCTTTTAAATTTCGTCCCCAACTTCTAGCTGGGCCACCTGGAAGGAAGGGTTACCCTTGACAATAGCTGCTAACTGTGAGGATGACCTACCTCCAAATATGAGATTCCATGAGGAGAAGAGGCTGGACTTCGAATGGACCCTGAAGGCAGGGTGAGGAAAAGGCTGGAGCCTAGAGCTTACAGTGAGGGGCCGAGGGCTCACCTGGTAGGTTCATGTCTCAATACTGGGCTGAGGGCTCACCTGGTAGGTTCATGTCTCAATACCTGTCCTAGGGCTTTGGAAATCGTCCTCAAACGAGTTTACACCCTTCTGAGCTCCTGGGATCGCCTGGAAGACTTCGATCAGATCTTCTGGAGCCAGAGCACCCTGGCTGGTCAGTGGTTCCCCTAGATCCTATAACCCCTTGGTGGTCCCTTCTGATGACCCATTTGTAACACTCCGGAGTCTCCCATAACTCCTTGCAGGAAGAGCCTTTATCATGTCTGACTGTCTCCAAGAAGTCTCAAGAATAAAAGCATAGGAGCTGGGTACTGGGTGGATCATGAGCCTGAATCCCCGTGGTTCAGCATGGAGACAGATGTCCAGGCTGTGGTAAATATTCTTTGTACCCCACACCACACAGAGAAGGTTCACCAGTGCTGGCAGGATGATGAGTTTTTTGGCTACCAATTCCTCAATGGCACCAACCCCATGACGTTGAGACGCTCCACCTCTCTGCCCTCCAGGCTAGTGTTGCCCTCGGGGATGGAGGAGCTTCAGGCCCAGTTGGAGAAAGAACTCCAGGTACTTCCTCTCATATTTTTTCCCCTCCTTGGCAGTGTGGTAAAAAGAAGTGGAGAAGGGAAGGGACCAAAGATGAGTACAAGGGCTCCTCTTTATGCAGAGTCCTCTAATGGAAAAATTTAGAGATCATAAAGTATATAGGGGAAAATACTACAAAGGTGTGGCAGCCAGACAAGACAGTAGGCCATTAGATGTTTAGAGGGAAGACCTGGACATCCCCACAAGGGAAGAGCTTAGCATACCGGTGACAAGCAATGGATTGACAAGCCTATGCCTAGAATGACCTCTGCCACAAACAAGATGTATGTCCCTGGGAAAGCCTCCCCTCACCAGACTTTATTTCTCACTGTAAAATGAGAGCACTTTAGGCCAGCCAGCGGTGTAGTGGTTAAGGCAACTAGATCCATATAGCTGACTGTGTGGTTTAAGTCCCGGACCAGCGGCTTGAAAAACACGCCAGGCATGCCCAAAATCCCAAAGGAAAAAAGAAATGGAGATGGGATTGTGGCATGACCATTCCTCTAGGGGGATGCTTTCTCTGTGTCTGTCTGTCTCTCTGGCTAGCACACATGCCCTCTGGCAAAAAAAAAAAAGAAAAAAAAAACAACTAAAGGATCTGGGATCAACTCTCTGGATGCTTCCCACATCTCTGCCACTCGGACTCTGCCATATTACTGATGTAGCATAGACTAAATGCCTTGCCCTTTGCCCTGGGCCTGTGGAGTTGGCATCTGCATTCATTCCTACTTTCCCCAGAATGGTTCTCTGTTTGAAGCTGACTTCATCCTGCTCGATGGAATTCCAGCCAATGTGATCCAAGGAGAGCAGCAGTACCTGGCTGCTCCTCTTGTCATGCTGAAGATGGAACCCAACGGGAAGCTGCTACCCATGGTCATCCAGGTGAGGCAGATAGAGAATCCACCTCCCAACGCTGTCCTCAGTTCACCTCGACCTCTGCTCCCAGAGACCCAGCTCCTAACTCCTGGCTCCCAAATTCTATCCATACTCAGTGAGACCTGTCCTCATGTCATGGTCATGTCCTCATGCCTCCCTTGACTCACTGAACTAGAAGTACTTGTTCGAGTAACAATGGCCTCTTGTAGTTCTTATCCTGTAGCCAGTGGGTCTCCAACGTTAGTGTGCATCTGAATCACCTGAATCACCTGAAGTGCTTCTTAAAACACTGGTGGCTGAGTCCCACCACCAGACTTTCTTGACTCAGTATGTCTGGGTAGACTGGGAATTTGCATTTCTTACAGGCACCAAAGTAATGCTGATACTCTAGCTGGGGCCACACTTTGAGGATCACTATGTAACTCCTCAGTGGCCTCTGACTCTGAACACCCATTGTCTTTTTTTTTTTTTCTGGGATTTTTCTTTTTTAAGAGGTTTTTGCTATAAGGCGCATGCGCTCACCACAAAGACAGAGAGAAACAGAGAGACAGAAAGCGAGAAATCACCCCCCAGGGGGGATGGCCATGCCGCAATCCCCTCCCCTCCATTCTCCTCTCGGGATCTTGGGCATGCTCGCACACACCCAGCGTGAGTTTAAGCCACCGGGTCCAGGACTCGAACCGCGGTCAACTACATGGGAGTCCAGCGACATAGCCATTATGCTAACTTCTGGTCCCAACACCCACTGTCTTGAAGATCTTCTCCCACTATTCCCTATAGTCAACTGATGACTACTGTCAATAATCTGACATATTTGGCTTCTGCTCCACACGCCACCACCCAAGCTCTGACCCCCATCACATTTCTCCCAAACCACTGGTAGAATCTCCTCATGGACGCTCCATTTCTGGTCTCTCCTGTACTCAACTGAATCATGCCAACACTATGGCTAGTGAGAGGCCGGGTGGAAGAGTTCTGATTCCTCTTACTATACCAGACCTCTTAGAAGGCAATAATCCCACTCAGTCAACTGTTTCCCCCAGGAATGCTTACCATAATGTCATACATAGAAAAGGAGGTCAATAGATGAATTCTTCTTTCTCCAGATTCAGCCTCCCAATCCCAGCTCACCCATACCACCACTGTTCCTGCCCTCGGATCCTCCATTTGCCTGGCTCCTGGCCAAGATCTGGGTCCGAAATTCAGATTTCCAACTGCACCAGCTCCAGTATCATTTGATGAACACTCATCTGGTGGCTGAGGTCATCGCTGTCGCCACCATGAGGTGCCTCCCAGGACTGCACCCTGTCTTCAAGGTACAGACTCGACTCTTTACTTCCCATCATTCTCAGGCCCAAATGAGCCTGGTCTCTCAGGCCCGAATGATACTATAGCATCGAAAAGTCTTTAAACAAATTTGTGAACGAAAGGGGGAGAACAGAAGAAAACGGTATCAAAATCTTGAGAGATTTATTTATTTATTTATTTATTTATTTATTTATTTATTTTTGCCATAGGGCATATGCACACACCAGGTAGATAGAAACAGTGAGAGGGAAAGTGAAAAATAACCCCCCAGGAAGGATGGCCATGCCACAATCCCTACTCCATTCTCCTCCTAGGATTTGGATATGCACACACATACCTAGCATGATTTTCAAGTGTTTTAAAAGCCACTGGCCCTGGGACTCGAACTGCAGTTGGCCATGTGGGAGTTCAGCACCTTCAGAGTCACACCACCTGCTGGCCCTGAGATTTTTTTTTTTAAGATTTATTTATTTATTTTAATTTGCTATAGGGCACATGTGCTCACCAGAGAGACACAGAGAGAGGGAAAGTAAGAAAACCCTCCAGGTCCAGGACTTGAACTGCAGTCAGCCATGTGGGAGTCTAGTGCCTGAACTGCCACACCATCTGCTGGTCCTGAGATTTATATTTTAATGAAGTGCAGTCACTTAATGTTTCTTTAGCACACAATACAAGGGATCCCTCTGAAACTCTCAGAAATCTAGAAGCCTAGCAATGGGCTGGCAGTATAGCTAGAATATTGTTAACAAAAGCTTTATTTCTGCCTTGGGAGATTTAATATTTAGCCAGAAAAATAGTAGTACCCATAAGAACCTGGAATACAGTTTGAAATCGCAAGCGATTGCTTGTAAATAGCATAATATTAATAGAGACTATTCCACCCCACCTGTGGAGTCAGCTAAGTAGGAACAGATCAAAAGGCAAGGAGAACAGCTGAGCAGGCTACTAACAGCTGCCCAAGGGGGAGGTGGATACCCAAATGCATTAGCATGGTGGTGCCAGGAATGATGGGGGGGGTGGTCAAAGACTTGGTAAAGAGAAAAAATAGTTGGGACCAACAGTTGGCATAATGGCTACGTCGCTGGACTCCTATGTAGTCGAACACTGTTCGAGTCCCAGACCAGGTGGCTTAAACTCACACTGGGCGTGTGTGTGTGTGTGTGTGCGCGCGTGCGCTCAAAATCCCAAGAGAAGAATGGAGGAGAACGTGGCCATCCCCCTGGGGGTGATTTCTTGCTTTCTGTCTCTCTGTCTTTCTGATGAGTACATGCGCCCTATAGCAAAAAGCCACACACCCCCAAAAAATAATAATTAAAAAAAAAAGAGAAAAGAAAAAAAACAAACAGTACTGTGCCTGGGTACGAGACTGGAAAGGTGAGAGGTCTAGGCTTCTGCGACGTCCAGAAACCCACAGCGTTTGTAGATAGTGCTGACCTAGACATACTGTAACTGTGGGCCAGCCCCATGGCCTACTGGTTAAAGGGAACAGATTCTACATAGCCAACTATGGTTCAAATCCCAGCTCAAGCATCTTCAAAAATATGCTGGGCACACATGCATGTGTGCTCAAAATCCAGACAGGATGAAGAAATGGAGAAGAAATTACAACATGACTATGTCCCATTCGGGGTGCTTTCTCCTCCCCTTATCCCTGTTTGTCTGTCTGTCCATCTCTCTCTCATGACCACACATACCCTCTGGCAAAAAGAAATAATAATAATACTTTTAAGGTCGGCAGGTGGCATGGTGGTTGAGGGTGCTGGACTCCCACATGACCAGACTGCAGTTCAAGTCCTGGACCTGGCAGCTTGCTTTCTTACTTTCCATCTCTCTCACTCTGTCCCTCTCTGGTCAAATTTAAAATAAATAAAGTTAAATAAAATAAGCCTTAGAAAAAAAGGTAATTTTATAAAACAACAAGTTCAGCATCCATGACAGCAAAGTAAGACTTGTGCTTGCTTAAAAAAAACTCTCCAGGGGCCGGCAGGTGGCTTGGTGGTTAAGGATGCTGGACTCCCACATGACCAGACTACAGTTCAAGTCCCAGACCTGACACCTTACTTCCTCTCTCCCTCCCTCTCTCTCTCTCTCTCTCTTTCTCTCTTTCTTTATCCCTCTCTGGTCAAATTGAAATAAATAAATGAATAAATAAAGTTAAATAAAATAATTTAAAAAAACTACTCTCCAAATCTTAGTGACACTTTACCATGGGGAACATGGCAGAGAGGGGCACAAAAAATGATACAAACTTACAAACTAAAGTAACCATCAGAAACAGTTAAGACAGAAAGCGAATTTGCAGGCAAAAATGAGGTGTCTGATTATAGGCACATGGAGTGTGAAGTGTTGGGAAGATATGCAAATAAGTACTTGCTAAGAACAACTGAATGCATTTCAACTGGGGGCTCTCTCAGGCTTCCTACGCCTAGCTAACATAGGTGTGACCTCTTTGGGGTTCTTTGGTAACACAGACAAGATGAAGACCAGTCTGATTAACAAACTCTTGTATTTTATTTATTTTTTTAAAGGTTTTTGCTATAGAGCATGTGCACCTGATAGAGAGAGACAGAAAGTGAAAAATCACTCCTCAGGGAGATGGCCATGCCACAATCTCTTCTCCTCTCAGGATTTTGGGCACACACGCCCAGTGTGATTTTCAAGCCACAGGGTCTGGGGCTTGAACTGCAGTTGGCCATGTGGGAGCCTAGCACCTTAACCACCACACCACCTGCTGGCCCCAGAATCTTAGATTTTATAGATCTCATGATGCCTCCTGCATCACCACCACCTGCTCACCTTGAAGAGGGGAAGCCTCTTTTCACACTAGGCTGGCCCCCTTCCTGTCTCCCCTCACTCTGACAACTTCCTCCGACAGCAACCAGCTGAGTTGTCACTGGACGCCGAGGAGGGCTACTCCTGCAAAAGTCTTGCCATACCTGTGCAGGCTCTGGCTTGCTGGGTCTGAATCCTGAGTCCTGGCCTCAGTTACTTAGCGGAGGGAAATGCAGCACTCCCCACAGGTTATTCACACCAGCATCCACGACCAGCCTCAGGCACTTGTTTGTTGTTGTTTTTTGCTATAGGGCATGTGCCCTTGCTGGAGAGAGACAGACGGAGAGAAAGAAAGAGAGAAATCACCCCCCAGGGGGGATGGCCACACCGCAATACCTTCCTCCTCCAGTCTCCTCTTCGGATTTTGGGCACACATGCACACGTGCCCGCTGTGAGTTCTAAGCCACCAGGTCTGGGAATCAATCCACAACAGACTACATAGGAGTCCAGCAATGTAACCATTATGCCACCTGCATATGTCCCTCCTCAGTCATCTTTAAATGTAGATAGAATCTCTGTCATGAGCTGTTAAAGGATAAAATGATGTAACACAATCGCATGACATATGTTAAATGCCACAGTAACGCAACAAAAATAATTAGTTCTCGCAATTATTTATGTATTTATTTATTTGGAGAGATTTTTGTTATAGGGCATGTGCGCTGACCAGAAAGACAGAGAGATAGAAAGCAAGAAATCACCCCCCAGGGGGATGGCCACGCCGCAACCCCTTCTTCTCCATTCTCCTCTCGGGATCTTGGGAACGCACGTATGCATGCCCACAAGCCTGGTGTGAGTTTAAGCCACCAAGTCTGGGATTTGAACTGTGGTCGACTACATGGAAGTCCAGCGACATAGCCATTACACCAACTGCTGGTCCCAGTTCTTGCAATTAGTAGTAGTAGTAGTATTAGGGAATTGTTTGTCCTCAGGCATCTCTTCTCTTCATGTGGACTTTGGTCCCCGTGACTCTATGATATGCAGCATCTTCCATGCACTTCCTGAAACATTTCTGACTACTGTGAGCTACTTTGCTATCTTAACACCAAAGGTATCACTTGCGTTATTCCCTGTGCCCAGTGTCAAGTCAGATAAATACTCAAATTTCTTGAAATCTCCAAATTAACTGGGTGAAAAGAAGGCACATATTCTCACATAAGAAGAAATGAAAGTAAGGATCAGGTGGTGTTTTTTAATAGCTAAGGAAAAGCAGGAGAGAGGGGGCCTCATGGTGCCTATATGGGCAGGGGGAAAGATTTTACAGCAACCCTTCCGGGTCCTTACAAAGGCAGCTCAATACAGCTCCCCTAATTCTTTTAAGAATTATTTTATTTAACTTTATTATTATTATTACTTTCCAGTTTGTTCAGACAGAGAGGGGGAAAGAAAGAGAGAGAGAGAAAGTGAGAAAGCAAGCCACCAGGTTCAGGACTTGAACTGCGGTCGACCATGTGGGACTCCAGTGCCTTTAACCACCATGCCACTTGCCGGCCCCAGCTTCCATAATTCTGAAGGAAAGCACCCTCTTCACTCATGGCCCTCAGGGAAACCCAAGAGTGAAACAACCAGAGGGTAGAGGTGCAGCTTTGATCAGACAGGCCATTTAAGCGATGAGGACATGAACGATAGAGGATGTATGAAAAAAATCAGGGCCACCCATGGCCTAGTAGTCAAAGGGACTGGATTCCACAGAATTACCCTTGCAGTTTTGTTTGTTCTTTTAAAAATGACTTAATTATTTATTTTTTAATTTGATCAGAAGAGACACAGAGAGAAGGAAAGCGAGAAAGCAAGCTGCCAGGTCCGAAGGAGGGTCCGCCAGGTCATGTGAGAGTCCAGTGCCTTAACCACCACACCACCTGCCGGCCCCTGACCCTGCAGTTCAGATCCCAGACCTAGTGGCCTGAAAGACACTGTGCACCATGTGCATACGTGCCCAAAATCCTGACAGGAGAGAGTACTAGAGGTGAAGGGATCATGGCATGACCATGCCCGGAGCGGGTGCTTTCTCACTTTCCCTATTCCTGACTCTGTCACTCTCGGGCAAGTGCATATATGCTCAGGCAAAAAAAAAAAAAAGAGAAAGAGAGAGAGAGAAAAGGAAAAAAAGCATCTAAAGAGTTGATTCTTTGAACTAGCCAGTGTCGAGTCTGACCCAACAGGAAAATGACTGGTTTGCATTTGGGGACATTCCTGAGTACGGTGCACATGTGCCTGTGATCCAAAGTGACTGAGGCTGAGGGTGGATCCTGGTGTGAAGACCCTGTTGGGAATGCTCCATTTCCCTCCTCTCTCTCTCTCCCCCTTCCTTTCTCTCACTCATGGAATGAATAAACTTTTAGAAGGCGGCAGGAGCTGATTCTTAAAAATACACCTACACTCAAGATGAAAATAACAAGAGCTACCATTTGAGAGCTTGTATGTGTATTAAACACCCTTCATTCATTACTCACACAAGCTCACCATAGCCCATGAGATAAAAGAGCCTATTAGTGCCCTCTGTTGACAGACAAGGGAACTGTCGATTAGAGGATAACAGCCAGACAGCAAACTGAGGTGTAAACTGCGGGTCGAAACCCTGGTCAGTCTGGCTGCAGGGCCAAACTTACAAGGTGGGAGAACATGAGAGTGAGTGACCAGAGAGAGAGGAGACAAGTCCATGAAGCCAGCAGCAGGGACGAGAATATCAAAAGGTAAAAAGGCCAGCATGCTGGGCACCAGGCCCTCCAAGGAAAGGCCAATCCAAGGAAAGGCTTCCATTAACCCTTCCCTCCAATCTCCTCGTCCCACCCAGCTCCTGATCCCCCATATCCGCTACACCATGGAAATCAACATCCGGGCCCGAACCCGGCTCATCTCAGATGGAGGAATATTTGATAAGGTAAGGAGGGGATGGGTGTGAGTTGCCTCATCACCCACCTCTCTAGGATCTGCCACCTTCAGGGTCTCAGAACAATCTGTGAGAATGTCCTGACCTGTAAACCCATGAGCCCCGTCCCCTTTGGAGCCGTGACTTTAATTCTGAAAACCCATCTCTGAACCCCTCTCAATTATGCCATGAGTTCTCCAGCCACACTTCCGTCCCTCAAGACCTGTCCCTCTCTTGTCCAGGCAGTGGGCACAGGCGGAGGGGGCCATGTGGACCTGCTCCGTCGCGCTGTGGCCCAGCTGACCTACCGCTCCCTCTGTCCTCCTCACGACCTGGCTGACCGGGGCCTGCTGGGAATCCCGAGTGCTCTCTATGCCCACGATGCTTTACGGCTCTGGGAGATCACCGCCCGGTGGGTGAGAGGGCGCTGAGGAAGGGAGGGCCGTGGGGAGAGGGAGGGCGGGGCTCTAGCCTGGTCAGGATGGGGCACAAGCAAAGTCAAAGTGAGAATGTCTAACAGGAGGAGCAGGGGCTCAGTCCTGGGGAGAGGAGGGGAAGAATGAGGACACGGAGGGCAGGTTCTGAAAATGAAGAGACTGGGGTGGCGTGGTGATCACAGGGGAAGAAAGCCGTGGTGAGGAGTCTGAGGGATCTGGAGGACTTGTTAGGGAGAGTGCTTAACAGCCACGTGCAGGGCATTCTGCGAACTTACGGTGCACGCTTCCTTCCATTACACACACGCTAACGTGTTTAAGGTCTAGGAGACGGCTCAAAAGGCAAGTCTTGGAAGATCTCAGATACAAGGGAAGCAGCTGGACAGATGCCACAGAAAGGTGTAGAGGTCCGAGTCAGGAGCCGCCTACCCTCAGAGAGCTCAACTCTCTTCTCCTCTGAGCAGGTATGTGGAGGGGATCATCCACCTCTTCTACCAAACAGATGACGTCGTGAGGGGGGACCCTGAGCTGCAGGCCTGGTGTCGGGAGATCACAGAGGTGGGGCTGTGCCAGGCCCAGGACCGAGGTAAGACCCAGCCAGAAAGAGGAGCTCCTCGGAGGCCATACTACAGCCTGTTCCCAGCCCTGCCCACTAGGGACAGGACCCTGGCCTCTCATCACACACCCTTCCCTCCATGAGAGGAGCCGAGTCACATTCACATCTCCTGAGACTCAGGACAATTCCACGTCTCTATGGACAGTCACCCACAGAGACCCTGGTCATCAACCCCTACTTCCACCCCATCCCCACTCACAGAGGCCCCTGACCTGCCGTAGCGTGGGGGTCCCACCAGGCGAGAACCACAGCCAACAAGGGCTTCTGCCCAGCCCCTTCTGTTCTGTGATCTCTTGATGTCTGTCTGCTCTACCTGAGGATTTAAATAGATCTTTCCAACCCAAGCCCGTGGTGAGCCACCCTGGGATTCCCTCCCTTCTCCTGACTGCTGGTGTCACACATGGGGTCCAGGCATCCCACACACTTGACACCGGGCAAGGTCACTCCGGAGGCAAACTCAGTACTGCGCGTGTTTGGTACAAACCTGAACCAGGTGCCCTGACCCTGCAATTCTGGTTCCTTTTTTTTTTGGAGAGGTTTTTTTTTTTTGGAGAGGTTTTTGCTATAGGTAGGGCGTGTGTGCTCGCCAGACAGAGAGAGACAGAGAGATAGAAAGCGAGAAATCACTCCCCAGTGGGGATGGCCATGCCACAATCCCTTCTCCTCCATTCTCCTCTCGGGATCTTGGGCACGCACGCACACGCACCCAGTGTGAGTTTAAGCCACCGGGTCTGGCACTCAAACCACGGTCGACTACGTGGGAGTCCAGCGACATAGCCATCACGCTAACTGCTGGTCCCAATTCCCCTTTCCCCACCTCCCCCGTTCCCCAGCCAGGGACTAGCCACTGCCTTTGGTCTCCCCCAACCACACACACCCTGCATGTTATTTATTTGTTTTTATTTATTTATTTATCTTTTACCAAGAGAAAAAGGAAAGTTTATTTAAAGAAAGAGCACCTGGGGGTCTGAAGCCAGAGATGCTTCAGCCTGCATTTTAATCTCTAGGGAATTAATAGTCGTTCCTACTTTATTACTAATTGGCTAGAGAGTGCATGTGCTCGCCAGAGAGAGGCAGAGGGAGAGAAGGGAAAGGGAGAAGGCACCCCCTATGGGGAATGGTCACACAGTCCCTTCTCCTCTGTCTCCCTATTTTTGGGATTTAGGGCACACATGCACACATGCCAGCATGTTATTAAAATAGCCTTTCTCAAGCTCTCCTCGGTCCATCTTCCTCTCTCTGACACACAGGGACCGACCTGGGCTCCTCTGAGTTGTCCTTCAGCCCCTGCCCCTCACACTCCAGACCACGCCTGAATGCCATCCTCTGCCTGAGGGAACACGGCAACACTCACTGGGGCGCCAGAACAGTCAGGCCGTGGGGATGCAGCAAACACCTGCATCCTGGAGGGTGCTCTCCCTGGGGAATCTGTGGGTGCAGCACCCCCATTCCAGGACCACACTTTCTCCAACACCTCTCAGTGATGTTCCTCAAACTTCCCGTGTCCCAAACGACCTTGCTTCCTCTCCCTAGCCATCTTCTCCCCAAACAGAATCTACATTTGGAAATTAAAAAGAGATATTCACTTTGTCTTTGTCAGCTGGGGCTACTATGACCAAGTACCATAGATTGGGTGGCTTATAAAACCACCAAAATTCCTCACAGTCCTGGAGGCTAGAAGTCAGATCAGGATGCCAACATGGTCATGTTCTGGTGAAGGCTCTCTTCCAGGTTGCAGGCAATGAACTACTTTTTTAAAAAAATTATTTATTTATGTTTTTTTTTTCACTTGAGTTTTGCCAGAGAGAGAGAGAGAGAGAGAGAGAGCGAGCGCAAGCATCCCAGGCCCGGGACTCAAACTGCAGTCGGCCATGCGGGAATTCCAGTGCCTTAACCACCACACCACCTGCTGGTCCGGCAGTAGACTTCTTATAGCCTCACTGGCAGAAAGATGGCAAGCTAGCTCTCTGGCATCTTTTCCTAAGGGTATTAATCCCATTTATGAGAGCTCCACCCTGTGGACATAATTATCTCCCAGAGGTTCCACCTCCAACTACCATCACACCAGGGATCGAGTTCAGCTTAATGAGGTTTTGGTGGGGGCCAGCAGATGGCATAACGGCTGTCACTGGACTCCCGCATAGTCAACCACCGTTTGAGTCTGGGACCCGGCGGCTTCAACTGACACTGGGTGTGTATGTGTGCGTGCCCAAGATCCCAAGAGGAGATAGAGGAGGGACTGCGGTATGCCCATCCCCCCTGGGTGGGAGGGGGTGATTTTTCGCTTTCTACATCTCTGTCTCTCCAGCAAGCGCAAAACAAAATATAACAAAAATTTCTCCAAAGAAAAGGTTTTGGTGGGAGATAGCCATCAGTTTATAACATGTTAACTTTAACCTCCACAAATTATTTCTCATTCTGCGTACTTCCTTATCTTCCTCGGTTCTCGTAGCTCACCTTTGCCTCAATTTTCACAGCAGAATTTTTTTTAGAGGTTTTTGCCTTAGGGCACATGCACTTGCAGGAGAGACAGAGAGAGATGGAGACAGTGAGCAGGAAAGTGAGAAGTCACCCGCGGTGGGATGGCCACTCCACAATCCCTTTTTCTCTATTCTCCTCTTGGGGTCTCGGGCATGCACACACATGTGACTGGTGTAATTTTCAAGCCACCAAGTCCAAGACTCAAACCGCAGTCGGCCATATGGGAGTCTAGTGACATAACCACTACACCATCTGCTGCCCCCCACAGCAGACTTTTCAGAAGAAGTGTGCTAGAATTAATAACAGTATGGAATTAGTGATCAGGAACCTGAGTTCAAGGTCAGACTCTACCTTTTTCCAACGGCATGGATCTTAACAAACAGTTTGAGCTCTCTGGTCTTTGATTTTCTCAAGAGGTTTTTGCTATAGGGTGCGTGGGCTCGCCAGACAGACAGAGAGAGACAGAGAGACAGAAAGTGAGAAATCACCCCCCAGGGGGGATGGCCACGCCACAATCCCTTCTCCTCCATTCTCCTCTCTTGAGCACGCACGCACATGCGCCTGGTGTGAATTTAAGCCACTGTGTCCGGGATTTGAACTGCGGTCGACTACATGGGAATCCAGCAACATAGCCATTATGCCAACTGCTGGTCTCTTGATTTTCTTATCTATAAAATGGAAGTATCTGTATTTGTTCTAATTGATAGAATTATTAGGTATCTAAGCTCTCACACTCACTGTAAAACGAGTGGCCTGGGCTATCCCTTCTGGGAAGCCTCTCTAAGATGTAATATTGGAAATCCAATACTTGTCTTAATCTCGACTTTGTAACTCAGAGACTTGCAATTCCCCAATTCCCTGTCTAGAAATAAGAAGCAACTCTGAATTCTTTTTTTTTTTAATTGCTAGAGGGCGCATACACTCACCAGAAAGAGATGAAGAGACAGTGGAGCAACTGGGAGGAAGCTCCTCTCCAATGGTGCATGGTCATACTGCAATCCCTCTTCATCCTGTTGAGATTTTTGGAACAAATGCACACACACCCAGAGCATTTTTCAAGCCACCAGGGCCAGAATTTAAACTGTGGTCAGCTATCTGGGACTCAGCTCCCTTAACTACTGAGCTACTGAGCTGGCCTGCATCCCTGAATTCTTGACCACTTCCCAACCTTCCATGATAACAATAACTATTATTTACTGCCACTTATTACATACAAGTTGATTTTTATAATTATCTCATTTATAAAACATTTATAAAACAGGTATCATACATATTTTACAGATAAAAAAATGTAGGTTCAGAGAAGTTAAATAATTGCTCTTGGGACCAGCAATTGGCGCAATGGCTATGTCACTGGATTCTCATGTGGTCAACTGCGGTTTGAACCCTGGACCTGGTGGTTTAAACTCACGCAGGGCGCGTGTGCATGTGTGCTCAAGGGAGGTGATTTCTCGCTTTTTCTCTGTCTCTGTCTTTCTGGCGAACGCACGAGCCCTATAGCAAAAATCCTCCCTCCCCCCAGAAAAAAACTGGTCTAAGGTAACCAAGCTAGAAGTTATTGAGCCAGGATTAAAATAATGTCTGATACCAGTATATCTAAATAAATCAACAAATGAGCAAACACCCGTCAACTCTAATGTATGGACCAGGATCCACAGCTCTGCAGTGAAGGAACCTGGATCACACATAGTAAAGGGTGATTCAAATCCCAGAGCTGGTGGCTTGAAAAGCACACCAGGTGCGTGTGCATGCATGCCCCAAGTCCTGATGGGACAGTGAAATGGAGAAAAAGGGGCTGTGGTGTACCATGCCCCACTGAGGCATTCATTCTCTCCCTCACTCGCTCACTCACTCTCCCTGATGAGCACACACCTTCTAGTGATAAAAAAGAAAAATGATAAAATAGGGGGCCAGCAGGTGGCATGGAGGGTCGGGCACTGGACTCCCACATGGCTGGTCACAGTTCAAATCCTGGGCTTGGTGGCTTGTTTTCTCACTTTCCCTCTCTCTTTTTGTCTCTCTCTGGTGAGTATCTGTATCAAATTTAAAAAATAATAATAATGATGATAAATAAAGTGAAATAATTTTCTTTTAAAAAAGCAAAACAATAAAATAAAATATGAACAGCCAAGGCCAGCTCTATGGTGCAGTGGTAATGCCCTGCTCAAGAGAAGCCAGATCCCACACGGCTACCATATTCCCAGCCCAGTCAGCCTGAAGCACACGAGGGATACATACAAGTGCCCAAGATCCAATGGGCTGAAAGAAAGGGACGGCAGTGGGACAAAACCCTGTGGACGGTGCCCATCCATCACTCTGTTGCTCACATGTGTGCACACGTGCTCAATCATGAATAAAGAAAAAAAGGAAAATATGGTCATGCTAAGACGTCAGCCTGCTCTTCTCTCTTAAATGCTATGGCCCTGAAATCCTGTTCCTTTCCTACCCAGGTTTCCCTATCTCTCTCCAGTCCCGGGCTCAACTCTGCCATTTCCTTACCATGTGTGTCTTCACGTGCACTGCCCAGCATGGAGCCATCAACCAGGGCCAGGTAAGGATAGCTGAAAGCCCAGGTCCTTGAAGTCAAATGTCTAGACCTTTGGAAACCCCAGGGAGAGATGGGGGTTCAACTCTAAGCACCAGGGTCCTAGGGTTGCAGTTTCTCTCCCCAGCTGGACTGGTATGCCTGGGTCCCTAATGCCCCGTGCACAATGCGGATGCCCCCACCCACCACCAAAGAAGATGTGACAGTGGCCACAGTGATGAGGTCACTACCTGATGTCCAGAAGGGCTGTCTTCAAATGGCCATCACGTGGCATCTGGGTCGGCGCCAGCCAGACATGGTGAGAGGGGACTCTACGAGGGAAATGACAAAAGGAAAACAAGAGTGAGGGGCTGGGATCTAGGTGCTTCCGTTTTTTCTAGTCTTTTCCGACTAGAAACTGACTGACCCTTTGTTCTGTCTCAGGTACCTTTGGGACATCACAAAGAAAAATATTTCTCTAGTCTCAAGGCCAATGCTGTGCTAAACCAATTCCAAACAGATTTGGAAAACTTGGAAAGGGAGCTAACAGCACGGAATGAGCAGCTTGACCTGCCCTATGAATACCTGAAGCCCAGTCGCATAGAGAACAGTGTCACTATCTGAGCCCTGGGGTACCCCCACCTAGAAGACTTCAGATAAGCTGTAGGACTGACATTTTCATCTTGGATTTCATGTTTTTCTAAGTTTCTGCTACAGAGGCTCAAGTTCCTCCCTCCAGTTAAACCCACTACATCAGTATCACACTAGCCCAGGAGGCAACGACCTTGTCCATAAAGAGCCAGGTAATAGTTTAGGCTTTGTAGTTCCTCCAGGAGACCTTTTCCCCTGAGTCCAGGATAAGGCCGGTTCTTCGCAATCTCTCTACAATTACTCAATTCTTCCGCTATCGCAAGAAGGCAGCTATAGACAATGTGGAAATGAAGGTGACTATGTTCCAATAAAATTGATTTATAAACACTGAGGTATGAATGCCACGTGTCACAAAACATTATTCTCATGGTTTAGTCAAACATTTTAAATTATTTTAAATGGTTTTAAATTATTTTAAATTATTTCTGTGGCACAGTCAACGAAGGCCCTACTCAAGAGAAGCCAGATCTTGGGGCCAGCAGATGGCATAGTGGTTACGTCACTGGACTCCCACATGGCTGACCGTGGTTCAAGCCCCCTCACGACCCTGTGGCTTGAAAATCACGCCAGAAGTGTGTGCGTCATGCCAGGATGAGAATGGAGAAGGGATTGCAGCATGGCCATCCCTCCTCAGGAGTTTTGGGGGTGACTTCTCACTTTCCTTCTCACTGTCTCTGTCTGTCTCTCTCTGGCAAGTACATGTGCACTATGGCAAAAACCTCTAAAACTAAAAAGAGAAACTAGATCCCACATGGCAACCATGGTTTAAATCCCTGGACTGATCAGTCCAGCACACCTGCCTAGGAACCAAAGGGTTGAAGGACTGGAGGAGGAGGACTGCAGCATGGCCACGCTCTTCTGAGTTTCTCTCCTCTCTTTCTGATGCGTGTGCACTTACCCTATCATGAAGAAAAAATTATATTGGCAAGGCGGTTAAGGCCAACTGCATGGTTCTAGTCTAAGACCTGGCAGCTTGAAAGACAAGCCAGGTGCATGCACACGTGTCCAAAATCCCAACAGCATGGAGAAATTGAGAAGGGATTATGGCGCTACCACACCCCCGTACCCCAAGCTCAGATGCCCTCTAGCAATAACAAAAACAACCCTAAGTGCCCATCAACTGCCCCAATAACCGGAAACTCCCATACAGAGTGAAGGCCTTACCCAGGCACTGCAGCATGATGGACAAAGCATAGTGTCCCCAAAACAGCAAGAGCAAGAAGTCTAAGCCAATCAATAAGAAGTTCTGCAACTCCAAGATGTTCCTGAGCCAGAACTCTAACATGGAGGTCCTCCAAAATCATTCATTGTTAGCAAGTAGGGGCCTCCTTGCCACCATCAGAACTCCCTCCCCTGTCTTGGGAAGAACTGCTCTCTGTGATGGGAATAATAAAGTCCAGTGGTTTTTTTTTTTTTTTTCCTAGTAATTTAATTAAAAAAAATTAATTAAAAAATCCCTCCTTGGACCAGCAGATGGCATTATGGTTACATTGCTGGACTCCGACATGGTCCACCACAGCTTGAGTCCCAGATCCTGAGGCTTGAAACTCAAGCCAAGAGTGTGCATTCCTGTCCAAAATCACTAGAGGAACTGGAGGAGAAGGGATGGGAGCGAGACCATCTCCCCTGCTGGGTATTTCCTTCTGTGTCTCTGTCTCTGTTTAGCAAGAGCACATGCCCTATAGCAAAAATCTCTCTTAAAAAAAAAATCTGAGGACCAGCAGGTGGCATGGTGGTGAACGCACTGGACACTCCCACATGACCAACCATGGTTCAAGTCCCAGACCTGGTGGCTTGCTTTGTCACTTTCCTCTGTGTGTGTGTGTGTG
>NW_006159824.1:1664486-1668536 GCF_000334495.1 Tupaia belangeri chinensis | reverse complement strand
TGAGTCCTAAGCCCCCGGGCTGGGGACGCGAACCACGGTTGACTACGTGGGAGTCCAGCAACATAGCCATTACGCCAACTGCTGGTTCCCCCAAATAAAATAATTCTTAAAAAAAAAAAAAAAATCCCTCCTGGGACCAGCAGTTAGCGTAATGGCTATGTCTCTGGAGTCCCACGTGGTCGACTGCAATTCGAGTCCCACCTGGTGGCTTAAAACTCAAGCCGGGCGCGTGTGTGCCCAAGATCCCGAGAAAAGAATGGAGGAGAAGGGATTGCAGGGTGGCCATCCTCCCTGATGGGTGATTTCTTGCTTTCTGTCTGTCTCTGTCTGGCGAGTGCGCACGCGCCCTATAGCAAAAACCTCTGGGAAAAAAAAATGCCCTTCTCTTGAATCTTTCAACTTAATGTCTACTCACTCAATGAGGTCAGTCTTCTCAAAAAAAAAAATAAATAAATAAAAAACAGTCCCTCCTAGTTATGCTGTCATCATTGTCCTCACTGGAACAGGTCCAAAAAGCTCAGTGTGAAATTCTTCCAGCATCCCTATTTCGCTGAATAATTATTACAAATAACTCTCTCACTAGTTAAGTATACAGACTTTTCTGTAGAGATGACCTATCCATGCTTTTTAAGTCCTTGCCTAATTCAAAGTTCCTAGAATCATTTGTTTGCCCTAGGAAAGCAAAGTGACATCTGTACACCCCTTTCTCCAGAACACTTCGCAGTTCCACTCACCTTCACGACTTGCTCATTGAGTCTGCTTTCTCTGAATTTTCCCTAACCGCCCCCCTAATTTTCCCGAAATTCGCAACCAGAAGTATACAATACTCCAAGCGTGGTGATAAAATTATTTCAGAGAAGCACTTGCGTTGTTAAAGCGTTCTAGCTACCACGGCATGCTGTTTCAGCGCCAGGCTCGATCACCTGCTACCGTGGCAGACTGTTTTAACTGAGTGGTGAGGACCAAAGACAGCAGCGCGCTCGC
Source organism: Tupaia belangeri chinensis (assembly GCF_000334495.1). Taxonomy (NCBI): domain Eukaryota; kingdom Metazoa; phylum Chordata; class Mammalia; order Scandentia; family Tupaiidae; genus Tupaia; species Tupaia belangeri. The sequence continues at coordinate 1,667,552 of NW_006159824.1, read as the reverse complement.
CCGGTGTAGCGCTGTCTCACTTACCACTTCCCGGTCACAGGATTCCCCCCGGGACTGAGGTATCCGCGGTGAAAATCTGATGGTTCCGATCCTCCGCTCCCCGGAGCCCAACTCCCCGCAATTCCTCCAGGGTTAGACCTTCCCCCGACCCCCCAGCGCAGGCTAAGGCCGGTTCTTCGTCATGTGACTTGCCAAATTCGGTCACGTGACGTGACAGCGCCTTCCATTCCGACTGGGGGGAGGAGCACTAATAAACCGAGGACCCTTGCTCCTCCAATACTCAAGTCCCAGCTACGCAGATCAGCAAGCGCTTCCGATAAGACCGCTACAGTTTTGGGCGCCGCCTTCTCCCGCCCAGGTCCTGAGAGGACACCGAAGCGCCCAGCATGCTCCGCCGGCCGCCCCCGCCATGATGGTTGGGGCCGGAAGCCACGCCCCCCCGCGCCCTCCGTAGCGCGAGCCCCGGAGTCCTGCCAGTGGGCCCCGGCGCTCCCAGGCCACTCCGCTCAGCTCGCACTTAGGAGATCTGGACCCTTTTCTTCATGGCGTCGCTGCTGTGCTGCGGGCCGAAGCTGGCCGCCTGCGGCATCGTCCTCAGCGCCTGGGGAGTGATCATGTTGGTGAGGGAACAGCCGGACGAGGACCGGAGAGGGGCCTGGGGCTCTGGGGTTGGACAGCAGGGAGTCTGGGGAGCTCCGGGTCGTGCAGCAGGCAGGCTAGAGGGACGAGCAGATTAACTGGCCGCTGGAGAAGACCACAGAACTGAGATTGGAAAATGGGGAACGGGAGCAAGGAGGGGGGTGGAGCCTGGAATGGGTAAATTTAGAGATCGGTTCCTGAGAAACGCTTTAGTTGAATGGAGGATAGGGGTGAAAGGGAGCGCTTGTTCCCGAAATGAGTGATTAGTCCATCTTTAACCAGGACGCCCAAGCTTCAAGAAAAAATGGTACGGAGAAGTGCTGGTTTTCCCGTCCCCTCTTCCGCCCTGTCCCGTGATAATGACACCTCTGGGAGGAGGATAATCTGGGTTCCTGGGAAAAACAAGTTGCTCACTATCCCTGTCCTTGCCCCCACCGGTGACCTCTCTCAATATAAGTACCCCCGCCCTTTCCAGGTGACTGAGTCCATGTCCAGCAGCAACCGTCTCTAACCCAGCCGGCTCTGATTGACCTCAGGCCCCGGTGTTGTGGCAACATTAGAAATGGGAGAGGTCACTGAGTTCAATGATCTACCCGTTCCCCTTTTTTTTTTTTTTTTCAGATAATGCTCGGAATATTTTTCAATGTGCATTCCGCTGTGTTAATTGAGGACGTTCCCTTCACGGAGAAAGATTTTGAGTAAGTAGTCAGGTGGAGGAGGTGTTTGAGAGGCTGAATACTTGGGACCTGGAGGTTAGGGAAGTGGGAAAGAGCTGCCCTCCTTAGAATGTAGTTTCTAGGGACCAGCAGTTAGCGTAATTGCTACGTCGTTGGACTCCTGCGTAGTCAACCGTGGTCCCAGTCCCGGACCAGGTGGCTTAAACACACCAGGTACATGTGCGTTCGTGCCCAAGATCCTGAGAGGAGAATGGAGAAGGGATTGCAACGTGGCCATCCCCACTGGGGGGTGATTTCTTGCTTTCTGTCTCTGTCTTTATGGCGAGTGCATGCACCCTATAGCAAAAACCTCCCCCAAAAAGGGGGAAAAATGTAGTTTTTTTTTTGTCTGGTTGGTTGGGGTTTTTTTGTTTTTTGTTGTTATTTTGCCTTAGAGAGAGACAGAGACAGTGAGAGGGAAAGTGAGAAATCGCCCTAAGAGGGAATGACTATACTGCAATCCCTTGTCCTCCATTCTCCTAGGATCTTAGGCACACACACTTGGCATGAGTTTCAAGCCACTGGGTCCAGGACTCGAACTGTGGTTAGCTGTGTAATGTAGCTGCTATGCTATGCTATCTGCTGGCCTCCTGAGGAGTGGTCTTTTTTTTTTTGGAGAGGTTTTAGCTATAGGGCGCGTGCGCTTGCCAGACAGAGACAGAGAGATATAAAGCAAGAAATCACACACACACACACCTGCAGAGGGGATGGCCACTCGGCAATCCCTTCTCCTCCATTCTCCTCTCAGGATCTTGGGCACGCAGGCACAGGTGCCCGGCGTGAGTTTAAGCCACCGGTCCGGGACTTGAACCGTGGTCGACTACGTGGGAGTCCAGCGACATAGCCATTACGCTAACTGCTGGTCTCTCCTACCCCCTCCCTTCCCAGGAGCGGTCTTTTGAGTCAGACCTCAAGAGACCATCCTAAATCCACCACTTTAGGTGAGGCCTCTATATGTGCCTAAGCCCACCTCTGCAAAGTGGGTATAATAGAACTCACCCACAGAGTGGTCAAGACTGAATGAGGCAATACACATAAAAACGCTAAGAATATTGCCTGGCAATGAGGAAGTGCCCAGTAAATGTTGGGTTCTATTAATGTTTGACAGTCGGCTTCCTCCTCACCCCCAGGAATGGCCCCAAGGACATCTACAACCTCTACGAGCAAGTCAGCTACAACTGTTTCATCGCAGCGGGCCTTTACCTCCTCCTTGGAGGCTTCTCTTTCTGCCAAGTTCGGCTCAATAAGCGCAAGGAGTACATGGTGCGCTAGAGCACGGTCCTGCTTCCCCTCTCCAGCTCCCTCCTCTATTTAAAGTCTCCCTACCCCGCACCCGGCTCGCGCCCCACCCATGCCGGCATCCCTGTGGGGCTGGGTTTCCCTGGCGAGACCGAATCCCTCTTCTCCATTCTCTGGCGTCCAATCCTGAAGCGTGGAGGGGCTCGGGCTGGCGGATTCCTGTCTCCAGCCCCCTCGCCTTGTCCGGAACCAATAAAGAAAAACTGCGCTCTCAAGCCTTGCCTCTGTGCTCGGGTGAGGGGGCGGGCCCGGGGCTAAGGCTGGAGGTCAGCCTCTGAGGTGGAGAGTCCCGACCCCTCGACGGAAGTGGAGTGAAGCCGGCCGGAAGTGAGGCGCCGTCGTCCACCTTCCCTCGGCGCGCGCTGGCAGCCTAAGACACCGCGGGGGGGTGAGGCGGGGAAAGGCCGGGCTC
>NW_006159824.1:1653818-1664129 GCF_000334495.1 Tupaia belangeri chinensis | reverse complement strand
CCCTGCCGGCCATGGGAGGGCGGGTCGCCCACTTGGCTCCTGGCTCTTCCGCCCGGGCGGGGGGCGGGCGGGAGCGGAGCCTGGGGTGGGGCTAGGGGTCCGGGCGGGACGGCGCGGAGGGTGTGCGCCGGCCCCCCGTAATGCTGCCCCGCCCCCAGGTCGGAGAGATCTTCTCCGCGGCCGGCGCCGCCTTCACCAAGCTCGGGGAGCTGACGATGCAGCTGCATCCCGTGGCGGACTCTTCCCCCGCGGGGTACGTGAGCACGGGCTGGGACGTGGACGCTGAGAGCAGACGCTTGGACTCGATCACAGGCACGGACCCTCTAGGGCAGGGACAGATGTTAGCTTCTCTGGCTGGCACAGCGCAGAGGAGGTGTTAATAAATGATTAGTGAGTGAATGAATTAGTGACACATAAAAATACAGCCCGAGTCCCTAACCCGGGCTCATTTCACAGTTCCAGACTGCTGCATACCGGCACACTGCAGGCCACAGACCACCCCTATCACCCACCCCAAATCACATGGAATTCCCTCCGGCTGTTTCAGACCGTTCAGGGGGTGTTTGTGAGGCCCCTTGCTTGCTGGGTTGGTCTCAGTGGGCCGTTTACAACTGCCCGTTCACGCTGATGGGGGAGAGGGGTGGTTGTGATTTCACGTGGTCGGGAGTCCTCAGGGCTCCTGCCGTGCCTTTAGTTTTTGTTGTTGTTTTTTAAGAAGGACTTCTTTCTGGTCTGTGGCAGGGGCCCAGAAATTGGAAGGGGTCCAGAAATTGGGAGGCGGAGGCTGGTTGGCTGTGGAATAAATAGCCCGTGGCCTGCCTCCACACCCCTCCTCCTTTCGTTTTTTGCTGTCCCCCCTCTCCCCTTCTGACAGTGCGAAGTGGACGGAGACGGAGATAGAGATGCTGAGGGCTGCTGTGAAGCGATTTGGGGACGATCTAAATCACATCAGCTGTGTCATCAAGGAACGGACAGTGTGAGGGAGGGCGGCTGGCAGAGAAGGGGGGTGGCCATACCCCCCCTGTTCCTTCCTCAGGCTCCCATCCAGCTTAACATCTTTGCTACTCTGTTGCTACCGTAGTTTGGGGAGCATCCTCTTGAGGACTGCCACAATTGGTCAGAATTCCCTAAAATGCTCTATCATCAGGACCTTCCAAGATCTTCGTTTTGGTTGTCTGAGATACCCAATTATTACATTTGATGGTGGGAATTCCCTGGCTCTCCACCTAGATCTTTTGAGATACTACTGCATTGTTTCCAGGGTTATAGTGATCCTGAAACTAGTCAGTCCCAATAGACTCCGTTAATAAGCTTTCCGTAAGTCCCCAGGCTTACCTTGTGGTCTTTCTCCCTCCATCCATCTCTCCCAAGAATTAAGAGGATGGGCCTTTCCCTCTGTTAAGTTCAGGAAAGTAAGTACCCCGCCAACAGGAGGGGCCCTGACCTTGATTCTTAGGAAGGGGCTCCCGGAGTCCTTCAAAGGGAATTGTTACCCTTTCCCTCCCTTCTTCTCTTTGCCTCTCTGATGGTCCCTTTCCTAACCTGCTCCCTTTTCTCTTCAGGGCGCAGATAAAGGCCACCGTGAAACGCAAGGTTTATGAAGACTCTGGCATCCCCCTTCCAGCTGAATCACCCAAGAAAGGTCCCAAGAAGGTGGCATCTGGTGTCTTGTCGCCTCCTTCAGCTGCCCCTCCACCCAGCAGCTCCAGTGTCCCTGAAGCTGGGGGTCCCCCCATAAAGAAACAAAAGGCTGGTGAGAGCTGTGGAGTGGCAGCCTAGGGGTTAAAAGTCTCATCTGAGGTTCAGAATTAGGCTTGGGTCATAGAGGGACAAATCTCTCTTCTCCCTGTGGACGTGGGGGGAAGCGGGCACAAAGCCTCAGGGAGCTGTAGGGGGAGGGCAGTTAGAGAAACCTAGAACCCAGCTTATACCCCTCTCCCAGATGTGACACTCAGTGCTCTGAACGACTCCGACGCCAACAGTGACCTGGTGGATATTGAAGGGTTAGGAGAAACTCCTCCAGCCAAGAAACTCAACTTCGACCAGGGTAGGAGTCCTCGTCCCCCCACACAGCTGGAGGGGTCGTGGAGAGCACTTACCCCCCTCCCTCACATGAGGCCCCTGGACGAGAAGGAACTCTCATCACAGTGCGGGGGACTGGGTCATAGTGGCAGGATGCCTGGGGGGTGCGGAAGCTGTCTCTTACGCATACTTGGGGCTCGCTCCATCTCGGCCCATTTTCCTTCCTGTTCCAGACAGCCTGACTCTGGATTCTGGCCTTCTCATGACCTCCACTGATCCTCCTCTGCTCTCCCGCTGAGCCTTCCGCCTCTGACCCCTCTCACTGTTCAGGCTGGACCTGCGGATCGCCTGGGACTCTGAGCAAGGCTGCATGGGAGACGGTCAAAGGCTGCTGGGGCCGACCACCTTGGTGTTCCCGTATAAGCATCTGCCCTCAACCCCTTTGACCTCCACCGGATGGACATTTTTATACAGAAACAATAAAGATTTCCCTCTCAGCGTAGTGTGGTCAGTTTAACATTAACTCCAGAGGGGCCACCCCCCACAGTCTCAAGGGCTCAGCGCCCCCTGGTAGCTCTGGCCACCCTGCCTGGAGCAGCGCAGCCAATATTGGCAGGCTTGCTTCCCAGTGCCAATATTTCTGTGCTGCTAGAGCCAGGGGAGCTGGGTGTGGGCCACAAAGACCTCGACTCTGCCCTCTGGGGAACAAACTTAACTCCCAGGGTCTCTGGCAGTCAGTATTCCTGACACTACCCTGGGGATTTTCAAGGGGCTCTTTCCAGCGCTTTCATACTCACCCCCATTTTCCCCACCTCAAAAGTTTGTCACGAGACCCCAGATGTTTTTTGTGTTGCTTCTCCAGGATGGCCTCCCAGGGCCAGGCCTCAGCGGTGCCTCCCCCACCCTCGCTCTAACACCACAGTGTGGTTTGGACGTGGCCACAGTGCCGTACAAACCACAGTGTGCTGCTGGGGCGGGAGCGGGACTGGGGTGGGTTGAGAGAGGAGAGCACAGGGCAGTGCTGTGAGGACCCCACCATCACCACCAAGAGCAGGGACACAGCACAGGCTTAGAAGGCAAACATGGCCCTAAAAGAGGTTGGGGAAAGCCAGGAACCAGGGCAGGAGCTGAGCGGGCAACTGGAAGGAGAGGGACCCAGGGGATGAGCTCACAGTGTAATGAGACTGGAACCATCTTCCCCAGTAGGAATTCGGCTCAGGGGATCCCTAGGGTGGGGTCTGAGGCAGAGGAAATAGGCAATGACTGGGGGGACCAACAGACTCCTCCAGACTGAGCAAGGGCAGAGACCCAAGGTTTCCTGTGTCCGTTCTTCCCCTCCCTGGGTCAGAACCCAGGAGAAAAGCAAGGAGAGACAGAGGGCCAAGGACAGCAGGGTTGGGAGTTGGCAGTCCAGAGGTGGTGGGGCCGGAACACGGTTGGGAGAGGGGGGCCGGAAGTTGCCCTGGGCCCTGGGCCCTGGGCCTGCCACAAGATGGAGGCCAAAGGCAGGAAATGGAGGCCAGGGGGAAAGGGGAGCAGCAGGGCCCAGGAAGAGGGCCGTCTGGACCTGGGGGCCAGGTATTCAACCCACAGTGCTGTTCCCACTCCCCATGGCCCCCCAGAACCCAGGCCCCACCCCCACAACATCCCCCATCAGCCCATCACCAGGCCCAGGCAGGCGGGCCCACCCCAGGGAGCAGACAAACATGCCTCTCCCCACCCCCCACCCTAGGCCTTCCTCAGCCCTTTCCTCGTGTCCAGGACTTGATTTTTAAAAAGCACCCCCAGAAGGCAAAACCCAAGGACCAAAATCTCTTCTGCAAATCAAAATAATACCCTCTGAAACCCAAAAGTTACCCTCTCATATCCCATTCCACTTTTTACCACCCCGTTTCCGACACACCCCCCAAAACTCTTAGCAATCAAAAAGATCTGAACTGGTGTATTTAAGCAGTCTTTTTAGGCCCCCAAGAATGCCAGATCCTCTCCCCCGTGACCCCTCTCTGTCCTATAACGAAGCCTGCCAAGACCTCCTGAAACCTCACTTTGCCCTCCATCGCCCCCAAACTGAACAGCTGCCCCCCAGCTCCCACCCTGGGCAGAGCCTTTGTGGGGGTGAAAGAGAAACACTATCCTCACGGCTGGGGATGCTGGGGGTCTCTCTGGTCTCAGCCTTTGGCTTCTACCTGGGGGGCTGCAGTTTAGGGGTATAAAAGAAAGCCTCTCCAGTCATCACCCCAATTCCAAGGCTGACAAAGCCCAACCCCACCCCAGCACGCACCTCCAAACCTCCCCCCAACCGCCACGTCTCTCCTGAAAACAGGGGACACTTTCCTCCCCACTTACCTCAGCTACTCTCCCCTGAGATCCTGGTCCCCTATTTTGAAAGGAGCAAAATTTGGGGTGCATCCCTCACATTTGGGGTGCAGGAGAAGGGAGCCGCCCCAGTCGCATCGCTGGCCTCCTTCCTCTCGTCTGGCTCAGGGACTGGGGAGTGCCCTAGGGAGGGGGGACCCCACAAGAGAGCTCAGGAGGGGGTTCCTCCACTCCCAGTCAAAACTGGGGACACCCCCCCCAAAACCCGTCCCAGCCCATCCGTCTCCAACTCGGCGGGAGAGGCAGCTGCAATGCCCCAGTCAGATTCCCCCAACACTACATTCCTCACCCCATCTAGAGGGGTCCCAGGGCCCCCAAAAAATCCCAAAAAAATCTAGGATGTTGGGAGGACAGTCCTGGACTAGCTCCCCAAATTTGGGGTCCTCAGATACCCCCGTTTTTCCAGGAAAATTCCGTCTTTCGCGTGCCTCCCGCCAGCCCTGCTCTGTCCCGATGCCAATTTTGGAAGTCACTCCCTCCTTCCTCCTCCCCGTCTCTCCAGACCCCCCCGCTCGGGGGCTGGGGTCCAGGACACCTGGCTTCCAGACTGGGGGGGGGCACTCCTCAGAGGGCTAGGGGCCAGGAGGTCAAGCTCATTGCCCCTGTCTCAAGGAAGCAGGAAAGCCCGATCTTCCCCTCCCCTCCCCCCTGGCTGGTCTCGGTGGTGGCTTAGGAAAGCCTGGAGGATTGGAATCTGCCATTGCTGTTGCACAGGCAGTTTTTTTCCTTGGGTTGGGGGGGTGGGCGGTGGGAGGGAGAGAGGAGGAGAGCCGAAGAGAGCAGGGACCTAGGCGTGAAGAGCTGGCCTGGCTTACCCTCTAGCCCCTGCTGCTGTTGGGAACCCCTCCCCCCTCGTCTCACTCACACTCCCAGTCCTGTCTGCTTTCTGTTTGGGGCTCTTGTCTTAGAAAATCAGGGTACAGGAATCACCTTATGCCCCACCACCACCCCTTCTTGCCACAGTTCCAGCAACACTGCCCTGGTCAGAGGTGTCCACTTTACCAAGAGACACCCCATTTTCCTCCACCTTTCCATAAACAGAGGTGTGTTCCCTGAAGAAATCGGGGTTCAGAATCTGAAGCCTCCTTTCTCCCTCAGACCTCTCCAAGACACATAGTGAGAAGAGGTGACACTACCCTCTTTCCAAATTTCTCCCTTCAAGTCCTGGGATTACTTGGGGTCCACTAAAGAAAAATTTCTAGAATTTGGGGTGAGAGGAAGATATAAGCAAAGGGCATCCCAACCCAAAATCCTACTCCAAATGAAGTGAACCCCCAAACTGATTTCATCTTATGATTCATTCTTCAAATGTACCCAAGAAGTGACAAAGCACCCCAAATAAGGACACCCCAAAACTTTAGTCTCTTATCCTGGGGGCCCTCACCGTGTTTCTCCCTCTGGAAAAAGCTTTGTGACTATCATGCATACACAGGACTAGCCCCTCCTCAAAGCAAGTTGCAAATAAAAAATGTTTTAAAAGATGCAAGTATAAAATTGTGCTCCCCCTTTTGGGGCCCCCCATCACAGAAAGCCTCACTCCCAGCTTATTACACTCCATCATAAATTAGTTTTATACAAAACCTCCAATTTGAATCTCATGTCCCCAACAATCTAATATGAGCCTTGAAACTTACATGACACCCCAAAACAGACTGCACCCCAAAATCGGCTGAGTACTCTGGCTCTCCTGATAGTCCAAGATGACAGAGACGGCACCTCATGACTGACCAGATAACACTCCATCCTGATACCAAAGGGAGCTTCTAGTCTTATTTCCACCTTCACAGTGGGCAAAGACCAACGTAACCCACCCATGCAAAAGCCACCTCACCATCTTGAATCCATAGTGGCCCCCAAAACCCAGTCTTTCAGATGTTCTCTTAGGCACCCAAGTAAAGATACACTTGAATCTGGGAGGTGGGCCGCAGGCCTGCACGTTCAACTCCATGGACAATGGGCAGTCATTCCCCCACAAATGGTACACTCTCCTGAGACCCAATACCAGGAGATTCTGCTTAGCAGCTGGACTCGCTTTGAACCCCCTTCTCTAAAGAAACCTTGCCCATGAAGACCTCACATAAAATACGAGGGCGTGCTCCATGCCAGTCTCTCAGATCAGAGCCTTTAAATGAAGCTTGTTAGACCACTCTTGTCTTCTCTTCCTCCTCCCTGTTCTCCCTTTTCTCTATTTACTCCACCCAACTTTTCTTAGTATTACTGTTCACTGAAAATTCACCTCTAAAGGCACCTAGATAATAATGTCTTGCTTAATTTATATTAAAAAGGAAAGACAGAAAGAAAATGGGGGTGGAGGGAAAGCCCTGTGCTGTCAGGCTCAGCGCCCCCCACCCACCTCTATTCCTCACACCAGAGGGTTTCTAACCTCAGGTAGGCACTCCAGCCCCAGGAAGGTCCCCTAACTTTAACTCTCTCCGCCCAACTCCAGTCCCCTCTTACGAGAGAGGGGTGCAAAAGAAACCAGAGCAAAGGGAAGGAGGTCGAGGGTTTTGGTCGCCTAGACCTCATCGATCCTGCTCCCCATTCTGACTACACCCCCAGCGGTGGAGAGGACCCGGCGAGGCGAGGTAGTGCTCGTCCGCCCCCTCGTGGAAGGAGCCCAACATTGCCGAGCTTTGCCTGCTTGCCGCGCTGGACGCCGGCGTACCGCCAGCCTCAGAGCGTAACCGACGGGCGGGTGCCCGAGGCCCTAGTGAGCTGGGACTGGGGAGAGCGAGCGGGCTTTGGGCGGGAGTCCGTCTCTCTGGATCCCTAAAACAATTCAGAAGAGTCGAGAGCTAAGGCTGGACGCCTAGGTCTCCCGGGCATCTCTCGGACCCCACCCGGGGCTTTCCCCACCTCCTCGAGGGGAAGCAGCTGGCGAAGCCGTCCGGTCGCAGGACAATGGAAGGAAACGAACTAGAAATCATATCCGCCCTCTCCCTACTCCGCCCGGTCAAAGCCCCCTTTGGGAAGGCCCCGCTAGAAAAGCCTGTCATTCACACTGCATATATCCTCCAGTTATGTGAGACCCCACGAGAGCCTATGATCTCCCCAAACCTAGGACTCTTCGGGCTCCCCGTTTTCTCCCCTAACACAGTTCCCTGGGAGAGGGAGTTCGGCTGCGTTCACTTTCTCCTGCGACAGGCTCCTGGCACTCCCTTCCTAAAGCCAACAACACACCAATTCTCCCTGTCCCAGGCCCTCCGATGTTTCAGGTCCCTATAGTTCCAACGTCGAGGAAATCCCTAACTTCCTCCCCAATTCCAATATCTCCATCCTCTGTTCTGCTCTCAGTTGCCCCAAACCCTCAATGTTACGACCATCCTGCGTTTCTGAGGTCCCGCCCTCCAGCCGGAGACCCCGCCCCAGGCTCGCCATCTGGAAAGCGAAGGAGGAAGGAAGGATACAGACCCAGGCGTTTACCCACCTCCACCCCCGCCCCCGACATCCCGGCCACATAAAGGGACCGAGGCCGAGAGGGGAGAGAGACCCCGCCCCCCCTAGAGAAGAGAAGCTGCAGCCCCTGCAGGACGGGGGTAAGAACGAGAATCTGAGCGAGCCAGGTTCTTGGGTACCCGAAGAGGGTTGGGACTTCTTGATGGTGGGAAGACTTGAATCCTAGAACTTAGACAAAACTAGGAGTCGGGGACTAGATAGGAGTAGCAGAATTCTGTGGGTCAGAAAAAGGAGCTTCGTCCGGGATTTGGAGGGGTGTAGACCGCAAATCGTCTGGGTTCTCTAGGCAGGGTCGGACACCTGAGACACAGGCGCGCTGCGAGGCGGAGGGGAGTGGGGCTGGAGGGGCACCAGGAATCGAACTGAGTCCGCTGCGCCCCGGATTCCCCACGCTCGCCATCCACGCAGCAGTGTGGGAACTGTCAACGCGCCCCCATGGCTTTGGGTTCTAGAATAGGGAAGAGACCGACGGTGTGGGTGAGGGCAGAATCAACACGATGAGGCTGCGAGTGTCAGAGCCGGAGGCTGGAGGCCCTTGCACCTTGGCAGGTAAAGGCAGAGAAGGGAAAGCGTCTTAGCACTGGCTGGATCCCTGAACCCCTTCCATGGCACCCGCAGGCCTGCATCGCTATGGGTTCTACCGCTGCCCCAGAGGGAGCGCTGGGCTATGTCCGCGAGTTTACTCGCCACTCCTCCGACGTGCTCGGCAATCTGAATGAGCTGCGCCTGCGCGGGATCCTCACTGACGTCACGCTGCTGGTTGGCGGGCAACCCCTTCGGGCACACAAGGCTGTGCTTATCGCCTGCAGGTTCGAGGGGTGGGGTTCGCGGGGTAGAGGCGGGACCAAATAGGAAAGGGGCGGAGCCATAAGGCTATTGATAAGGAATCGGAAGCCAAACCTTCCAGAAGCTTAAAGCAAGCATCCCTGAATTGGGGGAGGGACGATAGCAGGAAGGCGGGCTTCCTATGGGCGGGGCTTTCTCAAGTTTCCTCAGTCTCCCCTGGAACGCCAGCCCCTAACGTGACCTATCTCCCTCCCTTCAGTGGCTTCTTCTACTCAATTTTCCGGGGCCGTGCGGGAATAGGGGTAGATGTGCTCTCCTTGCCTGGCGGCCCGGAAGCCAGAGGCTTCGCTCCTCTTCTTGACTTCATGTATACTTCACGCCTGCGCCTTTCTCCGGCCACTGCACCAGCTGTCCTTGCGGCTGCCACCTACTTGCAGATGGAACACGTGGTCCAAGCATGCCACCGCTTCATCCAGGCCAGGTGAGGGAGCCCCAACTTGGTGTTCTCCGTGGGTAAAGCGGTGCCCCAGATGTCAAGGGCAAAGGCTCAGGAAATAGCACTAATAAATGTCCATTACTCCTTATCCAGCTATGAACCTCTTGGCATCTCTCTGCGGCCTCTGGAGGCAGAACCACCCACACCCCCAACGGCCCCTCCACCAGGCAGTCCCAGGCGCTCTGAAGGGCACCCAGACCCACCTACTGAGTCTCGAAGCTGCAGTCAAGGCTCCCCAAGTCCTGCCAGCCCAGACCCCAAAGCCTGCAACTGGAAAAAGTACAAGTTTATCGTGCTAAACTCTCAGACCTCCCAAGCAGGGAGCCTGGTGGTGGATAGGAGTTCTGGTCAGCCTTGCCCCCAAGCCAGGCTGCCCAGTGGAGATGAAGCCTCCAGTAGCAGCAGCAGTGAAGAAGGACCCATTCCTGGTCCTCAGAGTAGGTAAAGAATCTGAAACCCCAAGAATTGGTAGGAGCCTTAGCTAGGAGGTAGAGGCACTGGGGCCTGGGAGATGGGGGCAGAGGGCAGTCAGAGACACTAGTCCACTTTAATAGGCTTTAGCATCACCGTGGATGTGGCTTACCCCCAGAGGATAGGCCTCCGGCTCTAAGTTCTCCAAAAGAGGAACACCCCTTCCCCCCAATATAATCTCTCCTAACTCTTCTCTGGGCCTTGCTTAGGTTCTCTCCAGCAGCTACCACTGCACAGTTCAATTGTGGGGCTCCAGCCAATACCTCCCACCTCCTCACATCTCATGCTCAAGAGACCACTGGGACACCCTCTGAGCAGGCTCGTCCACTACCAGGTAAGAGTCCCTCTTTCGGAGCTTTTCTCTGGTGGCTACTTCGAGCCAGTTCTTGGCACAGGTCCTCAAGAAAGGCCTATTCCAACTATTTCTTTTTTTTTTTTAACTTTTTTTTTTTTTGAGAGGTTTCTGCTATAGGGCACGTGCGTTCACCAGAAAGACAGAGAGACACAGAGAGACAGAAAGTGAGAAATCACCCCCCAAGGGGGATGGCCATGCCTCAATCCCTTCTCCTCCATTCTCCTCTTGGGATCTTGGGCATGCACGCACATGCACCCAGCATGAGTTTAAGCCACCGGGTCTGGGACTTGAACCATGGTCGGCTACATGGCGTTCAGCGACAAAGCCATTACGCTAACTGCTGGTCCTG
>NW_006159824.1:1640525-1652453 GCF_000334495.1 Tupaia belangeri chinensis | reverse complement strand
GCTATAGGGCGCGTGTGCTCACCAGACAGACAGAGAGAGACATAGAGACAGAAAGCGAGAAATCACCCCCCCAAGGGGGATGGTCACGCCGCAATCCCTTCTCCATTCTCCTCTCGGGATCTTGGGCACGCACGCACACGCACCCGGCGTGAGTTCCAGGACACGAACCGCGTTCGACTATGTGGGAGTCCACCGACATAGCCATTACGCTAACTGCTGGTTCCCGCACCAACTATTTCTAAATACCACTGTAAATTAGAACCATATTGGAGCTTTTAAAGCTCCCATTGCCCAGGTCGGACCCTGTAGATCGGAATGTCTGTAGGTGAGAAGCAGGCAACAGTATTTTTTAAACTCCCAGGTGCTTCCTATGAATTGTAGAGTCTGGGGACCTCTGGCCTATCCCCCATCCTGGTCAAGTGGTCTGTTGAGGTTTTGTGTGGCCCTCTCTGGCAGGAAGTCAGAGTGATGCAAAAGAGGAGAGAGGAACAGAAACCCACTCACCAACCTCCCCCTACCACCACCAGTGCTGAAGAGATTAGTAGAGTACTCAGGAGTCCAGATGTGGCCTCAGACAAGTCAAATGAGTCCCAGAAGACTTAAGAGTAAATTGGGAAAAAGAAAACCTACTTCTGGTTTGAGCATTCACGGGACCATCAATAAATAACTGCGGTTTTGATTACACACCCCTTTCCCAGGAAGTGAATTTTTCAGCTGCCAGAACTGTGAAGCTGTGTCTGGGTGCTCATCTGGGCTGGACCTCTTGGCTCCTGGGGACGAGGACAAGCCCTATAAATGCCAACTCTGTCGGTCTGCCTTCCGCTACAAGGGCAATCTGGCCAGTCACCGGACAGTGCACACAGGTAGGGGAGAGGGCCCTGGCAGTCCTGCCCATAGCTGAGCTAGGGCAAAGTCTGTGACCTCCCTTCCTGCCTGCCTCCAGGGGAAAAGCCCTACCACTGCTCCATCTGCGGGGCCCGTTTTAACCGGCCGGCTAACCTGAAAACGCACAGCCGCATCCATTCCGGAGAGAAGCCCTATAAGTGTGAAACGTGCGGCTCGCGCTTCGTCCAGGTACAGAGCCAACCTCCCAAGGGCTTCAAAAGCGAATTTGCAAGAGGGCGGGGCCGCCCAGTGGGGAGGGTTCCATCCCGCCCAGAGGCGTGGTCTGAAGTCTCGGCCTTCCAGGTAGCACACCTGCGCGCCCACGTGCTGATCCACACTGGGGAGAAACCTTATCCTTGCCCTACCTGCGGGACCCGCTTCCGCCACCTACAGACCCTCAAGAGCCATGTTCGCATCCACACGGGAGAGAAGCCTTACCACGTGGGTACTGGACTGGCCTGTCCCAGTGCTTTAGAACTACCTGTCCTTTACTGAGATTAGTGGGTTTTGCTGTCCCTAAATCGCTTGGAAATGGGCGGTGGTGGAGAAGAGTCCGAGTGAATTAGGGTAGGAGCCTGGGATGGGGATGGGCGCTATTTACCTGGAGAGGGGCTAACTAACCGGTGGGAGAACCTTTGTTAAATTAAATAAGGCCAGGCTATCTCCTTGGTCGCCCAAAGAGCTAACCTGTGGAGAGCAGACCAGTCCCTCTCACCCAACACCGAAAAGGTGGGGTGGTTGTGGAGGTGGGGGAGGATCTGACCTGCTGTCCTCCCACAGTGCGACCCCTGCGGCTTGCATTTCCGGCACAAGAGTCAACTGCGGCTGCATCTGCGCCAGAAACACGGAGCTGCTACCAACACCAAAGTGCACTACCACATTCTGGCGGGGCCCTAGCTGATGGGCTCAGACCCTACCGCTTCTCTGGGGGCCGGCAAAGCTGCAGGCTCAGGTCTTTCTTCTTATCAGGCTTGGGCATCAGGGTGTGCAAGGCCACTCTAATGTCAGAAACCCTTACCCCTTTAATTCCTTGCTGGGAAGAGCAGGGGTGGCAGATCCCAGCTAGATCTGCCTCCGTTTTGCTGGTCAAAACCTCTTCCCCACAATCCAGATTGTTTCTGAGGAGAGAGCTAGCTAGGAGCTGGGAAGGAGAGAAATCAGAGGCCTGGTTTCTTTAAGAGAACAGCCCTGAGGCCCCATCTCAGTGTATCTGTAAATATAATTTATTGAGGCCTTTGGGTGGCACCAGGGCCTTTATACTATTGCATTTCCCACTTCCCCCTTCCACAAGTGAGCTCAAAAGTGACCTGATGCACAGAAGGTAAGGTCACAACTCTGCTGGCAGAGATGAACACTCAGCTCTTCCTCAGCCTGAGTGTTTTGTACTGTTGTCATACTAGTATCTTTAGAATTGTCCTTTCTTTTGTGTGCTTGTTGGTTTGTCTGAATCTGCCTCTCCAGTTCTAGGTCTGGAATCTTTATTGGTTCTAGGGCAGCTCTGGGAACAAGTGAGATGTGGGGTCAGGAACCCTCTCTGGTATTCTGGATGTTGTAGGTTCTCCAGCAAGCTGGAACTGGATAGAGGCTTTTTCTTCAAAGGTGATGGGAACCTTTTTGGCGAGCCGAAAATGGAGGTAATTAAATGCCTCCTGGCTCTGGATTCAGCATCATTCTAAGCAAAAACTGGTTGTCTTTCCTGCAAGATGGTCCCATTAATCTGGTCACTGAGTTGGCTCCAGTGTTTCCATTTCTCATGTGGGGCTTGAGCTGAGTCCACAGCCTTCCCACTAGGGCTTGTTCTTAGCACCGAGTTAATCCCTCTGTCGGGGAGAGATCTGAAAATCTTTATCAACGGTGATGTGACATTTTCTGATGCCACCCAGTATCTAGGAAGGTTATGACCAGGGGGAGAATTACATCTTTATTGCAGAAGTATCTGGGTTTGAATGCCCATTGAGGTTCTTTCTACTGAGATGAGCCCCTTCTTTTAATGGGTTTTTGGACATCTTCTGGCAAGTGTCCAGATTCCAGTAACTTCTTTGCCTCTAGAGGTCACAGGTGCTTAGAAGCTTTACTTACCTTAGAGAAGCTGGGTCTGTGACCCAGTCTTCCCGTCACTGCATTTCTGTCTGGAGCCAGTGAATGTGCTAGAAACTTCTACAGGAAAAGAAAAGGGGCTGAGTTCCGTTCTGGGATTGCTGTAGTTTGGGATTATGATTGGGATTCTTGTTGTGATTAGAGATTTAAAACGCTGATTGGCTGATGGGCCAACAGTCCCTCTAGCTGATCAAGTTTCCAGGTAGGATTAAGAGATCGGTTGAGGGGCACAGTTTTCTGGTGTAGGCCAAGTAGGTAGAAGGTTAGGAATGGGGTTCCCTCCCAGCTGGGTGGAGTATCTGAAATGCTAGATGATACTCTGAAGCCTTAAATTAATGTCCTGCCCCTCGTTGCCCTGGGGCCTATTTGATTATGGGACATGGGTGGAGGGTAAGAAGCACTTTTGAATGGTGGGGTGGAACTTCCTCAAGATAAGTCAGTCCTAGTAGCTGTCACTTGGGGACTACTGAGAAAGCCACTGTTCTCCCTCTTTCCTTCTTACACTCCATTGCAGAATTGAAGGAGGAGGGAGGGAAAGTAGAGGAGAAATGTGAGAAGCAACTACGATTTCTATTTAGCGGATGGGATGGGCAGGTGGAGAGTGCCTGGGAATGGCGATGTTAGATCTTGCAAGATCAGATCCTTGGAATAAAGAAGCCTCTCTGTGCTGCCTGTTGTGTCCTGGGTTCTTGTCCGGGTGAGGGATCTAGAGACTGGGATAGAGGGTTTTTCCCTCCAGAATAACATCCTAGATTCTGTGCCCACTCCACTCTCCCATCCCACTAAGCATTTTAAATGGTCCCTGTTCTCCCCTTCCCTGCCCTTGCCTTCCGGCTCATTGTGTAGAAACCAATGACTTCATGAAGTTTCTCCGGAGCCACCTGCATCCTGCTGCTCTGAAATCACTTCCTGCCTGAGGTGTGGAGGCGGCAGGGAGAAACCAGAAAGCCACTAATAATATCTGGAAGCTGGGGGATGCATCTGTGCTGGGACACGTGTCCTAGTTAGGGCACACCACCACCAAAGAAAGTGGATAGTACTTGTGTCCCAAATGGACCACAGGGGCCGGAGGTGGCAGTGAAGAGGCTCCGTGGTTACAGCTAACATGCCAACTCCACCCTCTCCCAGCAGTGATATCTTGGAGTTGATCCAGTATCCAGTGTGTGTGTCTCTCCCACCCCTTCCCATGTCCTGTGTGCATCTTGGGTCATATCTCACTCTGACCCATGCGCAGAGGTCAGTCATTCTGAGGTGATCTCTTCTTGGGCCTTAAATTCCTCATCTGTGAAAAAGTTAGCACTCTGCAGTGCCCTCCAACATTTACAGTTTGGGGTTGCGTTTCTCAATCTTCTAAAACCTATGACCTGGATTAGATTTTAGAAAAAATAAAAACGAACAAGAAAAACTTCCTTCACCTCCCATCACAGCTATTGCCCTACTGAAAATAAGGCCAGCTAATATTACTTATCTCCTGCTATGTGGCAGGCCCTATACTAAGTATTTAGTGCATAAGCTTTCTAATTTATGCCCCCAGCAGCCTTAAAAAGCAGATAAATAATTATTCCCAGTTTACAGATGGGGAAACCAACTGAGAGGCTCAGTATCCTGACCAAGTTAATAAGTGATGAAATCAAAATTGGAACTATGATCTGATTTAAACACTGTGCTCTTAACCACTGTGTTACATGGCCACACTGAATTCTAGATCTTTGGCATATCCCCCACCAGCCACCATTTTAACTCCACTTACAAAATACAGTTGGCGGGGCCAGCAAGGGGAATGATGGTTAAAGTGCTGGACTACCATATGTCCAACCATGGTTCGAGTCCCAGACCTGGAAACTTGAAAATCACACCAGGCACACGTGCATGTGTGCCCAAAATCCCAGGAGGAGACTGAACAAGAAAGGATTGTGACGTGGCCACCCCCCTTATGGGGTGATTTCTCACTTTTCCTCTGCCTCTCTGTCTCTCTATGGCAAAAACCTGAAAGGAAAAAATATATATGGCTCTCCATACCCACTTGTTCTATACCTGTGGATTCAACCAATTTTGAAAATCATATCTGGGGAAAAGCAATAAAAAAATATAGTAGCGGAGACCAGCAGGTGCCATGGTGGTTAAGGCAGTGGACACTCCCACATGGCTGACCACAGTTTGAATCCTGGACCTGGTAGCTTGCTTTCTCACTTCCTCTTTCTTTCTGTGTGTCTTTCTCTAGTCAAATTAAAATAAATGAATGAATAAATAAAATTAAATAATTCTTTTTTTAAACTAAGCAGTAAAATTAATATAAATAGGAAATACAACATAGCTATTTCTTAGCATTTATATTTTATTAGGAATTGTAAGTAACTCTGAGATGGCTTAAAGCATATGGGAGAATGTATGTAAGTTATGTGCAAATACTGCACTTTTATATCAGGGACTTGAGCATCCTTGGATTCTGGTATCTGAGGGGTGATCCTGGAACCAATTTTCTGTAAAAAATCGCACCAGGCACACGTGCGTGTGTGCCCAAAATCCCAGGAGGAGACTGAACAAGAAAGGATTGTGACGTGGCCACCCCCCTTATGGGGTGATTTCTCACTTTTCCTCTGCCTCTCTGTCTCTCTATGGCAAAAACCTGAAAGGAAAAAATATATATGGCTCTCCATACCCACTTGTTCTATACCTGTGGATTCAACCAATTTTGAAAATCATATCTGGGGAAAAGCAATAAAAAAATATAGTAGCGGAGACCAGCAGGTGCCATGGTGGTTAAGGCAGTGGACACTCCCACATGGCTGACCACAGTTTGAATCCTGGACCTGGTAGCCTGCTTTCTCACTTTCTCTTTCTTTCTGTGTGTCTTTCTCTAGTCAAATTAAAATAAATGAATGAATAAATAAAATTAAATAATTCTTTTTTTAAACTAAGCAGTAAAATTAATATAAATAGGAAATACAACATAGCTATTTCTTAGCATTTATATTTTATTAGGAATTGTAAGTAACTCTGAGATGGCTTAAAGCATATGGGAGAATGTATGTAAGTTATGTGCAAATACTGCACTTTTATATCAGGGACTTGAGCATCCTTGGATTCTGGTATCTGAGGGGTGATCCTGGAACCAATTTTCTGTGGATACCAAGGCACAACTGTGTGTGTGTAGTGTTTTGGGGGTATGGTGATTTGTGTTCCCTACATATGAAATTTTAAGGCTCAACATGATTTTTTCTTTAATCAGGTTTTTGCCACAGGGCATATGCACTTGCCAGAGAGAGAAACTCAGAGAGGGAAAGTGAGAAATCATCCCTCAGGGGGACGACCACATCACAGTACCTTCCCCTCCATTCTCCTCTCTGGATTTTGGGCATGCATGAACACACATGCTCAGTGTGATTTCAAGCTGCTGGGTCCAGGACTTGAACTGCAGTTGGCCGTGTGGGAGTCCAACACCTTAACCATCACGCCACCCGCTGGCGCTCAACATGCTTTTATTTTTTATAATTATTTTATTTAACTTTATTTATTTTTAATTTGACTAGAGAGGGACAGAGTGAGAGAAAGAGAGAGAGGGGGGAAAGTGAGATAACAAGCTGCTAGGGACTCGAACTGTGGTCAGCCACGTGGGAGTCCAGCACCCTTAACAACCACACCACCTGCCAGTCCCTCAACATGCTTTTTAAAACAACATGGCCACCCTCCTCAGCCTCCTTTCCTCCTTGTCTCTTTCCCCACGGGTCTGGAAATGAACCTTCTAGTGGCGTCAGGCACTCCCCCAGAACACTCCGCGTGCATGTGTTCATAATGTGCCCAAAATCCAGAAAGAGAAGGGATATATTTCGTTTGAATCATAAACCCTCACCTTGCCTGCACATGGCCTTGAAATTCCTGAGCCCCTCATTAAGTGATTACTTTTCGTCTGCAGAACCCAACACCAACCCTCACGTAAGGGTGTTGGTGCTGAAATGGACCAGTTTGCCCTAAAGGTGAGCGGGGACAGAAACACTCCCACCCTGCAGGTTCCTGCATCACGTGGGACCCCATCTAGCCCAGCCTCCTAAGGCCCCCTCTTTACGCATGCGCCCTACTCACTGCCCCTTGTGCAGACACCAATCTGGAGCCCGCCCAGCTCTTCTGACTCCGCCCCCTGATCGAGGTCTCACGTCCTCATTGGCGAGTTACAGAGCTTGGCCAGGTACGAACACTCCACTGATAAAATACTTGATCCGTACCGCGACCCTTGCGCGGAAGGGGTGTGCCCAAACCCAGTTCCGCCCCCTGGCTCCTAATCAAACACCGGCCGGCTCGGATCCCTTGGGCTCAAACTCAGGCCTTGACTATCAGCTCCAGGACCGCGGAGCCACGCCCCCGGGCCGGCCCGGGCCCGCGCTGGCCTGGCCACCCTTCCTATATCGCCCACTTTGGGAAAAGGCGCAGGCGCCTCGTCGGCAGCTTCGTCTTTATTAGCAGAGCCCAGCTCCTGCTGGGACTCAGCAGCTGCAGCGCCGTTATTGCCCCGATGGCGCTCAGGGCCGAGCCCCCTGATGGGGGCTGGGGATGGATGGTGGTGCTCGCAGCGTTCTTCCAGTCGGCTCTGGTGTTCGGGGTGCTCCGTTCCTTCGGCGTCTTCTTCGTGGAATTTGTGGCGGTGTTTGAGGAGCCGGCAGCGCGCGTCTCCTGGATCGCCTCCATAGGAATCGCGGTGCAGCAGTTTGGGAGTGAGTGCTGCGCCTGGGTCCGAATTTGGCCCACGGAAAGGAGAGGGGATACAGGGACTAGAAACTGGGAGGCGGGGGGAATCGGAGGAATGTTGGAGGACTATTGAGATCTTCTCGCAGAACTCCTTCCACTTCCCCAGGCCCAGTGGGCAGCGCCCTGAGCACGAAGTTCGGGCCCAGGCCCGTGGTGATGACTGGGGGCATCTTGGCTGCGCTGGGAATGCTGCTTGCCTCCTTTGCTACCTCCTTGACCCAACTGTACCTGAGTATTGGGCTGCTCTCAGGTGAGACCCGGAGCAGGGGGGAAAGGCCTACGCCTTTGGCTGCTGGACTTTGCCTTTCCGCTCTTTCCAAAAGGCTTAGAAAGAAGCTGAGGGAAAGTTTGGCTAGCACTTTTGCCAGGAAGAGAGCTCTTAAGACATGATTAAGATGATACACATGGTGGAAGTATTAGGAAGTTCAAGGATGAAGAAACCAGAATATGTAAACGCAGGACTAGCGGGACTGGATGTGTAGAAGTAAGAATTACTATAAAATTGGGTTGAGGGGACCAGCAGTTAGCGTAATGGCTATGTCGCTGGACTCCCACGTAGTCGACCGCAGTATGCGACCCGGACCCGGTGGCTTAAACTCGTGCTGGGCGCATGTGCATGCGTGCCCAAGATCCCGAAAGGAGAATGGAGGAGAGGGGATTGCGGCGTGACCATCCCTCCTGGGGGGTGATTTCTCGCTTTCTGTCTCTCTGTCTCTCTCCGTCTGTCTGGCGAGCACACGCGCCCTATAGCGAAAACCTCTCAAAAAAAAAATTGGGTTGGGTAGTTTGTGAAATAATCATTATCCTATGTATAGCTGAAGAAAGGTTTTTAAAGCTTATGCCAAGGGCCAGCAGGTGGAGGTTAAGGCACCGGATCTCACATAGCCAGCTTTGTGGTTAGTCCTGAACCTGGCAGCTTGAGAATCACTCCAGGCACACATGCATTCATGCCCAAAAGCTCAAGAGCAGAGTGGAGGAAAAGAGATTGTGGAGTGGCCATTCTCCCTAGGGGATGGGGTGATTTCTCACTTTCCCTCTCTCTCACTCTGGCGAGTGCATGTGGCCTATAGCAAAAGCTTTTTTTAAAAAATTATTTTAGAAGCTTATTCAACTTGGCAAGTTGAATTATAGAGCCTAGGTCCAACTCCCAAGTTCTGCACTACTTTATATATAGCGTCTCTAATCTTCCACAATCCCATAAAGTGTATTACCCCCATTTTACAGATGAGGAGATTGAGGCTGGGACAGTTAATAAAACACACAAGGTCACACCGCTAGAAAGTGTCCAGTTCAGGAACTACTGGGGTGTCTCGAGCTCTCTAAGTATCCCCAACCCCTGTTTCTCTTTCTTTTTTTTTTTTTTTTTTCTTTTGACAGGCTCTGGCTGGGCCTTGACCTTTACTCCGACTCTGGCCTGCCTGTCGCGTTACTTCTCTCGCCGGCGATCTCTGGCCACAGGACTGGCACTGACAGGCGTGGGCCTCTCCTCCTTTGCATTCGCCCCCCTCTTCCAGTTGCTGCTCAGCCACTACGCCTGGCGGGGGGCCCTCCTGTTAGTGTCTGCCCTCTCCCTCCACCTGGTGGCCTGCGGTGCCCTCCTCCGCCCACTTTCCCTTGCTGAGGACCCTGCCACAGGTGGCCCCAGGGCCCAAGTCACCTCCCTTCTCCAACATGGTCCCTTCCTTCGTTACACTGTTGCCCTCACCCTCATCAACACTGGCTACTTCATTCCCTACGTCCACCTGGTGGCCCATCTCCAAGACCTGAGTTGGGACCCACTGCCTGCTGCCTTTCTACTCTCAGTGGCTGCCATGTCTGACCTCGTGGGGCGCGTAGCCTCCGGCTGGCTGGGAGATACCATCCCAGGGCCCGTGGCACGACTCCTGATGCTCTGGACCACCTTGACCGGAATATCACTAGCCCTGTTCCCTGTGGCTCGGGCGCCTACAGCCCTGG
The DNA here is from genome assembly GCF_000334495.1 of Tupaia belangeri chinensis. Taxonomy (NCBI): domain Eukaryota; kingdom Metazoa; phylum Chordata; class Mammalia; order Scandentia; family Tupaiidae; genus Tupaia; species Tupaia belangeri. Next base: position 1,642,775 of record NW_006159824.1, on the reverse strand, counting down.
TGGTCCTAGCTGTGGTCTACGGCTTCACATCAGGGGCCCTGACTCCAGTGGCCTTCTCTGTGCTGCCTGAACTGGTGGGAACTGGAAGGATTTACTGTGCCCTGGGACTGGTGCAAATGGTAGAGAGCATCGGAGGGCTACTGGGGGCTCCTCTGTCAGGTAAGAGAATGGAGTTCCCAGGTGGGCCACAGCAGCCACATTGCACAGATCGGGGGAGGGAACTATTCCCATTATGGTGTATGTGAATATTGTCCTTTGGTGTAATACAATATGGCCACTCATAGCAGCCCTGAAATGGGTCCATGGGACAAAAACCTTAGGGCTGGGAATGTCTGTGTGGAAAGACAAAGAGAAACTAAGTGGAATCCTTGGCAGGGTGCCAACAGCTTGAATTTTTCAGAGGAAAATCTGGCCCGATAAGAGCCTTCTACAGTTACCCGTTTCCCTTGGCCTACTGGGTCCCAGCCCAGGTGTCTGAGACAGCCGGTCAAAGTTCTCCAGGCTAAAAATGCCAGAATCTTCAGAATGTTAACATTTTCCTTTTAACTATTAACTGAAGTTGTAGAAGGGCCACCGCTGCCAGATCCCAGGCACACCCGGCACAGGTATGCCTGACTTGACCTGAATCTCCAAATCCCTAAAGGCAGGAGGGTGATTGAAATGATCTTTCAAGACCTTTTGGGAAACCAGAGTTCTTAAGCTAATCCAACCATACCTTGGGAATCCCAATTCCCCCAAGATGGTGGGTCTTTCCTCTACCCAGAAGTGTGTCTGAGCCATCAAACTCAACAAACAGAGCAACCAAATGTATTCTTTTTCTCTCTTGGACCTAGGCTACCTCCGGGATGTGACAGGCAACTACACAGCTTCTTTTGTGGTGGCTGGGGCCTTCCTTCTTGCAGGGAGTGGAGTTCTCATCACCCTGCCACACTTCTTCTGTGTCTCAGCTCCTACCTCCAGGCCCCAGGACCTAGTGAAAGAGGCACTGGATACCAAAGTCCCCCTGCCCCTGGAGGGGTTAGGAGAGGACTGAACTCCATGAACAGGCAGTCAGGCCCAGAAAGCAGAGCTCCAGGTCTCCTGTCCCATCTTGGCATCCACAGAACCACAGTGCCTTAAAATTCTTGATCTGCCTCCCCCAGAGCAGGCCTCGGACCAGCTGCGACGTGTGTGTGCGACGTGTGTGCCAACATTTATGTTTCTCTGAGAACTCTTACTTCTTTTCCACTCCCCCAACCTTTTCTGGAGGATCCAGGAATTCCTGCTCCACTGACCAATGAATCCACTGTGGAAATCAAAGACCAGGAAAGAGACTGACTGTGTTTTACATGTGATCTCTAGGGTTGCCGCCTGTGTTTCTACTTGGAAGATACATGTTCAGGAAACAAGGATGTCTCTTTGAGATAAACCTGACTAAGAAAACTGGATAATCATAATCTCACGCAGAGCTGAGGCCATAAACTCGGGTGGACTGGGAATGGAGGGGAGGTGTTCAGGAGCTCTGATTACCCAGAGTTGTTTGTTTTTCATTTGCTATAGGGCATGTGCTCACCAGAGAGAGACAGAGACAGAGAGAGAAAGTGAGAAAACACCCTCGAGGGGTAGGAGTGGGGGGTGGGGGAGGGACTGAACGGCCATGCCCAGTCCCATCACCATTCTCTCGGATTTGGGGCACACCAGGCATGTTTCTCACGCTGCCAGGTCCAGAATGTAAACCATAAGGTCAGCCACGTGAGATCCAGCCACCTGAACCACACCACCACCAGCTGGCTCACTGACGCAGAAGACTTTAATCCTGGACTCTGCTCTCTGGGCCATGGTTCCTCCCTCTCACTCACTCCCCTCCCTCTCCCCTGCTATCCCTGTGACTTAGAACAGAAATGGGAGACCAGCAGTTAGCGTAATGGCTATGTCGCTGGACTCTCATGTAGTCGACTGTGGTTTGAGTCCCCGTGGCCTAAACTCACACTGGGCACGTGTGCGTGCATGCCCAAGATCCCAAGAGAAGAATGGAGGAGAAGGGATTGTGGCATGGCCATCCCCCCTGGGGGGGTGATTTCTTGCTCTCTGTGTGTGTGTGTGTGTGTCTGGCAAGCGCATGTGCCCTATAGCAAAAAAAAAAAAGAAAAGAAAAATAAAGGAAAGGGAAAGATGGTGAAGGCAAGGGGGGACTTGGGAGGAGGAGATAGCTCACGGAACTGAAGTCTGGGCCTGAGATTCTTGTGCTTCCCTCAGGCAAAAAGAAGATTC
>NW_006159824.1:1639007-1640317 GCF_000334495.1 Tupaia belangeri chinensis | reverse complement strand
AAGAGTGAGTCTGGAAGGTCTGCATACTCAGGAAAGGGATGGCAGGGCAGACAGCACCCATGAGCTGCCTCTCCCCACCCCCAAACTGAAACTGACTGGGAGACAACTTCTCGGAGATTCCGTGTTACAAGGACTCTGGCCAAGAGAAATGGAACAGATAAACAAACACCCTTCCTCACCCTCGAGGTCTACTGGCATCCTGGTTTGTGGGTTTTTTTTTTTCCCCCAGAGAGGTTTTAGAGACAGAAAGCAAGAAATCATTCCCCAGAGGGGATGGTCATGACCATTTTCTTTCATTCTCCTAACTGTACATGCGCCCAGTGTGAGTTTTAAGACCTGGGACTTGAACGAAGTGTGAGTCCAGCAACGTAACCATTATGCCATCTGCTGGTCCCAAGTGATCCTGTTTTTTGTTTGTTTGTTTTTGGTAGAGATTTTGCTATAGGGCACATGCGCTCGCCAGAAATACAGAGACAGACAGAAAGAGAGAAATCACCCCCCAGGGAGGATGGCCACACTGCAATCTCTTCTCCTCCGTTCTCCTCTCGGGATCTTGGGCACGCACGCACACGCGCCCAGTGTGAGTTTAAGCCACTGGGTCCAGGACTCGAACTGTGGTCAACTACATGGGAGCCCAGCAACATAGCCGTTACGCTAACTGCTGGTCCTAAGCAATCTTGTTCTTTTCAACCAGAGTTTTTGGATACCTTTATTAGAATATTTTCAGGGTCTTCGATTGGTTAACAGTCAGAGCTTTCAGGAAAAATGGATAAAAATTTTTTATTGGGGACAGGCTCAAATAAAATAATCAACAAGTGGTGTCCAGAGTGGAGTGTGGGGCTCCTGGGGAGAGCAGGGCAACCTGGGGGACAGGGAGCAGCTCCCCTCTCTCCGGGGGAGGGGCAGCTGGATGCGAGGCTGGGCGACAGGAGGGCAGGGCCCTGGGGAGCCCCAGGTAGATGAAGCTGCCAGAGAGGATGCAAGAGCCGCACACGAGGAAAGAGGCCCTGAAGTCTCCTGTCTCGTCCCTTAGGAAGCCTGGGAGGAGAAGGAAAGGACTTTAGAGGCCCCGGAACCCACGGTCAGAGGATGGTTGTGACCTGATCTGCCGACTGGAGCCCTTACCTGACAGGGGAGGGCCCAGGAGCCCCCCGAGGCTCATCAGCATCATCACCAGCCCGGTGGCCTGCACCACGCTGCCGATGCCCACCAGCCCCGGGAGCACACCGAAAACCAGCGGGGCGTAACTCCCGGCGCTCAGCCCGTAGGCCCCAGCCGCGGCCAGCAGAGGGCCCCCCCAGCCCTTTTCG
>NW_006159824.1:1633681-1638899 GCF_000334495.1 Tupaia belangeri chinensis | reverse complement strand
CAGCCGGGCGCCCGCATCCCCCACCGCAGCCATGGCCACCACCAGCGCTGCCCCGTAGCCCCCCAGGCCCCGGTCTAAAGCGTGGGGAGCCAAGTGAACATAGGGGACGAAGTACCCGCCCCCGACCAGGGCTGTGCCCAGGGCAAAGACTGAGAAGGCCCGGCGTGTGAAGAGCCCCAGGCCGAGAGCAGCTAGGGGGCCGCGGGGTGGGGCCAGGGGGTCGCCAGGGAGGGCCAGCGGTCGCAGCAGGGCCCCACAGGGGGTGAGGTGGAGCGTGATAGCGCCCAGGAGGAGGAAGGCGCCGCGCCAGCCCAAAAGGAGCAGCTGCAAGGCGGGCGCCAGGAGCAGCGAGGAGGCCCCGTTGCCGGTGAGCGCCAGCCCCACCGCCAAGACTCGGCGGCGGGAGAAGTAACGGGAGAGGGTACCGAGGGCAGGGGCGAAGACCAGGGCCCAGCCGGAGCCTGCGAATGGATAGCACCGGCTGAGGGCCCGGACGCGGACACCTGCTGAAGCTCCGCCCCCCGCCCGCCCCCGGAGTCCCGGACAAGCTCCTATCCCCACCATCACCCCTGAAACACTCGGGCATCCCGCTCTCCTCACCAGCGAGGAGGCCCAGGCCGAGGTAGAGGTGCAGCAGACTGCGGGCGAAAGCCGAAAAGACGAAGCCGAGCGAGGTAAGGACGCCCCCAACCATCACCACCGGGCGCGCCCCCCAGCGTGTGCTCAGGGCGCTGCCCACTGGGCCTAGAAGGGGGCGGAGTCAACAGAAGACACGCCCCCAGACCCCCAAAGTCTCTCCAACACTTCTCATTGGCTGTTTGCCTGGCCTAAACTCCTCCCCTTGACCTCCAGACCCGCGCTTTTCTAGAACGTGGTTCCACCTGTCGCCCTTTCTCAGGTTGCCTGGTAATCAGATGGGTCTCCCATTAGTAGAACACTCAAGACCCCTCCACCCCATTCCCGCCTCCCACCTGGGGACCCCCCCTCACTGGCTGCCTGCTGCCCCGCCAAGGCCAGGGCGCTGACCCACGCAGTTTCCTGAGCGCTGCGATCAAAGTGCTCGGCGAGGTCAGGGAGGGCGAGGCCCAGGGAGCGTAACAGCCCGTAGGAGAGCCCGTTCACCGCGAAGGCTGCGGCCGCTACCACCCAGCCCCAGCCCCCGTCCGGGGGTCCAGCCGGCTTGGGGGTCATCGCCGTCTGCAGAGGTGGGGAAAGACCTATGAGTGAAGTCTCCACGTCCATGTCTCCGCGAAGGAGCTGGCATCCCTGGGGTCCAGCCTCTGGCAGCTCGCCCAAGGTGGGCACGTTACCCGGAGCAGGATAGGGCGGGGGCGGAGGCAGCGGGAGGCAGGCCTAGAGCTAGCACTCCTGGGTCCGCGCGAGGTACCGGGACTGGGGACAGCCGGGTCGCCAGGCTGGAGGCTCGCCCTCCCACACACTCCCCTTGCCCCTTACCCGACCTCTCCGGGCGGTGGGGGGAGGGGAAGGGCGAGGAGTGGCTGGGCCCGGTTTTCTCCCCGCTTCCCGGGCGGGCGGGGCCCCGGAGGGGAGCGAGTAGAGATGGAGCCCAACTTGGACGGGCTGTCTTCATAAACAGAGATCACCACCGGGGACTGAGCCACCTGGGACGCGGAGTTTCGGAGGGCGGGAGCGAGCTGAAACACTTAGCCAATCCGCCGAGCCGCGGGTGAGACCAGACGCCGAGTCCCACGAGGATTGAATTATCCACACCCACAACCTCAATCCCCAGGAAGGGAGCAGCGGGGAATGAATGCCACCCGCCCCGCCCGACTAACGCCCACGCACCTGTCGCCTGCCGAGCACGGAGGAGACGCATGGATTACAATCCCCAGCAAGCCCAGGGTGCGCTGCTAAAACATGGAAATAGGGGTCGTCCCCAGTGCGGGGGACCAACACAGCATATGAGTAGTTTTGCTCTTAGGAACATTGCTGAGGACCAGGTAAATCTCAGATACCAAATCACAGCCTTCCACTAAGCGCCTGACGCGTGCTGAACAAGAACTTTGGCTCAAGGAAGAGTGAAGGGACAGGACTCCATGGATATGAGAACCTATTACGTGTCAGGCACTCCTTCACAAGTTAGCTTTTGCTTAAGAATTTTTAAAATTTTATTCATTCATTCATTTATTTTCATTTGATCAGAGAAAGACAGACACATAGAAAGAAGAAAAGTGAGAAGGCAAGCCACCAGGAGTGTCCAGTGCCTTAGCCACCATGCCACCTGCTGGCCCCACACATTAGCGTTTTATCCCTACAATAATCCTATGGAGGTGTCATGCCCATTTTACAGGTGCGGTAACGGAGGCTCTCAGAGAGGTTAGGTGATTTGCCCAAATCACTCAGCTAAAAAAAAAAAAAAGAAAAAAAATAAGAAAGAAAGAGGGAAAGAAAAAGAAAAGAAATGAAAAATAAAATGGCGGAAATATTTCAATCCAGGTCTGTCCAACTGCGGGATCATAGGACTGAATTATTAATACAATAAGCCACAGCTGAGGGAAATGGCCAGGAGACAGTTTGGTGCACACTACCCTGAGAAGAACAGAACATTCACAGGGCCTAAGAGCTTATGAGTCTAAAATAGAAGTCATTGGATATAGAAAGGATCCTTGCAGTCAGAACCTCTGAAGACTTGGGCTAGAATTTTTTAAAAGCAAAGTAAAAAAAAAAAAAACAACACAGAATTGAACCCAGGTATTGATTCCTTGGAAAATGTTATGAGATGTATCCCTTTTTACAGGTTAACGTTGCTTCGCTTCACTTGTTTGAATCAAGAGATGCAGTCTTTGGCTTAATTATTAAACAATATATTAATAGAAAATTTTGCAACTTACAGTTTGAGGTATGCATCAACCAACAGCCACAGGATGGCAGTGTTTCCTAATCGTTGAGAAAGACTGCCTGTAACGAAAACAAAAACAGCTTAAGTAGTGAAACTATAAACCTAAAAAAAACCCAGCTTGTCCTTCAATGGTTCTCCATTGCGTGTGGGAGTAAATATTACATTTCTCTATTTCCTGTAGAAGGCCTTTCACGGTAATCAAAGGTAAACCTTGGCTACCTTTCCATCCCATCTCCTTTCCCTCCCTCTCAGACCTCCTGCCCGTCAGCTTCTCACCTCATCTGTTCCACAGTCATGACTAGCTTTTTCTGAACTTCTGCATTTTTGCATATGTCATGCTATCTGCTTGACATGTTCTGGACGGGGGACATGAGTGGATGAAGATTCAGGGTTCTGCTACACCTTTGGAAAGTGGCCCCACAGGTTTTTTTCTTCAGCCTGCTGTGCAGTTCTTTTCTTTTCTTTTATGGAGAGGTTTTTTCTGTTTGTTTGTTTTGGCTATAGGGGGAGTGCGCTCACTAGAAAGACAGAGAGAGACATAGAGACAGAAAGCGAGAAATCACCCCCCTGTGGGGGGATGGCCACACCGCAATCCCTTCTCCTCCATTCTCCTCTCGGGATCTTGGGCACGCACGTACACGCGCCCAGCGTGAGTTTAAGCCACCAGGTACAGGACTCGAAACGCGGTCGACTACATGGGAGTTCAGTGACATAGCCATTAAGCTAACTGCTGGTCCTGGCCTGCTGGGCAGTTCTGAAAGTCACCAGAGGTGGAGCCAGCAGGTCCTCAGCCACCCAGAAGGTGGGAGAACCCTCTTCTTGAGAAGATGAGGATTTTGTTCCAAGATGAACAAGCCAACAGAGGAAACCCCCCCTCCCCTGCCACCTCTTGGTAAAGTAGGCATGCAGGGAAGTCAAAGGGAAGATGCTTATGAACCCAGGGCCTGGCAAAACTGACATCTTTTTTTTTTTGGAGAGGTTTTTGCTATAGGGCGCTTGTGCTCACCAGACAGAGACAGAGAGAGAGAAAGCAAGAAATCACCCCCCAGGGGGGGATGGCCACACCGCAATCCCTTCTCCTCCATTCTCCTCTCGGGATCTTGGGCATGCACGCACATGCGCCCGACGTGAGTTTAAGCCACCGGGTATGGGACTCGAACTATGGTCGACTATGTGGGAGTCCAGTGACATAGCCATTACGCTAACTGCTGGTCCCAAAACTGCCATCTTTTGCTCATAGAGGTAAAGGAGCACAGAGATTGGGAAAATGGACTCCAAGCTAGACTTCCTGAGTTTGAACCCATGCTCTCTACCACTTACTGGTTATATGATTATGAGCAAGTTACTCAGCCTCTCTCTGTTTTCTCATCTGTGAAGTGAAGGGAAAAGGGGTCAGCTCTTGGATCAATGGTAAAAACACAGCCCTTCACAAGGCCAACTCCTGTGGAAAGGTTCTGGGTTTGTGTCCAGAGACCTTTCTATGAGTATGCCAGAAAAGTGTTTTTAAGCTTTGTTTTTAAAAAGGGCCAGCAAGTAGTATGGTGGATAAGGTACTGAATCCCACATGGCAACTCTGTAGTTCAAGTTCCAGTCCCAGCTGGCTTGAAGCCCATGTCAGGTATATGTGTGTGCGTGCACAAAACCTCAGGAGGAGAATGGAAGAGAAGGAACTACAATGTGGCCATCCCCCCGGGGGTGATTTCTCACTTTCCCTCTCACTGTCTGCCTCTGTCTCTCTCCAGCAAGTCCATGTGCCCTATGGCAAAAACCTTTAAACAAATGAAAATGACTATAATGAGAGTAAAAGGAAGTTATTCTTTTTTGGCGACTGACTTCCTTAGCATTTTCTTTTTTTTTCCTCTTTTTTAAGAGAGATTTTTGCTATAGGGTACATGCACTCAGTGGAGAGACAGAAAGCAAGAAATCATTCTCAGGGGGGATGGCCACACCACAATTCCATCTCCTCCATTCTCCTCTTGGAATCTTGGGCACACGTGCACACACACCTGGTGTGTTTTATGCCTTTGGGTCCAAGACTCGAACCTCAGTCGACTATATGAGAGTCCAGAGATGTAACCATTATGTCATATGCTGGTCCATTCCTTAGTATTTTCTTTCTTTCTTTTTTTTTTTTTTTAAAGAATTATTTATTGGGGGAACCAGCAGTTAGCGTAATGGCTATGTCGCTGGACTCCCACATAGTCGACCGCGGTTCGTGTCCCGGACCCGGTGGCTTAAAACTCACGCCGGGTGCGTGTGCGTGCGTGCCGAAGATCCCGAGAGGAGAATGGAGGAGAAGGGATTGCGGCGTGGCCATCCCCCCTGGGGGGTGATTTCTCACTTTCTGTCTCTATGTCT
>NW_006159824.1:1624358-1633607 GCF_000334495.1 Tupaia belangeri chinensis | reverse complement strand
GCGTAATGGCTATGTCGCTGGACTCCCATGTAGTCAACTGCAGTTTAAGTCCTGGACCGGTGGCTTAAACTCATGCCGGGCATGTGTGTGTGCATGGCCAAGTTCTGGAGAGGAGAATGAAGGAGAGGGGATTGCAGCATGGACATCCCCCCTGGGGATGATTTCTTGCTTTCTATCTTTCTGGTGAGCGCATGGTGCCCTATAGCAAAAACGTCTAAAAGAAATAATTTAATTTTATTTCTTCATTCATTTATTTTCATTTGACCAGAGAGAGACACACACAGAGAGAGAAGGAAAGTGAGAAAGCGAGCCACCAGGTCCAGGACTCGAACCATAGTTGGCCATGTGAGAGTATCCAGTGCCTTAACCACCACGCCACCTGCTGGTTCCATTCCTTGGCATTTTCTAAGTTGATGAGAAGAGACTGGTCTCCCTATCTTGACCAGAAGGAAGGGCTCAAGTAACTTTTATCCATACGAAATATTTACAGACACCTACCATGGCAGGTACTATGCTTTAGGCCTAGGCATACACATATGAATAAGATACTGTCTCTCTCCTCACAACTCCCACAATCAAATCAGAGGAACGGTTACATTTATTTTTTTAATATTCTATTTAACTTTATTTACTATTTTTATATTGCAGTTTTATCAGAGAAAGAGAGAGGGAGGGAAAGTGAGAAAGCAAGCCACCAGGTTCAGGACTTGAACCACAGTTGGCCATGTGGGAATTCAGTGCCTTTAACCACCACACCACCTGCTGGCCCTGGAACAGTTACATTTAAGAAAGAAAGAAAGAAATCGATGGGGGCAGCAGATTGTATGGTGGTTAGGGCGTTGGACTCCCAGATGGCCAACCATGGTTTGAGTCTCAGACACGGTGGCTTGCTTTCTCACTTTCCCTCACTCTCTCGTTCTCTGTCTCTCTCTGGTGAGCACATGTAGCACACAAGCCCTAGAGCAAAGTTAAAAAAAATAACAAAAATAAAATAAAGCAAAAGGAAAAAAAGAAATGAGAGCTCAGCATGAAGAGAGAGACACATGTACCATGGAGTGAGTGGTGCATGGGAGGTACTGACTCACTCTGCTTGGACCTGCTGGGAGGCTTCACAGCAGAGGAGCCCCTTGAGCTGGGTCCTGAAGGATGAGTAGGAGTTTGCCAGATGGATGCGTGGGCAGGGGCATTCCAGGCAAAGGGAGCAGCTTGTGGAAAATCACAAAGGCATGAGCCAACTTGGCATATTGTTTATTGTTTGGGAGCTATAAATAACTCCTGTGTGGAGAACAGAGAGTGTCAGAGCATAATGTAGAATGAAGCTGCTGGGGCAGAGGTCCCGTCTGAAAGGCCTTTCCAGAGACTGATACTTTTTTTTTTTTTTTTCAAAAACGTTTATTCACTTTTTCCCATGAGTGAGAGAGACAGAGACAGAGAGACACAGAACCAGTTCTCCCGACAGTGTCAGCACAGTGACCCACCCAGGTCAGGGGCACGTGAATGCCTGGTGTACTCTGGGAGTTCTCCAAAGAGAACTTAGAACCATCCCCTGTGGGTCAGCTTCTCAGAGCATCACGTGTTACTGCTGCGTGGCCGCCCAGACTTTCCACAGAGACGGGTACTTCTCAAACACGTCTGATGCCACAGTTGGATGATAAGGGGAGTCAGGTTATAGTCCTTTTGCATGTGGAGTTTTGGGTTTTTTGGGTTTTTTTTTTTTTTTTTTAGAGATTTTTGCTATAGGGCACATGTACTCACTGGAGAGACAGAGAGAGACAGAAAGTGACATCCCCCCCCAGGAGGGATGGCCATGCCACAATCCCCTCTCCTCCATTCTCCTCTTGAGATCTTGGGTGTGCACACACATGTGCCTGGCAACTCCCGAATCCGGGACTTGAACTGCAGTTGACTACATGGGAGACCAGCGATGTAACCATTATACCAGCTGCTGGTCCCAGAATTGTTTTTTCACTATGAGGGGTCTTCATGGAAAATGCGTATGATGAAACAACTATGCATGAATTCCAAAATTTTTTGCACTAAAGTAGACTCATACTTGAATTCCATTTTTAAAAAATAATTATTTAATTTTATTTATTCATCCATTTATTTTAATTTGACAAGAGAGAGACAGAGAGAGAGAGGGGAAGTGAGAAAGCAAGCCACCAGGTCCAGGACTTGAACAGTGTTCGGCCATATGAGAGTGTCCAGCGCCTTAACCACCACGCCACCCGCTGGTCCCCGAATTCCATTTTTCTACAACCTTTTTGAAGTCCCCTTATATCTCATTTTTTTTGTTGTTGAAAACTCACATGGAATTTTGCATTCTACATTATAACAACCTGATGCCTGGTTTCATAGGAAAATGGTCCTTTAGATGACTAGATTAATTACTTAACCTTTTCTCAACTTTTCAAGGAAAAAAAAATGTAACTCTCCAGGAATGTGGACATATTTATTCCTAGATTTTGTTTTCCCTGGCTCACTGCCGCTAGGACTAACAGGAAGCCACTCATGGTGCAGCAAGAGCTCCTCTGGAAAGTTCCCTGAGCACGCCAGCGCCCATCCGCCTCTGTTAATCCACACTGAGCACCTCTCAGCCTGCAGTGAAGTCATCCATTTTTGTCCTCTGCTCTTTATTTCCCATGTTCCGCACCCAAAGATGCCGCAGGTGAGTGATGAATCCCTGAACGGGAGAAACAGTGAGTGAAGGAACACTGAAGGGGTTTGCTCAGTGCCTGGCGCTCCTGACCTTGTGTTTGTGTCCACTTTGTGTCCTTGAGATGTGGCACTATCGCAAAACGGAGTTGCCAGTGGACCAAATTACCAGTGCCTGCCCACATAAAGAAAGTCCTGGAAGCAGATGCTGAGCCTGATATGTCTTTAGGGAGATGATAAAAGAGAGGGTCTAAGATTGTACACAGTTTACTCTGGGGGGGCTGTAGGGTGTAGAGGTGTGTCTGTATTTGTGAACCCTGAAACTGCTCTTCTTTCTCAGGAGAGTCCCTGCCAGAACCATCAGAGATACAGGAGGTCCTGAGCAGAGCCCAACTACTCCCAGCGTACCCACGGGAGGGCTCCCTCTACAGGAACTAGACAGGGAAACAATGGGGCAGGCAAGGATGAATGTCAAGACCCACAAGGAACATTGCTCTGCTAAAAATGAGTCTTTAGGGACCAACAGTTAGCGTAATGGCTATGTCACTGGACTCCCACGTAGTCGACCGCAGTTCGTGTCCCGAACCCGGTGACTTAAAACTCACGCCAGGTGCGTGTGCGTGCGTGCCCAAGATCCTGAGAGGAGAATGGAGGAGAAGGGATTGCAGCATGGCCATCCCCCTGGGGGGTGATTTCTCGCTTTCTGTCTCTCTGTCTCTGTCTGTCTGGCGAGTGCACACACCCTATAGCAAAAACCTCTGAAAAAAAAAAAAAGAATCTTACAGTGTTGGGTTCAACTGATGTTGGGCTTCTAAGGCCTACTAGAATTGCCTCTCATCCCTTGTCTCTCCTGAGCCCTTCCTCCTCCAAATCAACCAGAGACCAGGCCGTGGGAAATCAGCTCAGACCCAAGGCCCAGGAAATGGAAGAACATGGCCGGGGAGACAAGCACAAGTCAGTGTTTGTGGTTCAGGCCAGAAGAGCACATTTGGTGAAATGCTCTGAAGTAGGGGGTGGGTAATGAAGCAGGAGGGCAGTGAGGCTCATTGGGTGGTCGGAGGACTACACCCACTGCCTGAATGGAGAACTCAGGTGAGTTTCCAGCGTCTGGAAGTGGGGGCTGTGGGGAGGCTGGTGGTGAGGCTGAGGCTGGCACAGACGAGACAGAGCTGAGGCTGGAGCTAGGTTGGAGCCAAGGCTGACAGTAGGATGGTGGTCCTACCCACAGATAATTTCTCTGTCACTTCCTCAACCTAATCTTCTCCTTTTCCTCTTCTAATCCAGCCCTTTGCTCTGTCACCAAGCCTCCACCTTCCCATCCTCATTGTGTGCCGAGGTCTGGAGGATCTGATCCTGGGTCTCTCCCTGCAGCTTAGTTTCCAGGGCAGTGGATCAGTGGAGGATGTGCTCAACTAAAAGCTTTGAGCCTGATCTGCACGTCTAAATAATGTCTGATCTGGCAAATTCTGGTTCTGGGCCAGAACGTGGCCAACATCTGTGTCCAAATTCTTAGTTACAAGTTGTAGCACTGACTCTGATTTATTTAAGGAAAGAAAGAATTTACTACAGAATATTGGGTAGCTCACAAAACTACCAAGAAGATTACCAAACTGGGTTTGGCAAGAGCATGGACAGCCACAAGTCTAAGGTGTTACTAAAGTCACTGCTGTCACCCTGAACACTAGATGTTGCTGCCAGCAGCCCTCTGTGGCCTCTGGGCCTAGAAACTGCTGTAACTGCTCAGAAATATTCTCTGCTATGCTCCAGTGGCTCCCAAATCCAAGGACAGGGTAGGGGTCCTGGCCACCTGAACCTGGTCCTGTGCTCTCATCCTGGCTAGAAGGAGCACCTGGAAATGGACACCTGGTGTTTCAGCGTTTACAGGCATTTGGGTTTTGTCTCCCATAAAAAGCAATAATGTTAGGGGCCAGTCCCACGGCTGGTGGTTAAAGTGCTGGATTTCCACATGGCCGATGGTGGTTCAAGTGCCAGTCCTGGTGGCTTGAAAACCATACCTGGCATGTGTGTGTGCGCGCCCAAAATCCCAAGAAGAGAATGGAAGAGAAGGGATTGCAGCACAGTCTCCTGGGGGTGATTTCTCACTTTACTTTTCTTTGTCTCTCTCCAGAGAGAGCACACCCGCCCTATGATGAAAAGCTAAAAGAAAACAAAAACAAAACTGGGGGGCCAGCAGATGGCTTAATGGCTACATCACTGGACTCCCATATAGTCAACCATGATTCAAGTCCTGAACCTGGCTGCTGGAAACTCATCCTGGGTGTGTGTGCATGCATGCCCAAAACCCTGAGAGGATAATGTATGAGAAGGGATTGTGGCATGGCCATTCCCCATTGGGGGGTGATTTCTTGCTTTCTGTCTCTCTGTTTCTCTCTGTGTCTCTGGCGAGCACACATGCCCTGTAGCAAAATCTCTCTAAAAGAAACAAAACAAAACAAAAAAACAACGAACAACTAAAATAATGAATGCAGGGCCAGCAGGTGGTGTGGTGGATAAGTGCACTGGACTCTCACCTGTCTGACCGTGGTTCAAGTCCCAGACCTAGTGGCTTGCTTTCTCACTTTCTCTCTCTCTGTCTCTGTTTCTCTCCAGTCAAATTAAAATAATGATGATGATAAATAAAATAATTCTTTAAAAATAACATAATGAATGCTTAAATGTCTTAATAAATGTCTGAGAAACATACACTTAGTCAATTTCTTCGTTAAATTTCATATTCCTAATTTTTTTCCTACACTAGAAAACAATTAGTTGGTTAATTTTCTCACTTTCTGGAATTTCCTAAATACTTACCAAAATTGCTGAGAAATTAGAGCCAATCATAGATTTGAAGAGCTCTTTGCAGGCATTTTTTTTTTCCCTAAAAAATAAACATTTTCTTAAAAATCTTTTTTTTTTTTTTTAGAGGTTTTTGCTATAGGGCGCATGCACTCACCAGAAAGACAGAGAGAGACAGAGAGATAGAAGGTAAGAAATCACCCCCCAGGGGGGATGGCCACGCCGCAATCCCTTCGCCTCCATTCTTCTCTTGGGATCTTGGGCACACACGCACACGGGTCCGATGTGAGTTTAAGCCACCAGGTTCAGGACTCGAACCGTGGTCAACTACATGGGAGTCCAGTGCCATAGCTATTACGCTGTTGGTCCCACCTAAAAATCTTTTTTATAAAAGAATTATTTATTATCATTATTTTTCAGTTTGACCAGAGAGAGAGCAAACCACCAGGTCTGGGACTCAAACTGCAGTGGAAGTCCAGCACCTTAACCACTGCGCCACCTGCTGGCCCCAAATTATTTTTTTAAAAAAGAGGTTTGTTTGGTTGTTTTGTTTTGTTTTGTTTTGCCTTAGAGTGCGTGCACTCACAGGAGAGAGAGAGAGACAGAGATAATGAGAGGAAAAGTGAGATATCACCCCACCGGGGGCCTGGCCACACTGCAGTCCCTTCACCTCCATTCTCCTCCCAGGACCTGGGGCACACACAGACACATCTGGCTTGATTTTCAAGCCACCAGGTCTGGGACTCAAACCACTTTTGGCCATGTGGGAGTCCAGCAACATAACCCTATGCCATCTGCTGGCCCCTTCTTAAAAATCTGAACAAGGTTCAATCCTGTAGACAGATTTTAAACCCTGTGCAAAGAGAGCCAGGACCCTCATGGCCAATCACGGTTGGAGCTCTGGCCCTGGTGGTTTAAAAAATACATGATGCACATTTGTCTGCATGCTCTAAATCCGGAGAGATAGACATGGAAGAAAAGAGATTGCAGTGTGGCCACACCCCATTGGAGGCTGTTTTCCTTCTCTTTCTCTCTCTCTGACAAGTGTATACACCCTCTGGCAATTGAAAACAAAGTGTCCTTGTGGTTGTTTTTTTGACACTTCCAGAGTCTTTTAGTTCCCACTGATAGGATACAACATTAGCTATTTCCACTGGAAATTCTGCTTTTCCTTCTGCTGCCTCTTCCCATGTGTGTCTCCCAGCTCTGCAGACCTGGCAAACATACAGGAACACAGGCCTCGGTCTCCCACGCTCCCAGAGCAAGCTGGTCCTCAATTGCCGTGCACCAGACCTGCCAGTAGCCAGCTGCCAGGTCCTGGCTGCTGCTGTCCATTACTGGAGTCCTGGCGTCCTACCTCTGGAAACGTGGGCTGCCATCATCCTGGCTCATCCCGGACATGGCTAAGACGACAGCAGGGTTGTCCTGAAGTACGTTCTCGCTCCCCTCAGTGGGTCTGAGTCCCGAAGGCCACCCACTACAGGGCCACATGCAATCGAATCCAGCAAAGTGGCCTCACCTGCCCCCAATTCCTCTCCATCCCATCCCGGCAAGCTGCTTCCCACACCCTCCCTCACCACGCGGGACCTCACAAGGCTTGGCTAGCCCTAGGAATCCTGTCCAAGGCTGTCTTTCTCCACAATGTTGCAGACCAGTTATGGCAAACCGAACGACAACCGTTGGGGGGGAAATTGTTAAATCTTTACAGATATATTATACTTAGTGTGGAATGTGAGTGTATTTTAATGTGCTCCTTGCTGAGAGGTGATATAGCCTGGTAGTGAGAATGTGAACCTGAGAAACAGCCCGTCTGGATTCAAGTTCTCTTTGCCATTTACCAGTTATACAATGTAGAGCAAATGATTTCATTTCACTGTGTAATGGTTCCTCACCCATTAAGAAAAGGAAAGAAGATGATGGTAATGATAGTTTCTACTTCTGAGGGGGGAAATAGTCATTCCTATGATCTGAGTGTTTGTATCCCTCCAAAACTCATATGTTGACATCTAATCCCTTATGTAATCGTATTAAGTGGTTGTGCCTTCAAGAGGTGATTAGGTCATAAGGGGGAGCCCTCGTGAATAGGATTAGTGCCCTTATAATAGAGGTCCAAGAGAGCGTGTTCACTCCTTCTGCCATGTGAGGAGGTAGCTAAGAGGCACCACAATGAAGCAGAGGGCATGCTCTCATCAGACACCTTGTCTGCCAGCACCTTCTGGGACTTCCCCGCCTCCAGAACTGTGAGCAGTACATTTATATTGTTTACAAATTACCTTGTTTAAGGCATGTTGTTATAGCAGTACAAATGGACTGAGACAATAATAATCATCCCTGGTTACTATTAGCACAACTTCAGATTGTTGTGAGGATTAAAGGAGTTAATAGTTTTAAATATTTTGGAATTATTCCCAGCAAGAAGTAAGTGTTCTTTAAAGATTTGTTTAAATAAACAAACAAATGTAGAAGAGCTTTTGGTCTGTGACTATTTGCCTAAGTCTTTAAGAAGGTTCTATCTCAGTTCACTTGGCTAGTGAACCTAGGGAGCGTTGTGGGCAGACACAGGCCACAGTTATGAGAGTAACCAGGTACAATTATGTTTAGGAATTTGGAAAACCACAAATTAGTCTGGAAGGACCCATTGCTGGGAACCTGGTGGTTTTTGTTTGTTTATTACTATTTTTGTTGTTGTAGGTTTTTGGCATAGGGTGCATGTAGTCAGTCAGAGAGACAGAGAGAGGGAAAGTGATAAATTACCCTCCTTCATTCACCTCTCAGGATTCTGAGCACGGACAAACCTTGCACCCAGTATGATCCTCAAGTTACCAGGTCTGGGACCAAACCGTGGTCAGCTGTGTAGGAGTCCAGCACCTTAATCACCATCACCATGCCACCTGCTGGCCCTTGTTTGTTACTTTTTTTTTTTTTAGAATTATTTTATTCAGTTTTATTCATTTAAATTTGACCAGAGAGAGACACACAGAGAGAAAGAGGAAAGTGAGAAAACAAGCCACCAGGTCTGGGACTTGAACCATGGTCGGCCAGTGGTGGGGGTGCCCAGTCCTTACCCCCCGCGCCCCCTGCCGGTCCCCGTTTGTAACTATTAATGTGATATATTCTCTCAATTTTCTTTTTTTGAGAGGTTTTTCGCTATAGGGCGCGTGCGCTTGCCAGACAGACAGAGAGAGACATAGAGACAGAAAGCGAGAAATCACCCCCCAGGGGGGATGGTCACGCCACAATCCCTTCTCCTCCATTCTCCTCTCAGGATCTTGGGCACGCACGCACACGCGCCTGGCATGAGTTTTAAGCCACCAGGTTTGGGACGCGAACCACGGTCGACTACGTGGAAGTCCAGTGACATAGCCATTACGCTAACTGCTGGTTCCCTATTCTCTCAATTTTTAACACCAATTCCTCCCTCCCCGGTCACACATACAAGGGGTCTTCAAAAAAGTTCATGGAAAATGTGTATTATTAAAAAAAAACCAAAACAGATTTCAAAAATTTTCTTTTTTTTTGCACCAAAATAAACTCATATGAACTCGATAGAACATATCTGAACAAGATATAGTTAGGCACTAAGAAGGATAAAACATAAGTTTTTTTGTTGCCTTTATTTATTTATTATTACTTTTTTGGAGAGGTTTTTGCTATAGGGCATGTGTGCTCACCAGAAAGACAGAGAGAGACAGAGAGACAGAAAACGAGAGATCACCCCCCCCCAGGAGGGATGGCCATGCCACAATCCCTTCTCTTCCATTCTCCTCTTGGGCTTTTGGGCACGTCTGCACACACACC
>NW_006159824.1:1617248-1624293 GCF_000334495.1 Tupaia belangeri chinensis | reverse complement strand
TAGCCATTAACAAAACTGCTGGTCCCAATTTTTTTTTTTTTTTTTTTGAGAGGTTTTTCACTACAGGGCGCATGTGCTCGCCAGACAGACAGAGAGAGACAGAGAGACAGAAAGCAAGAAATCACCCCCCAGGGGAGATGGCTACGCCGCAATCCCTTCTCCTCCATGCTCCTCTGGGGATCTTGGGCACGTACGCACACGCGCCCGGCGTGGGTTTTAAGCCACCGGGTCCGGGACACGAACCGCAGTCGACTACATGGGAGTCCAGCGACATAGCCATTACGCTAACTGCTGGTTCCCATGGTCCCAATTCTTAAAAAAAAAAAAAAAATTAAGTCGTTAGAAAAGTGATGATGCATTTTTACACAGAAAAACAGAAAAATACTGGGTAATTTGTAAATGATGTAAATTTATTGTTTACAATTCCGAAAGCTGGGAAGTGCCAGCAGTTGTGACTTTTCCGACGATTCAATAATCGAGACTTTAATGGGATGATACTCCAAGGAAATCAGCAGTTTACAAATGGATAAGTTGTTTCAAGGAGAAAGGAGATGATGTGTAAGATAATGCCTACAGGGGCTGACCATCCACATCAATTTGAGAGGAAAAATATTAATTCCATTTGTGCCCTCATTGAAGAGGACCGACAACAGCAGAAACCATAACCAACACTACAGACCTCTCAGTTGGTTCACTTTACACAATTCTGACTGAAAAATTGAAGATGAGCAGACTTGCCTTTTCTTTCTAAAGAATTCTTTATTTAATTTTATTTATTATTATCATTTTTCAACTTGACCAGAGAGACATACAGAAAGATAGAGAGGGAAAGTGAGAAAGCAAGCTACCAGATCCAGTATTCAAACCATGGTTGGCCATGTGGGAGTCCAGTGCCTTAACCACCATGCCACCTGCCAGCTCCACCTTTTCTTTTTTTCAAAACCTTTCTCTTTTTTTTTTATTTTTTATTTTTAATTTTTTTATTTTTTCATTTCATTTTCTTCCATACATTCAATCACATTATTATTTATCTTACAAAATGGATATTTCAGCAGGTGAATACCTCTCCCCAGCACCGTCGATAAAACCACAAAACATCTTCAACAGATAATACCACTCCTCTTTGTGCCATTAATGCTTTTCCTCCCTGTCTTTCCCCCAAATGTCCTTCCTCAGACCCTCCTCTTTCACACACACTATATCTGGTATTTACATCTATATACTGCATTTCTATATCCTTTTCTTTTTAATTACCAGAGGGTGCTAGAGCAAAAGAGAGGATAGAGAATCTCCCAATGAGGCATGGTCATGCACAATCCTTTTTTCTCCATTTCTCCAAACCATCAGGATCTCAGACATGCACACCTGGGCCAGAACTTGAACTGTGGTTAAACCACCTGGGCCAGAATTTGAACTGTGGTTAAACCCAGCGTCTAGAGCACCGTGCTTAACTACCACACTACAGGGTCAGCTCAAGTTAAACACACCTTCTATTCAATGGGTCCCAAAATTGTTGTACAGTTGTCAGCTGGAGACAAGAGCAGAGCTCTCCATGGAAATTTTAAACAAGTGGATCAAGCTCCTGAAGCAATTGTAATAGGAGGTGACACATGGCCTTATCAGTATAATTCTGAACACAAAACACACTCAAAGCAATGGCATTCGGGAATGAAAGTGGTCCAGTCAAAGCAAAAGCAGACTGGTCAAGAACAAAAATCATGGCAACAGTTCAAGGTATTTTGTTGCTGACTTTCTTAAAAAAAAAAAAAAAAATGCTGAGTGCATGTGCATGTGTGCCCAAAATCCCAGGAGAACAGGGAAGGGATTGTGGTGTGGCCATCCCCTCTGGGGGAGTGCTCTCTCACTTCCTCTTTTTTCTTTGGTGAGCGCATGCAAAAACAAAACAAAAGTTGATTAAAAAAAGGGAAAAAAATCCTTCTAAATTAGTGACTTAGCTAGAAAGAAAGGAAGGAAAATTCCTAGTGTTGAAGCATGAATCCAGAGAAGTAAGCAAGGGCCAAGGCAGATAGAAACCTGAAGAGCTAGATATAGTAACCTGGAGTTTCAAAATGAATGTCTGCATGGGTGGCAGGAGACAAAGAGTGAGAGGCCCATATAAGGCAGGGAGCCAGATCATAATGGCAGCTTCAGGAGGATCACAAACAAAGGTGAGAAAGAAAAAGATTCCAGGAAAAATTCATAACCAGAAGCTTGTCTCTAAGCAGGCTCAGGGCACAAACACACACAGTATTTGTGATCCAAGAAACCTCCAGCTAAGCTGTCTCATTTATAGTAGCCCCAGACTGGAAGGACCTTAGGTACTTGACAGAAACAAACACAGATTCTTTCTGAATACACCCATCAGACCAGACCTGAAAGAATTTTGAGAGATAAAATTCCAGAAACAAAGAGCTCATGGTGTAAAAATCAACAACAAAACAAAGGAAAACAGCACCATGAGTGAGAGCAGAAATAGCAAACAGCAAAATTAGACCTACATGGCATTTAGACACTGGAACAATTGAGACACTATCAAACTGATGTATCAAATATGTTTAACTAAATAGAAGTAGAAAAGATAAACAAGAGAAAGAGACCATCAAAATACCTCCAGAGCTTTTCCATGGGGAATGTCCAAAGCTGTTGCATTCATTTCAAGCCTGATACATGAGGTGAAGACCTGAGCTGGCCTCCTGCAGGGTGGGTGGTGCTGCACATGGCAACAGTGTCTCAGTGTGTTGGTGCAGAGGTACCCATAGTAGGCCACTGTCCAGTCAGAGGAGCAGAGTCATCTCAGATTCCAAATAAAAGGTTTAGTTTGATTCATCTACAAATGTACAATTTGGATACCACAGCATGGGTAGAACCAGCTTCTGCCTTCAGGCAGGGATAGAGTCAGAGAATATGCAGCCCCCTCTCTTTTTGCCTTTAAAAAGAGTAATGTAGACCATCTTTCCTTTAGAAGAGGAATATTTCCTGACAACCTGAGATAAGCCTGAAGAAGTAGACAGAATGCAAAGCACAGTGAAGGCAAGAGGGGGATGATTCCAGGTCCTTACACCAAGAAATATAGACCTGACTCCACCTCAGGATTGCTCTGATTTGAGGTCAGTGAATTGGTAACGTCTTGAAATGAACAGGAGTGGCCAAAGGGCAGGAGAGTGCAATGGCAAACAAGGTCACTTCCTATTCACTCCTGGTCCTCTGACACTTGCTTCTACAGAACCCGACAAGGTCTTCGGCTTCACAGTTTTGCCAACATACAGAACAATATATAAATATTTTTTTGCAACTCCTATCTATATAATTTTTCTACAGATGTCAAAGGCAATCTAATTTACATAAGCATTTTGTTCCTTATGATCTTCTGGGACAGAATTATGCCATTCCTAGTCTCTTGGTTCACCATGGTCAAGGTCTGAAACTCGAGAGTTCATGTGTTAACTTCTGAATCGGCTAATTTACATGGCAGTGGCTATGCCCGGATGTATAGAAGGGATAGGTGTCTTGCCCCCTCGTTGTTAGACAAAATCAACCTGTGGAAAACTGATGGAGTTGGGTGCCCACTGCTTATCCGGATCCGTTCAATGGTTTTCTTTTCTTATTCTAAAACCATTCTAACACATGGCAATAGACTGTTCCTGTCCTCCCCCGCGAAGCCATCAAGCAATACGTGAATAACACACAATGGGTTCACTTTTTCGCTTATAAAACAATCAATTATGACTCATTTTGACATTTCAAAGCCTCAGAATTCATTCTCGGGACACTACTAGAGGCATTTGTCTTCCTTTCTAACCAATGACTCATACGTTTCCTTCCCATTCTGTTAACCCGTGTCATTCTTCTTGCCCAAACCTACAGAAGGCTGACTGTAAGATAAACATGTACTTTCACCTAGCTCTGCCTCTCCCCAAAGGGTCATCGTAGCTTCACACTGCTACAATAGCTAACTAGACTGTTTGTTTTTTAGGAGAGTTTTTGTTAGTTTTTTTTTTTTTAAAGAATTATTTTATTTAACTTTATTTATTATTATCATTGTTATTTTACAGTTTGATCAGAGAGAGACAGAGAGAGAGAGAGAGAAAGGAAGTGAGAAAGCAAGCCACCAGGTCTGAGACTTGAACCGTGGTCGGCCATGTGGGAGTCCAGTGCTCTTAACCTCCATGCCACTTGCCAGCCCCGTTAGTTTGTTTTTTAATATAGGGTGTGTACGCTCGCTGGAGAGAAAAAGAAAGTGAGAAATCGCGCCCCGGGGGTTGGGAGGGGAGGATGGCCACACCACAGTCCTTTCTCCTCCAGTCTCCTCTTGGGATTCTGGGCATGAATGTACGCGTGCCTGGTGTGAGTTTTAAGGCACCAGGTCTGGGACTCGAACCACAATTGACCATGTGGGAGTCTAGCCATATAACCATTATGCTAACTGTTGGTCCCACCAATTAGACTTTTTGCTTTAGCCTTCCCTTCAGAGTCATGAGACAGTTACCACTGCTTCAATATCATGTCCTCCCAGGGGAACATTCACAGAAAGAAAGTTCCTGCCTTACAGCTTTTCCTTTCTCATTAGGGAAAAATATCTTTTGTGGAAGTCCCAGCGGATTCCAGATCCTCAGAACTGAGTCTCACACATACCTCTAAACCAAAAGAGAGTGGGCGTGCCCTAATAGGCTTCAGCCAATCATAATGGTAGCCCTTGGTAGTGACATGGGCAGAGGGCTATGGCAGGCTAGTTGCTGCCTCTGACCTGCTACCTGAACAAGCAGAGGAGCAGAAAATGACCAAGGACAGTGCTTGTCACTGAGGCAGAGAGTGATGGTCTGTAGTGAGAAAGAAGAATCAGATGGTAAAAGAGAAAAGAGACCCTCCAGCTTCCAGTTCCCTTTTCCAGTCCACCTCAAGGCTTCCACCACAACCTTGCCCTTGGGTTGTGTATTGCTCTCCCAGAGCTGCCTTAATAAACTATAGGTTCAGCACACCTAATCCAAAAATCTGAAATGTTCCAAAATCTGAAACATTCTGAGCACTAACATGATGCCACAGTGGAAAAGGCCACACCTGACCTCATGGGCAGGTCACAGTTAAAACACTACAACACAAAACTACTGTATAAAATGACCTTCAGGCTATGTGTATAGGTGCACATGAAACATAAATTAATTTCCTGTGTAGACGTGGGTCTCATCGCCAAATATCTCATTTTGTATATGCAAATATTCCAAAATCCAAAAATAATTTGTAACCCAAAACATTTCTGGTCCCAAGCATTTCAGACAAGGGATAGTCAACCTGTACCAGAAACCTGGCAGCTTTAAAACAACAGAAATGAAGGGGCCAGCAGATGGCATAATGGTTACACCACTGGACTTCCAAGTAGTCAATCAAGGTTCGAATCCCAGACCTGGTGGCTTACGTCAATCAAGATTCGAATCCCAGACCTGGTGGCTTAAAATTCATGCTGGGCACGTGTGCATGTGTGCCCAAGATCCTGAGAGGAGAATGGAAGAGAAGGGATTGCGGTCTGGCCATCTCTCATGGGGGGCGATTTCTCTCTTTCTGTCTCTCTGTCTCTCTCTGTCTCTCTGGTTAGCACATGATCCCTAAAGCAAAAATCTCTCACTCAAAAAACTTTTTTTGTTTTTTTTAATAACAGAAATGTATTGTTTCAGAGTTCTGGAGACCAGAAGTCCAAACTCAAAATGTCAGGAAGGCCGTGCTCCCTCTGAAACCTACAGTGGAGAACCATTTCTTGCCTCTTCCTAGTTTCTGGTGGTTTGCTGGTGATCTTTGGTATTCCTTGGCTTGCAACTGCAGTACTCCAATCTCTGCGTCTGTAACCTTTTGTGTCTGTCTCTGTGTCCCTTCTTTTTTTTTGGAGAGGTTTTTGCTATAGGGCGTGTGCGCTTGCCAGAAAGCCAGAGAGAGACAGAGAGACAGAAAGTGAGAATCACCTCCGGGGGGATGGCCACGCTGCAATCCCTTCTCCCCCATTCTTCTCTCGGGATCTTGGGCATGCACGCACACACGGCCAGCGTGAGTTCAAGCCACCGGGTCAGGGACTCAAACTGCAGTTGACTACATGAGAGTCCAGCGACATAGTTATTATGCCAACTACTGGTCCCCAGTGTCTCTTCTTATAAAGACGCCAGTCATGTTGGATGAAGGGCACATCCTATTCTGCTATAATTTCACCTTAGCTAATTATTTGTGCAATGACCCCATTTCTAGGTAAGTCACCTTCTGAGATACTGGAAGTTAGAACCTCAACATGGGATTCAACCTGAAAAGGGTTATGTGAGACACCCTTGTATGCAAATGTTCTCTCTTGCATTACCTAAGTCCAGAGACTTCCTGTGATTTATAACCAATGAGTCCTCCTAAGGTAGGCTTTTTAAAATATTATTTTATTTAACTTTATTATTATTTTCTAGTTTATTCAGAGAGAGAAAGAGAAAGAGAGAGGGAAATTAAGAAAGCAAGCCACCAGGTCTAGGACTTGAACTGCACCTGGCCATGTGGGAGTCCGGTGCATTTAGCCACCACACCACCTGCCCGGCCCCCTAATGTAGGCTTTAATAAAGGTTGTGATAGGCAGTTAGCTAGAAATGAGCAGGGAGCCCTAAAATAATAGCAGAAGGACATCTGTCAGTCACATCAATCACACCTTTCCAGGAGTTACACCTACACCCTCTGCAGAGACTCCTTCCTCCCACCCAGCTCCTGGTGATGGTAAGGTAAGGCATATCTCATTTTTCTTCTTCACTGCCTGAGAAAAGCACATAGAGAAGGCCATTAATTTCCCTCTCATCATCCCTCATATACAAAAGGGCCCAACAAGACATTTGGTCAACATCCTGATTCCCACTAGGGCAATAAACTGATTAGGCAGTTCATCCAGGTAAGATTGCTCATGCATTCTAAATCTACACTGAGCATGTGGAATTAGGTAATCAAATTCCTTACCTGTGAGAGAGAGGAGCAAGTGCAGGAAAAAACCTACAAATTCCAAAAAAGAAGTCAGATACCATGACAGACCTTCCCCTGCTGA